>NC_041392.1:53539934-53547409 GCF_002162155.2 Triticum dicoccoides | reverse complement strand
TACATAGCAAGCAAGTGCATAACAGGACAATAAGCAGAGCTAGATGTGTTCTAACGCGGTATGAGGTGATACCGGTGAAGGGGGGAAACATCCGGGAAAGTATTCCCGGTGTTTGGCGTTTTCGGGCATAGGAGCCGGAGGGGGAAAGTTGCGAGTTCGGTAGGTTAGGGGGGTGCTGCGGACGAATGGGTTGCGTATCCGGAATCGTCTCGTCGTTCTGAGCAACTTTCATGTTGAAAATATTTTAATCTGAGTTACGGATTAAAAGATATGATTTTCTAAGGATTTTATTAATTTTTGGAATTTAATTAATTATTTAATTAATTCGAAAAACAGGTTAATGACATCAGCATGATGTCATGCTGACATCAGCAGTCAACAGAGTTGACTTGGTCAACCTGACATGTGGGTCCAGGGGGACCCACCTGTCATTCTCTATGATTAACTAAAACAGATTAATTAGCTTAATTAGTGATTAGGTTAATCTAATCAAGATTAATTACTTAATTAATTACTTAATTAATAAATTAATATTTTAATTATTTTAGTTATTATTTATTTATTTGAATTTGAATCGGGTTCGAATCAACGTGAGTTTAATCACAGTAATGGAGGTGACGTGGCATCATTAGCTTGGGATTACTGTAGTCTAATTATCCGGGCGTCACAATTCTCCTCCACTACAAGAAATCTCGTCCCGAGATTTAAGAGGGGAGTAGGGGGGGGGTTCTGGTTATTCTAATGGATCTTCTTGAAGAAGTTAATCCCTTTCGTTGATGCCTTCAATTCTTTATCCCAAAGCATCATGATGAAGTTGTCGTCCTTTCTTCGAGGAGCTCCATCGTACTTACGAATAGGTAGGGGGCAGCTCTACAATGATAGGATGTTATAAGGGAAATTCATCTGGGGGTATCCCAGGAATAAACATATGAGTAGCTCTCGAGTTGAACAAATGACACACATCGAGAGCAAAGTAAGACGGTGTAATAAGAGGTTTCAAGCGGATAGGCAATCGTTCATTGCCTGAAGCAGAGTGCGAAAGGGGTTCAGAGCAACGAGAATAAGTATTGTGTCCGATACCAGAATAGATCAACAGGCAAGTGGCCCGTGAATTACATACAAAGTCAAGCACGAGGAACAACTCTGACAACAGGGTGTACAAGAGAGTCAGGTTTCGATCCTGTGGAACTGTGGGTTATGGACCCACCATGTGGGTTAAAAGCAGGAAGGCGCTAATATTTGCACGGTCAAGATAACAAGGTATGTCAGAGGATAGCATGTCGGTTTTGTTGTCAACAATGTTGGTACCAAGGGCGAGGGACGAAGAGAACCAGTTTCCTGCTCGTTGAACGAGGCGGACCAATAGGCAAAGTTCTCATCCATCGGCGGTTACCGAAAGTCATCAACAGTAGAAACAGGGTTACACCAGACAGGAAGGTACACCGAGGTGTTTACCTAAGCAGGGGATTACCACTGCTCGGTTAAGTAGTTTACAAGTAAGTTTGAACAAAACAACGGGAAGGAAAATGTGCTTAAACACGTATATCAGGGGTATATCCTTCCCAAGGACAAGCAGAGCATGATATCCATGACAGGATATTATGTAGAAAACTCCTTAGGTAGGGGAGAGAAATTTCATGATATTACCCATACAGCGGTGTTTGGATAATTGAGCAGGAAACATTTAACATTGGGCTTCAAATGTTCTTGTTGAAAATTGGAGTACCATAGACATGCTTCGAGATAGCATTGACATGGTCTTCAAGCAAAAGGTCAGACTTTGGATATAGGAAGGATGCATTAGGAACAACTTGTAGGATAAGTCTTACAATTTCCTCAGGGAAGAATGGCTAAACTTGCTAAAAAGGATACTACAATAATAGGTCCTCCACCCAGGGGGGGGGGGGTGCTAGGCATGACATCATGTTACCGGGTCATCAAAGGACCAATGTTATAACTCTTGAAAATATGTTCCAACCATCATATCTGATGGAGATTCAGATATGATGGGTGTCAGGATACCTCAGGCTCAGGATGCCTGAGAAGAAAGGTGCAACACAAATTGACGGGATGACATTGTAAGATTCTCGGGAAATGAACTAAGAAGTGATTTCCGTTAACAAGAGTTCATCATTAACCCAAGGAGAGGATGATGAGGTGGCTGATGGACTCAGCGATAATTCAACGAGGTATCCAAAAGATGGATCTCCACAATTATGTGGATAAGGGGATAACATCTGTCAGATTAAACAATATAATGGGATATGCTCGAGGAAAACATACATAATTAAACATTGGTTGAACGGTGCGCCCGAAATACGGGTTGGGTTGCACGACCAATGTCGGAATGGTGATTCAATAATCAATAGACTAAGAATGAACAACCGACTATTAACTTCAAAGCAATAGGGTTGCTAGAAGTGCAGGATCCAAACAGCACCGTTCACTTGTTGGTACCCCAGTTGGAATCAACACGAGGACCATGAAAGAGTGGTGATGGTGAGTAGTATCACTATACCAAGAACTCTTTAAGAGGTGGAGCAGTCCTCACAACATCCTTGATACTAAAAGATGGTAATACTCCAAGGTAAGAAAGAACAAATGCTGGATAGTAGGGATCTCAAGGTATAACTCAAAACACGAACAAGTTTGTGTTGAACGGAAGGCAAATAAGTGGTCAAAGGTAACACAAATCATCAGGTGCAAGGATGGTATTTCTCATCATGAACTCAATTGATATCCTGGAAGAGCTCATAAGGTTGATGATGATCACGACACATTTGTCGAGAGATTTCATGAAGATGTAATCAATCAGTGATGACATCAAGTCAAAGGAATAATGAAGCGGAAGGTTATTGGAACCATGGGTAGGACACAAACTCGAAATCAAGCTTGCTGTCCAAGGACCAACGGTATGACGAGGAAGATCGATTGTAAGATTAGCTCATCGTCAAATTTTGTGCTCCGAGGAGAAGGACCCGGTAGCATAGTTAAAATTTAGCATGATAATGATATAGCCGATTAGGCTAGGAATGATGTGATCGGGTACAAACCCGTACTTATAGAAGCTTACCGAAGGGTTGTTGAACCGTAGTGTGGACTCAGTTCAGTTATTGGTGTCTTTGAGTGTTTAGTAATTCAGAGCCCGTGAAAAATTGGAATCAGTGGGAACGTAGCACTTGATGAAGAACTCATAAGAAGTTATGCAGTTCCATGATAATCCCGAGATACCAGGGGGTAATACTCAACGACAGATCAAAATAGAGGTTGGACTGGGGTATTGCTCTGCAGAAGACAAGTGCTTAAACTTGCACGAGAATTGGTATTTAAAGGAGAACATGGTCGGAACCACGATTGAAAAAGGCCAGATCCCAGATATAAGATGAACTTATACCAAGGGAATAATTAATTTTAAAAGAAGCTTCGATGAGAAGATCTACATCGTGTCTATGGGCATGAACACAAAGTTCAAGGTCGACTCCCACTTCTTCAATGTATAACCTTCCATTCACTTCTCGCTTTGATAAAGGCATTAGTGTTGAAAGTTTTACCTAGTGAAATACCAGATGAGTATGACTCGTGAAAACTTCCGAGTTCACACATATTAAGGAAGGCATAGGTTCAACCCATCCGGGCATCTTACGAACATATACCACAAACTTCGGGGTAATTAATACAAGCTCGAAAGTAGAGCATTGTTGGTCAAGCAGAGGATACAATGTACCAAAGGCATTATGTATCAGGGGAAAGAGCTCACAAGGTGATTAATTATGAAGGACATAAAATCCAACAAAGGAACCGATGGTCCACAACGGAGCTGGTGTGGGTATCGGTACTCTATCAAAGGAAGAAGGAATGCAAGTGCACCGGATTATAGAAACAACTGACTAACTCAATTGTCAAATGCAAAGGAATTCTGATTCCCAAATCAAGGGATCAGAAGCAATGCTCTGATTAGGGGTGGATAAGTTGAATAGCCTTAGGGTACAATCAAAACAATTTGATTGGTCGAGAACCAATTCCAGTTAAAAGAATGGCAGCTCAGCCGGAAAAGTAATTTATAAGGATCAATGATGATTGCATGTATTCGCAAACATATTGAGTCAACAGACTCAAAATGATAATGACAAGGAATGTCAATATGACTACGAGACTTATGGGATTAACCATAATGCAAGCAAGCAAGAATTTCAAGAGCCAAAGGCCCCAAAGGATTTTCAGAAGATCGAATATTATTTTGAAGACTTTTGTGAAACACATGAACAACTGGGGATGAGCGGATACTCGACAAGTGCGAGGATTTATTTGAAGGGGTATTCATGTGGCAAAGAACTGCTAGGCAGTAGGCACAAAGTATTCTCGGAACAATAGAGAAAACTTCGGGGTATCTTGTAATAACAAGATCAATGGGGGATGATCATATGAATGGCAAGTGTAAGTAGTTATCCATACGGATTTATCGGTGGTCAGGAATAGAAAAAGTGATGGGCACAAAGTCTCGAGAGAACATCAGAGAGTATCTCCGGAATCTTCTGATGTAGCAGGCGATCCTCTGCAGTAAGGGGCTCTCCGGGTGGATGCGATCACGAGATCCTAATCTTAGAGTTAGCAAATTCATTTAACCCGAATAGTAGAGAGATCAGAGTCCCAGAGTATAGACGAGGAATAAAAGATCCTAATACCACCCAATGGCGACGTGGGTCCATGGGCCGCACAGCCATGTTAGTAAAAACTTTTTCAATGACTAGACGCAACTTCGGCCAAGGAGTTGGAAAAGGGGATTCCTACAGGCAGTCGGCTCTGATACCAACTTGTGACGCCCCCGATTCAATCGTACACTAATCATGCACGCAAATGTGTACGATCAAGATCAGGGACTCACGGGAAGATATCACAGCACAACTCTAAAACATAAATAAGTCATACAAGCATCATAATACAAGCCAGGGGCCTCGAAGGCTCGAATACAAGTGCTCGATCATAGACGAGTCAACGGAAGCAACAATATCTGAGTACAGACATAAGTTAAACAAGTTTGCCTTAAGAAGGCTAGCACAAACTGGGATACAGATCGAAAGAGGCACAGGCCTCCTGCCTGGGATCCTCCTAACTACTCCTGGTCGTCGTCAGCGGGCTGCAGGTAGTAGTAGGCACCTCCAATGTAGTAGGGGTCGTCGTCGACGGTGGCGTCTGGCTCCTGGACTCCAGCATCTGGTTGCGACAACCAGAAAGAAAGGAAAGGGGGAAAGGGGGGGGGGAGAAAGCAACCGTGAGTACTCATCCAAAGTACTCGCAAACAAGGAACTACACTACATATGCATGGGTATATGTGTAAGGAGGCCATATCGGTGGACTGAACTGCAGAATGCCAGAATAAGAGAGGGATAGCTAGTCCTATCGAAGACTACGCTTCTGGCAGCCTCCGTCTCGCAGCATGTAGAAGAGAGTAGACTGAAGTCCTCCAAGTAGCATCTCAAGTAGCATCGCATAACATAATCCTACCCGGCGATCCTCTCCTCGTCGCCCTATAGAAAAGCGATCACCGGGTTGTATCTGGCACTTGGAAGGGTGTGTTTTATTAAGTATCTGGTTCTAGTTGTCATAAGGTCAAGGTACAACTCCAAGTCGTCCTGTTACCGAAGATCACGGCTATTCGAATAGATTAACTTCCCTGCAGGGGTGCACCAACTTACCCAACACGCTTGATCCCATTTGGCCGGACACACTTTCCTGGGTCATGCCCGGCCGCGGAAGATCAACACGTCGCAGCCCCACCTAGGCTCAACAGAGAGGTCAGCACGCCGGTCTAAACCTAGGCGCCCAGGTGTCTGGGCCCATCACCCTGAACACACCTGCACGTTGCGAGGGCGGCCAAAAGCAGACCAAGCCTAGTGGCGTTCCAATCCAATTCGACGCGCGCCGCTCAGTCGCTGACGTCACGAAGTGCTTCGGCTGATACCACGACGCCGAGTGCCCATATCTTTCCCACGTAGTTGGTTAGTGCGTATAGGCTCGTTGCCAACTCAGATAAAATACCAAGATCTCGTTAAGCGTGTTAAGTATCCGCGAATGCCGAACAGGGCCAGGCCCACCTCTCTCCTAGGCGGTCTCAACCTGCCCTGTCGCTCCGCCACAAAGATCCACTCGCGGGTGCTCCACCAGCCGACCCGACTTTAGTCTCCACATGTATCATGTATAAATATATAGTATATACCCGTGATCACCTCCCGAGTGATCACGGCCCGATAGTATAGCACAGCAGACGGACAAGAATGTAGGGCCACATATGGAAATACTAGCATCCTATACTAGGCAAGTAGGATTGCAGGTAAAGGTAACAACAGTAGTAGCAAGGACAGGCTATGCAGCAGTATAGGATTAACTGAAAGCAGTAACATGATACACTACTCTAATGCAAGCATTATAGAGTAGAATAGGCGATATCTGGTGATCAAGGGGGGGGGGCTTGCCTGGTTGCTCTGGCAAGAGAGAGGGGTCGTCGGTGATGTAGTCGACCACAGGGGCATCAACATCGTCACGGGGTCTACCGGAGAGAAGAGGGGGGGAGAAACAGTAAATACATAGCAAGCAAGTGCATAACAGGACAATAAGCAGAGCTAGACGTGTTCTAACGCGGTATGAGGTGATACCGGTGAAGGGGGAAAACATCCGGGAAAGTATTCCCGGTGTTTGGCGTTTTCGGGTATAGGAGCCGGAGGGGGAAAGTTGCGAGTTCGGTAGGTTAGGGGGGTGCTGCGGACGAATGGGTTGCGTATCCGGAATCGTCTCGTCGTTCTGAGCAACTTTCATGTTGAAAATATTTTAATCCGAGTTACGGATTAAAAGATATGATTTTCTAAGGATTTTATTAATTTCTGGAATTTAATTAATTATTTAATTAATTCGAAAAATAGGTTAATGACATCAGCATGATGTCATGCTGACATCAGCAGTCAACAGAGTTGACTTGGTCAACCTGACATGTGGGTCCAGAGGGACCCACCTGTCATTCTCTATGATTAACTAAAACAGATTAATTAGCTTAATTAGTGATTAGGTTAATCTAATCAAGATTAATTACTTAATTACTTAATTAATTAATTAATATTTTAATTATTTTAGTTATTATTTGTTTATTTATTTAATATATTCTTTTTTATATTTTTTTTCTAATTCCTTTTCTTTTCTTTCTTTTTTTTCCTTAAAACCGTTCTGGGGCGGGGCCCCCTAGTCAGTGTCCCGGGGGGCCTATCGGTTCGGGTGTGCGTGCGTTCGGGTTCGGGCGCAACGGGTGTGCCCCGTTCGGGTGCACGCCCAGGGGCACGCGGGCGTGGGCACGGGTGGCCACGGCGGGGCACGTCGCCGGCCAGGGATGGGCACAGGGGCGCATCCCGCCCAGTGCGGGGCGAGGTTGCCGGCGGCCACCGCACAAGCGGCAGCAGGGCGGCGGTGCCAGCATGGGGCGAGGGGAGCAG
>NC_041392.1:53523293-53539675 GCF_002162155.2 Triticum dicoccoides | reverse complement strand
GATCGGATCGGGAGAGGGGGAGTGGGAGCGAGTGGGGAATGGGTTAGGGTTACCGTGGTGGTGGGGGGTATAGGCAGGGGTGGCCTGGGTCGGCCTGGTCAGCTGTGGCCAACTGGGCCACTTGGCCCAGGGGAGAGGGGGGTCTTTTCTTTTTGTGTTCTATTTCTTTTCTATTTTATTTTAAGTTCCCTTTTATTATAGTTTTATAAAAAAGACTAGCACCTAAATTTGTATTTATAAATATACTACTGCCACCTTAATTCTCAACCGAAAATAAAATAGTTTAATATTTTATAAAATTCAATAGGCATGTATTTAATTGTTTTAACTACTGTTTTAATTATCTTAGAGCCTTTAAACACTTTATCAAAGTTTGGTTTCTCCACCATAATTACCTATGCATTATTTAGTTCACTCCGAACATTTTAGTTTTAAAGTTTGGAAACTTTTGTTGTTTGCCTATGTTTTAAATTTGAATTTGAATCGGGTTCGAATCAACGTGAGTTTAATCACAGTAATGGAGGTGACGTGGCATCATTAGCTTGGGATTACTGTAGTCTAATTATCCGGGCGTCACAGCCCATGTACAAAATTCTGGATAAACCATATTTCTTTTTCTAGCACATGGATGCACAAAAAATTAGTACCACCTCGGATAGTAAAAAAAATCTATTCACTGGTGAACGGATGAAAAATTTGGAGAAACGCACCTTGCTTTATTAGTAGGTATAGATGTATGAAAGAATTATGAACGGTGGCTTTGCCACAAATATGATGTCAACTACATGATCATGCAAAGCAGTATGACAATGATGGAGCGTGTCATAATAAACGGAATAGTAGGAAGTTGCATGGCAATATATCTCGGAATGGCTATGGAAATGCCATAATAGGTAGGTATGGTGGCTATTTTGAGGAAGATATATGGTGGGTTTATGGTACCGGCGAAAGTTGCGCGGTACTAGAGAGGCTAGCAATGGTGGAAGGGTGAGAGTGCGTATAATCCATGGACTCAACATTAGTCATAAAGAACTCACATACTTATTGCAAAAATCTATTAGTTATCAAAACAAATTACTACGCGCATGCTCCTAGGGGGGTATATTGGTAGGAAAAGACCATCGCCCGTCCCCGACCGCCACTCATAAGGAGGACAATCAATAAATAAATCATGCTCCGACTTCATCACATAACGGTTCACCATACGTGCATGCTACGGGAATCACAAACTTCAACACAAGTATTTCTCAAATTCACAACTACTCAACTAGCATGACTCTAATATCACCATTTCCATATCTCAAAACAATCATCAAGCATCAAACTTCTCTTAGTATTCAATACTCTATATGAAAGTTTTTACTATTCTTGGATGCCTAGCATATTAGGATTATTTAAGCAAATTACCATGCTATTTAAAACTCTCAAAATGATATAAGTGAAGCATGAGATTTCATCTATTTCTATAATACCACCACCGTGCTCTAAAAAGATATATGTGAAGCACTAGAGCAAATGACAAACTACTCCAAAAGATATAAGTGAAGATCAATGAGTAGTCGAATAATTATGCAACTATGTGAAGACTCTCTAACATTTAAGATTTTCAAATCTTGGAATTTTATTCAAACAGCAAGCAAAACTAAATAAAATAAAATGACGCTCCAAGCAAAACACATATCATGTGGCGAATAAAAATATAGCTCCAAGTAAAGTTACCGATTAATGAAGACGAAAGAGGGCATGCCTTCCGGGGCATCCCCAAGCTTAGGCTTTTGGATGTCCTTGAATATTACCTTGAGGTGCCTTGTGCATCCCCAAGATTAGGCTCTTTCCACTCCTTATTCCATAGTCCATCGAATCTTTACCCAAAACTTGAAAACTTCACAACACAAAACTTAACAGAAAACTCGTAAGCTCTGTTAGTATAAGAAAGTAAAGCACCACTTCAAGGTAATGTAATGAACTCATTATTTATTTATATTGGTGTTAAACCTACTGTATTCCAACTTCTATATGGTTTATAAACTATTTTACTAGCCATAGATTCATCAAAATAAGTAAACAACACAATAAAAACAGAATCTGTCAAAAACAGAACAGTCTGTAGTAATCTGTAACTAATGCAAACTTCTCGAACCCCAAAAATTCTAAACTAAATTTCTGGACCTTAGTAATTTATCTATTAATCATCTTCAAAAAGAATTAACTCAATAGAACTCTTCAATAAAAACTGGCAGCAATTCTCGTGAGCGCTAAAGTTTCTGTTTTTTACAGCAAGATCAACAAGACTTTCACAAAGTCTTCCCAAGGGTTCTACTTGGCACAAACATTAATTAAAATCATAAAACCACATCTAAACAGAGGCTAGATGAATTATTTATTACTAAACAGGAACAAAAATCAAGGAAGAAAAATAAAATTGGGTTGCCTCCCAACAAGCGCTATCGTTTAACGCCCCTAGCTAGGCATGATGATTTCAATGATGCTCACATAAAGAATAAGAATTGAAACATAAAGAGAGCATCATGAATAATATGACTAGCATTTAAGTCTAACATACTTCCTATGCATAGGGTTTTTGTGAGAAAACAACTTGTGGGAACAAGAATCAACTTGCATAGGAAGGAAAAACAAGGATAACTTCAAAATTTTAAGCACATAGAGAGGAAACATGATATTATTGCAATTCCTACAAGCATATGTTCCTCCGTCATAATAATTTTCAGTAGTATCATGAATGAATTCAACAATATAACCAGCACCTAAAGCATTCTTTTCATGATCTACAAGCATAGAAATTTTATTACTCTCCACATAAGCAAAATTCTTCTCATTCGGGAAAGTGGGAGTATTATAAGAGACTTGAATACTATAAATTTTTTCCACATTAAAAGAGCAATGTTCAGAAAAGTGGTAACCATAATCATGGCAAGTTTTATAAATATAATCACTACTTTTTATAGCATAAGTATCATCACAATAATCATCATAAGTAGGAGGCATGCTATCATCATTATAAATTTGCATATCAAAACTTGGGAGACTAAAAATATCATCTTCATTAAACGTAGCATCCCCAAGCTTGGGAAAAACATTAATTGCAGCAAATATATTCTCAAAAACATCATCTTCATCAAACATAGCATCCCCAAGCTTGGGCCTTTTCATATCATAAGCATAACCACTCTCATCATTATTAGTATAGATAGCACCAATATTATAGCAATTATCATATTCTTCCAAGCAAGTGCCAAAAAGATTTTCAAGATCATAAGAAGTATCATTATCTTCCACAGTTATACTTTCATGAGGCACAATAGTAATAGGAGCAGCATTATTTGGGAGAGATATATTTTTACCTCTCTTCCTCTTTCTTTTATTCTTCTTTACCATATCCTGTGTGGGTTCAATCCTCTTTTTGGAGCTCCTTATTCATGAGATTGGTTAAATAGGAGGCTCCTCTTCGTTACCTGATTCATCATAAGAAATAATAGAAGGATATTGGGAAGCCTCTTCCCTTTCATTAGTATTCTCTTCATCTTCTATTTTTTTTCTTTTCTTTATGTAGTTGCCAATATAAGGATTTTCAATACAATTCACCGCACAATACATATAAATCTTCTCTAGATCAAAATCAAGAAATCTATCAAGATTAAACTTTGGAATACCCTCAGTTATACGTTTCATTTCCTCATACCCCAAAAGAAGACTAAGCTCTTTATGATGCTCAAGGGTAATCAAATTATCACAATTTTTGGATACGATTCGGTCATGAAACAATTGCATTGGAGATTTAAATGACCATGTTCATTGCAAAGTTCACAAGGGGTGCGAAAAATATTGAATTTTTCAGCACAATCATCAAGACTTTCTTGCAACAATTTATTTTCTAAATACTTATACCTCTTGCAATATCTATCTTCCTTATTTGGTGTGTACTTGCAAACCCAATGCACTCCACAAAAATTGACATGTTTATAGGAGACATTTTCATCATAACTAGTGCAATCATCATTTGTACCATGGATATTCAAGGAGTTCATACTAACAACATTGCAATCATGCTCATCATTCAAAGATTTAATGCCAAACATTTTAATGCATTCTTCTTCTAACACTTTAGCACAATTCCTTTCCATCATACTCACGAAAGATATTAAAAGGATGAAGCGTATGAGGTAGACGCAATTCCATTTTTAATTTTCTTTTATAAACTAAACTAGTGATAAAACAAGAAACTAAAAGAATCGATTGCAAGATCTAAAGATATACCTTCAAGCACTCACCTCCCCCGCAATGGCGCCAGAAAAGAGCTTGATATCTACTACACAACCTTCTTCTTGTAGACGTTGTTGGGCCTCCAAGTGCAGAGGTTTGTAGGACAGTAGCAAATTTCCCTCAAGTGGATGACCTAAGGTTTATCAATCCGTAGGAGGCATAGGATGAAGATGGTCTCTCTCAAGCAACCCTGCAACCAAATAACAAAGAGTCTCTTGTGTCCCCAACACACCCAATACAATGGTAAATTGTATAGGTGCACTAGTTCGGCGAAGAGATGGTGATACAAGTGGTATATGGATGGTAGATAAAGGTATTTCTAATCTGAAAATATAAAAACAGCAGGGTAACAAGTGGTAAAAGTAAGCGTAAACGGTATTGCAATGATAGTAAACAAGGCCTAGGGTTCATACTTTCACTAGTGCAAGTTCCCTCAACAATAATAACATAATTGGATCACATAACTATCCCTCAACATGCAACAAAGAGTCACTCCCAAGTCACTAATAACGGAGAACAAACGAAGAGATTATGGTAGGGTACGAAACCACCTCAAAGTTATTCTTTCCAATCAATCCGTTGGGCTATTCCTATAAGTGTCACAAACAGCCCTAGAGTTCGTACTAGAATAACACCTTAAGACACAAATCAACCAAAACCCTAATGTCACCTAGATACTCCAATGTCACCTCAAGTATCTATGGTTATACGATATGCATCACACAATCTCAGATTCATCTATTCAACCAACACATAGAACCTCAAAGAGTGCCCCAAAGTTTCTACCGGAGAATCACGACGAAAACGTCTGCCAACCCCTATGCATACGTTCATGGGCGGAACCTGCAAGTTGATCACCAAAACATACATCAAGTGAATCACGTGGTATCCCCTTGTCACCATAGATACGCACGACAAGACATACATCAAGTGTTCTCAAATCTTTAAATACTCAATCCGATAAGATAACCTCAAAGGGGAAACTCAATCCATTACAAGAGAGTAGAGGCGGGAAGAAACATCATATGATCCAAATATAATAGCAAAGCTTGCGATACATCAAGACCGTATCACCTAAAGAACACAAGAGAGAGAGAGAGAGAGATCAAACACATAGCTACTGGTACATACCATCATCCCTGAGGGAGAAATACTCCCTCCTCGTCATGGAGAGCACCGGGATGATGAAGATGGCCACCGGAGAAGGATTCCCCCTCCGGCAGGGCGTCGGAACGGGTCTAGATTGGCTTTCGGTGGCTACGGAGGCTTCTGGCGGCGGAACTCCTGATCTATTGTGCTCCCGGATGTTTTTAGGGTATATGGAGATATATAGGCAGAAGAAGTACGTCAGGGGAGCCACGAGGGGCCCACGAGGGTGGAGGGTGCGCCCCCCTACCTCGTGGCCTCCTCGAAGCTTCCCTTACATGCACTTCAAGTCTTCTAGGCTTCTTTGCTTCCAAAAATGGGTACCGTGAAGTTTCAGGTCAATTGGACTCCGTTTGGTTTTCCTTTTCTTCGAAACCCTAAAACAAGGTAAAAATAGAAACTGGTACTAGGCTCTGGGTTAATAGGTTAGTCCCAATAATAAAGCCCATAAACATCCAAAACAGTAGATAATAGCATGGAAAAATCAAAAATTATAGATACGTTGGAGACGTATCACATAACAACATATGTTGTTCCCTTTGTCATCGGTATGTTACTTGCGTGAGATTCGATCATCGGTATCATCATACCTAGTTCAATCTCGTTACCGGCAAGTCTCTTTACTCGTTCCGTAATGCATCATCCTGTGACTAACTCATTAGTCACATTGCTTGCAAGGCTCATAGTGATGTGCATTACCGAGAGCGCCCAGAGATATCTCTCCGATACACGGAGTGACAAATCCTAATCTTGATCTATGCCAACTCAACAAACACCATCGAAGACACCTGTAGAGCATCTTTATAATCACCCAGTTACGTTGTGACGTTTGATAGCACACAAGGGTGTTCCTCCCGTATTCAGGAGTTGCATAATATAATAGTTAGAGGAACATGTATAAGTCATGATGAAAGCAATAGCAGTAAAACTAAACGATCATTATGCTAAGCAATAGCAGTAAAACTAAACAACACATGTCTATGGTTAGGAAACTTAACCATCTTTGATTAATGAGCTAGTCAAGTAGAGGCATACTAGGGACACTCAATTTTTTCTATGTATTTACACATGTACTAAGTTTCCGGTTAATACAATTCTAGCATGAATAATAAACATTTATCATGATATAAGGAAATATAAATAACAACTTTATTATTGCCTCTAGGGCATATTTCCTTCAGTCTCCCACTTGCACTAGAGTCAATAATCTAGTTCACATCGCCATGTGATTTAACACCAATAGTTCACGTCGTCATGTGATTAACACCCTTTAGTTCACATCGCCATGTGACCAATTCCCAAAGGGTTTACTAGAGTCAATAATCTAGTTCACATTGCCATGTGATTAACACCCAAAGAGTACTATGGTGTGATCATGTTTTGCTTGTGAGAGAAGTTTAGTCAATGGGTCTGCCACATTCAGAGCCCTATGTATTTTGCAAATTTTCTATGTCTACAATGCTTTGTACGGAGCTACTCTAGCTAATCGCTCCCACTTTCAATATGTATCCAAATTGAGACTTAGAGTAATCCGGATTAGTGTCAAACTTGCATTGACGTAACCCTTTACGACGAACCTTTTTGTCACCTCCATAACTGAGAAACATGTCCTTATTTCATTAAGGATAATTTTGACTATTGTCCACAGATCCACTCCTGGATCACTATTGTACCCTCTTGCCAAACTCATGGTGAGGTACACAAGAGGTCTGGTACACATCATAGCATACTTTATAGAACCTATGACTGAGGCATAGGGAATGACTTTTCATTCTCTTTCTATTTTCTGCCGTGGTCGGGTTTTGAGTATTTACTCAACTTCACACCTTGCAGCACAGGCAAGAACTCCTTCTTTGACTGGTCCATTTTGAACTACTTCAAAAACTTGTCAAGGTATGTACTCATTGAAAGAACTTATCAAGTGTCTTGATCTATATCTATAGATATTGATGCTCAATATGTAAGCAGCTTCACCGAGGTCTTTCTTTGAAAAACTCCTTTCAAACACTCCTTTATGCTTTCCAGAAAATTCTACATTATTTCTGCTCAACAATATGTCATTCACATATACTTATCAGAAAGGCTGTAGTGCTCCCACTCACTTTCTTGTAAATACAGGCTTCACCAAAAGTCTGTATAAAACCATATGCTTTGATCACCTTATCAAAGCGTATATTCCAACTCCGAGATGCATGCACCAGTCCATAGATGGATCGCTGGAGCTTGCACACTTTGTTAGCACCTTTAGGATTGACAAAACCTTCTTGTTGCATCATATACAACTCTTCTTTAAGAAATCCATTAAGGAATGTAGTTTTGACATCCATTTGCCAGATTTCATAAAATGTGGCAATTGCTAACATGATTCGGACAGACTTAAGCATCGATACGAGTGAGAAAATCTTATCATAGTCAACACCTTGAACTTGTCAAAAACCTTTTTGCGACAAGTCGAGATTTGTAGATAGTAACACTACCATCAGCGTTCGTCTTCCTCTTGAAGATCCATTTATTCTCTATGGCTTGCCGATCATCAGGCAAGTCAACCAAAGTCCATACTTTGTTCTCATACATGGATCCCATCTCAGATTTCATGGCCTCAAGCCATTTCGTGGAATTCTGGCTCATCATCGCTTCCTCATAGTTAGTAGGTTCGTCATGGTCAAGTAACATGACCTCTAGAACAGGATTACCATACCACTTTGGTGCAGATCGTACTCTAGTTGACCTATGAGGTTTGTTAGTAACTGATTTCTGTGATGAACTACTTTCCAATTCGGGAGAAGGTACAATTACCTCATCAAGTTCTACTTTCCTCCCACTCACTTCTTTCGAGAGAAACTCCTTCTCTAGAAAGGATCCATTCTTAGCAGCGAATATCTTGCCTTCAGATCTGTGATAGAAGGTGTACCCAACAGTTTCCTTTGGGTATCCTATGAAGACACATTTCTCCGATTTGGGTTCGAGCTTATCAAGTTGATGCTTTTTCACATAAGCATCACAACCCCAAACTTTAAGAAACGACAACTTGGGTTTCTTACCAAACCACAGTTCATATGGTGTCATCTCAACGGATTTAGATGGTGCCCTATTTAACGTGAATGCAGCCGTCTCTAATGCATAACCTCAAAACAAGTGGTAAACCGGTAAGTGACATCATAGATCGTACCATATATCTAATAAAGTACGGTCACGATGTTCGTACACACCATTTCATTGTGGTGTTCCAGGTGGCATGAGTTGTGAAACTATTCCACATTTTTAAATGAAGGCCAAACTCGTAACTCAAATATTTTTCTTCGTGGTCAGATCATAGAAACTTTTATTTTCTTGTTATGATGATTCTCAACTTCACTCTGAATTTCTTTGAACTTTTCAAATGTTTCAGACTTGTGTTTCATTAAGTAGATATACCCATATCTGCTTAAATCATCTGTGAAGGTCAGAAAATAATGATACTCGCCACGAGCCTCAACAATCATCGGACCACATACATCAGTATGTATTATTTCCAATAAGTCGGTGGCTCACTCCATTGTTCCGGAGAACAGAGTCTTTAGTCATCGTGCCCATGAGGCATGGTTCGCAAGCATCAAGTGATTTCAAAAGCCCATCATCACGGAGTTTCTTCATGCGCTTTGCATATTCATTTAAAAATAAGTTGCACTATCATTATTAACTTTGCATATTTTCGCTTTAATACTATGAATATGTGTATCATTGTGATCGAGATTCAACAAACCATTCACATTGGGTGTATGACCATTGAAGGTTTTATTCATGTAAATAGAACAACAATTATTCTGTGACTTAAATGAATAATCGTATTGCAATAAACATGATCCAATCATATTCATGCTCAACGCAAACACCAAATAACATTTATTTGGGTTCAACACTAATCCCGAAAGTAGAGGGAGTGTGCGATGGTGATCTCATCAACCTTGGAATCACTTCCAACACACATCGTCACCTCGCCCTCAACTAGTCCCTATTCATTTTGTAACTCCTCTTTCAAGTTACTTATCATAGCAACTGAACCAGTATCAAATATCCAGGGGCTACTATGAACACTAGTAAAGCACACATCAATAACTTGTATATCATATATACTTTTGTTCACTTTGCCATCCTTCTTATCCGCCAAGTATTTGGGGAAGTTCCACTTACAATGACCATTTCCTTTGCAGTAAAGCACTTAGTTTCAGGCTTGGGTCTAGTTTTTGGCTTCTTCATGGGAGTGGCAACTTGCTTGCCATTCTTCTCGAAGTTCCCTTTCTTTCCCTTGCCCTTTTACTTGAAACTAGTGGTCTTGTCAACCATCAACACTTGATGTTTTTCTTGATTTCTACCTTTGCCGATTTCAGCATCGTGAAGAGCCCGGGGAATCATTTTCGTCATCCCTTGCATATTATAGTTCATCACGAAGTTCCAGTAACTTGGTGATAGTGACTAGAGAACTCTGTCAATCACCATCTTATCTGGAAGATTAACTCCCACTTGATTCAAAAGATTGTAGTACTTAGACATTCTGAGCACATGCTTACTGGTTGAGCTATTCTCCTCCATCTTGTAGGAAAAATACTTGTCAGAGGTCTCATACCCCTTGACTCGGGCATGAGTCTGAAATACCAATTTCAACTCTTGGAACATCTTGTATGCTCCATGGCATTCAAAATGTTTTTGAAGTCCCGGTTCTAAGTCGTAAAGTATGGTGCACTAAACTATCAAGTAGCCATCATACTAAGCTTTGTCAAATGTTCATAACGTTTGCATCTGCTCCTGCAATAGGTCTGTCACCTAGTGGTGCATCAAGGACATAATACTTCTGTGCAACAACAAGGATAATCCTCAGATCATGGAGCTAGTCCGCATCATTGCTACTAACATTTTTCAACTTATTTTTCTCTAGGAACATATCAAAAATAAACGGGGAGCTACATCTCAAGCTATTGATCTACAACATAGATATGCAAATACTATCAGGACTAAGTTCATGATAAGTTAAGTTCAATTAATCATATTACTTAAGAACTCCCACTTAGATAGACATCCCTCTAGTCATCTAAATGATCACATGATCCATATCAACTAAACCATGTCCGATCATCAAGTGAGATGGAGTAGTTTTCAATGGTGAACATCACTATGTTGATCATATCTACTATATGATTCACGTTCGACCTATCAGTCTCAGTGTTCCGAGGCCATATCTGCATATGCTAGGCTCGTCAAGTTTAACCCGAGTATTCGGCATGTGCAAAACTGACTTGCACCCGTTGTATGTGAACGTAGAGCTTATCACACCCGATCATCACGAGGTGTCTCGGCACGATGAACTGTAGCAACGGTGCATACTCAGGGAGAACACTTATACCTTGAAATTTAGTGAGGGACCATCTTATAATGCTACCGTACTACTAAGGAAAATGAGATGCATAAAGGATAAACATCACATGCAATCAAAATAAGTGATATGATATGGCCATCATCATCTTGTGCCTTTGATCTCCATCTCCAAAGCACCATCATGATCACTGTAGTCACTGGCTTGACACCTTGATCTCCATTGTAGCATCACTGTCGTCTCGCCAACTGTTGCTTCTACGACTATCACTACCGCTTAGTGATAAAGTAAAGCAATTACATGGCGATTGCATTTCATACAATAAAGCGACAACCATAAGGCTCCTGCCAGTTGCCGATAACTTTTACAAAACATGATCATCTCATACAACAATTTATATCTCATCACGTCTTGACCATATCACATCACAACATGCCTCGCAAAAACAAGTTAGACGGCCTCTACTTTGTTGTTGCAAGTTTTACGTGGCTGCTACGGGCTTATAGAAAGAACCATTCTTACCCACGCATCAAAACCACAACGATTTTTCATCAAGTGTGTTGTTTTAACCTTCAACAAGGACTGGGCGTAGTCAATCTTGATTCAACTAAAGTTGGATAAACAGACACCGGCCAGCCACCTGTGTGCAAAGCACGTCAGTAGAACCAGTCTCATGAACGCGGTCATGTAATATCGGTCCGGGCCGCTTCATCCAACAATACCACCGAATCAAAGTAAGACGTTGTTGGTAAGCAGTATGACTATTATCGCCCAGAACTCATTGTGTTCTACTTGTGCATACACTAGTGCGCGTCGGTGCTAAACAAACAGTTTTTAACCCCTTTCCGCGATGGCATTTGGAACCGTCGCCAAGTGAGTGTGGGCGATAGGGGGGTCCTTCCCACATGACCCAGAAATCGTCGGGGATAGGCCCTCCTGGGACACAGGCTGGGGCTGTGTGCAATTGGGTGAGGCATCGAAACCCAATCATTTCCGTCGGTATGTATATCCCAAACGGTAATCTGAGAAAACATTTTTGTAGGTATGTACATCCCACACGGTGAATCCCAGAAAATCATTTCTGTAGGTATGTACATCCCACACGGTCAATCCAAGGAATATGTTTCCGTTCTTATGTACATTCCACACAGTCAATCTAGGGAAAACGTTTCCGTTCATACGTACATCCCACACAGTTTTATGTGTAGGCTCGTGTGTGAAATGTGTAACTATCACACATGGTCTGCCTTGGTTAACTGTTTGCTTTTATCAACTATATCACACACGATTTGATGAAAAAACTGTGTGGCATTGGACTATCCGTCGCAAGCGCTTTTACTGCTAGAACTGTTTGCAAAGGTCCATTACACATTTAGCAGGTTTATTAGTTTACAATTAATAATTCCAGTATTACGCAAATTCACATTTCATATCGAATAGTTGTTTGCCAATTTCATATTAGGCACATAAATATATTATAACATCACAGTATTGTAGCTACATGAAAACAACATAGTACAACATATAGCCAGTTCAACTTCATAAGAACAATATATTCATTTCCTTAATCGAGATCATCCAGGTTCGTCTTATCCACCTCTGCTTTTAGTTCAGTAAGAACCTATTTTGCACGGGCCAACTGGGAGAGTGCCTCCTCCTTCGCCAACACCATCTTAGCAAAGTCTGATTTAAAAATCTAAACTCATTCTCCACCTTCAACTTTTTATCCCGCATCTTCAAATATTCTTCAACCCTGACAACAATTTCTCCAAGCCTACGTCTGTTCTCTTCCTTATACATGCTCCAGAGCTTCACTAAGCACATCTACAAAGACTGTGGGAACTCTTGATCAACCCACTCCAAGTAAGAACACTTACTCTCATCCTATAATATTTAAAACTAGATTATTAACAATTGTAGGGGAAATGGGTTTATAGCAACATAGAAATCACCATTGCTTATTTTGAAAAACTGAAGAAACATGTTAATTATGACATATCTTCTCAAAAAGATCAATGTGCAAATGAATTTATTGCTACTGAGACAACAACCAAATTCTAGAACATCAGAAGCTATAATTAACTACAACAACGCTACAAGTTCTTACTCATGTACAATAAATAACAAATTGAACATTTTATGAGGAAGGTAAATATAATTGCAACTGCATAGCGACAGTGTTTGGATGACATCAAATTGATACTAACATGTGTGTACATGCACAAATTTAGTAACATAGAACTAATAGCACTAAGGTCGTCCACTATGTATGCCAAAACTGGGGTAAAGACAACTGTTGCTACATCTCGCGCCGGTGCCCTACACGGGCGAGCTGATAAAGCGAAAAAAATCAGGGACCCAGACTCCGGAGCACGTAGTTGCTCTGATGCCCAATTCCTTCGTGCCATAAAGATTTAGTATTTTACTGCTTGGCTGCTCGGATGTGTGGACCAAAGTTGGCTGCACAAACGGATGAAGCAGTGCCAAATAAATTTCTAATGGCACCGCTGATGAGATGGCAACAATTTAAGATACTAGGTACAAACTGTGACACTGTCTTAGGATGCATTTGGTCGAAGGTTTGGTATGAATGGGTTGGGACTGTGACAGTGTCTGAATCACATCTACCAAATGATTTGTAACAACGAAAGAGGGTCTAACCTTCTCTACACATGCCAGAAACTTCCTCCTACTATCCACAGATTCAAACGCAACTAGCTTCACGCATGGATATTGATGGTGACAACGAGCAGATAGATCTTCAGCCACCCCGCTCCATTCGTTGCCATTGATGGTCCTAGGGAGCTACAAGAGGAAGAAATGACTCAAATCGACTGCCGGGTAAAAATCCTTCATTCCAAGTCATAGCCCGAGAGAGAGAAGAGAGGCATACCCAAGTGGTGAAGGAGTCATCGCCGGAGGAGGAACCGCTGGAGAGGTCTTTGAAGAAGACCATGGCGACGCCGACGGTAGGATGCGTGACGGCGCGAGCGAGGAAGTGACTATATCTTAGGAAGGAAGGAAGGAAGGAAGGAAGGAGGAAACATGGGAAATGTGACTTGTGGTTGGGGAGAAAAGGGCATGGGAAGGGGGGTGATGTCTACTATGCAACTTTATTCTTGTAGACATGTGTTGGGCCTCCAAGCGCAGAGTTTTGTAGGACAGTAGAAATTTTCCCTCAAGTGGATGACCTAAGGTTTATTAATTAGTGAGAGGTGTAGGATGAAGATGGTCTCTCTCAAACGACTTTGCAACCAAATATAAGAAATCTCTTGTGTCCCCAACACACCCAATACAATGGCAAATTGTATAGGTGCACTAGTTGGGCGAAGAGATGGTGATAAAAGTGTAATATGAATGGTAGAAGTATATTTTTATAATCTGAATAAATAGAAACAGCAATGTAGCAAATAGTAAATGGGCACAAAATTGGTATTGCAATGCTTAAAAATGAGGCCTAGGATCTGTACTTTCGCTAGTGCAATCTCTCAGTAGTGCTAACATAGTTGGATCATATGATTATCGCTCAAAGTATAGCAAAGAATCACTCCCGAGTTCCTATTAGCGGAGAACAAAAGGTAGGAATTGTTTGTAGGGTGCAAAGCCACCTCAAAGCTATTCTTTCTGATCGATCTATTCAAGAGTTCGCACTAAAATAATACAAAGCTATTGTTTCCGTTTGATATATCCTAGATTTCGTACTAGAATAACACCAAAGCAAATTCATATTCATAATAATCAATCCACACAAAGAACTATAAAGAGACCCCAAAGTTTCCATCGGAGAAAAACGTGCATCAACCCCTATGCACAGATTACCCAATATCACTGCAGGAATCCGTGAGTTGAATGCCATAACATATATCAAGTGAATCAATAAGATGCCCCAATTGCCACCTCAAGTATTCATACCGCAAGACATATATCATGTGTTCTCATCTCTACATATTCAATCCGACAAGACAAAACTTCAAAGGGTAAAGATTTAATTCATCACAACAAGAGTATAGAGGGGAGAAACATCATATGATCCGACTATATTAACAAAGCCCATGATATAGATCACAAGAGAGAGATATTAAACACATAGCTACTGGTACAAACCCTTAGCCCCGAGGGTGGACTACTCCCTCCTCATTGTGGTGGCCCCCGGGATGATGAAGATGGCCACCGGAGATGATTCCCCCCTCTGGCAGGGTACAGGAATGGGTCTAGATTGGTTTTCGATGGCTACGGAGCCCTGTGGCGGCGGAACTTATGATCTAGGTTAACCCCGAAGGGTTTCGGAATATTTGGGAATATATAGTGCAAAGAGGGGGTGCGGGAGGCCACCGAGGTGGGCACAACCCACCTGGGCACGCCCTGGCGCGCCCTGGTGGGTTGTGGCCCCCTCAGGGCACCCCCTCAGGTGGAGCTCTAGCCCATTGGGTTCCTTCTGGACCAAAAAAATACCCGTAAAGTTTCACGGTGTTTGGACTCCATTTCATATTGATTTCCCGCGATGTAAAAAACAAGCAAAAAACAACAACTGGCACCGGGCACTAGGTCAATAGGTTAGTCCCAAAAAATGAAATAAAGTTGCTATAAAATGATTGTAAAACACCAAAGAATGATAAAATAACATCATTAATACTTCATAAATTATAGATACGTTGGAGACGTATCAGGGGGCGGGGGTAGATATTTTGGCGGTAGGCCAAAATTTTGGAATTTGCCGCCGGACCATTCACTTTGAACGATTGTGTGCATCACAAATGATTCTTCTGCTTTACACGCATGGGATGAGTTTGATAATTCAAATTTTGGTGGAAAGTTCCCCGGGTACGTCATTGCATAATTTTAGTAATTTGGGCACACAAAAGAGCGTACAACAGACAAACCACACTTACTGAATCAGGCAATTTTAGTAATTAAACAAAGCCAGTTGACCTAAACATCACTCTAACAAAAGACCAGCATTAAAAACAAAACCTAAGTACGCATAATTTTAACAAATCCGCCACCGCGCCGGCCTATGCATCGCCGGTGTGAAATGAGATGTCGATGACTTGTCCTGGCGACATGCCGCCGTCGGTGGACTCCGCGTCCCCCCTGCTGAAGTCGACCGCGTCCTCGTCCTTGTCCTCGGCACCGCCCTCAAGATTGTAGTACTCGTAGTAGTGGCTACGCCAGAGCTCACATTGGTACTCCACTGCCGATTCCTCGACGGACAGACTCTTCTCTACCTCGACCTCGTCCACATGCAACTCCTCCTCCCGACGCACCTCGATCTCCGCCGCCTCCTGCATCTCCAGCTCCCGCTCGATGACCTCATGAGGAAGCAGATGCTCCATGGCCACCGCCGCCTTTTCAGACGTGGGTTGCATGCTGGAGTCCGAGGTGGCCTGGAATATCTTGGCGTGTGCATCCCCGATCTTGGCGTGGATGGCCTGGACCCGGGTCAGGGCGACATCGGTGGAACGGACGGCAGCTCGAGCGCTCTCAATGTTTGCAGCCGCCATCACAGCAGCAGCTGCAGCCATCTCGGCTGCTGTAGCTGCCCTGCCGGCTGTCACAGACGCCCTCTCGGCGGAAGCGGCCGCGCTCGATGCAGATGTGGCGACACTCT
>NC_041392.1:53444937-53522757 GCF_002162155.2 Triticum dicoccoides | reverse complement strand
ACGCGGCCATTGTACGGGCCTTCATGAAGGACTTCCACAATGTCATCTTTGCAAGAAGGGGGTGCGGGAATGGGGATCAGGATTCATGGATTCGGGGGTTGCTGACACTGGAGCAGACGAGCTGACGAAGCTTAAGGAGGGAGACTTAAATAGACCCAGATATTTTCATCGCAAACGGTTCCTAGAAAACAACTATGTGTGATGTTGTAGATATTTTTTATTAGCTATGAAAGAAGAATTTGGAGTAAAGTGGCAACGGATGGTGTTTTAAATGAACGAGAAATTTTGTAGTACTAATACAACTGTGATGTGAAATTTTGGAAAATTCCAGAGGTCATTTGACCTTTTAAGACATTTAAGTGATTTTCTAGCCATTTAATGACCGTGATTGAAATTTGAACTACATGTACATGCAACAGCTAACCATAACGGTTTGAAAACTCATATTTTGTGTACTTGTGTCCGATTTAATTCCATGTGCAGTAAATTGGAAGGAATTTTCAAACATATTGGTCTAACGGTTATGACACAATTAAGCATGGCATGATATGGCATTTTAATTCCAAAAAATAAAAAATGAGAAACACATGAAAACCTTGGTTGATGTAATGTCATGCCACCAAGATGATGTAGTAAAGAAATTGGCCTGTTTGATGAAAGTTTGGACACACACCCCTCACAAACCGGAGCAACTCACTAGAAGGCTCGTGGTTCTGAAAGGGAACAATGCATGTTTGATGACGAACGGGAGATAGCTTCCTCTTACGGCCTTCAATTTTTTCTACGTCTAACGTGCACTACTACAACTACAATGTGAAATTTTGGAAAATTCTAGGGGTCATTTGACCTTTTAAAGACATTTAAGTGATTTTCTAGCCATTTAATGACCGTAATTCAAATTTGAACTACATCTACATGCAACGCCTAACCAAAACGGTTTGAAAAATCATATTTGTGTACTTGTGTGCGAGTTAATTCGATGTGCAGTAAATTAGAAGGAATTTCAAACATATTTGTCTCACGACATGGACACATGCATACGTATGCATGGAGTGACGACATGGCATTTTAATTCCAAAAAAATCAGAAATAGATGAAACCTTGGTTGATGTAATGTCATGCCACCAAGATGATGTGGTAAAGAAATTGGCATGTTTGACGAAAGTTTGGACACACACCCGTCACAAACCGGAGCAACTCACTAGAAGGCTCGTGGTTCCGAGAGGGAACAATGCATGTTTGATGACGAACAGGAGATAGCTTCCTCTTACAGCCTTCAATTTTTTCTACGTCTAACGTGCACTACTACAACTGTAATGTGAAATTTTGGAAAATTCTAGGGGTCATTTGACCTTTTAAAGACATTTAAGTGATTTTCTAGCCATTTAATGACCGTAATTCAAATTTGAACTACATCTACATGCAACGCCTAACCAAAACGGGTTGAAAAATCATATATGTGTACTTGTGTGTGAGTTAATTCCATGTGCAATAAATTAGAAGCAATTTTCAAACATATTGGTCTCAAGGCATGGGCACATTCATACGTATGCATGGACTTCCATGGCATTTTAATTCCAAAAAAATAAAAAATAATCAGAAAAACATGAAACCTTGGTTGATGTAATGTCATGCCACCAAGATGTGTGGTAAAGAAATTGGCATGTTTGACGAAAGTTTGGACACACACCCCTCACAAATTGGAGCAACTCACTAGAAGGTTCGTGGTTCCAAGAGGGAACAATGCATGTTTGATGACGAATTGAAGATAGCTTCCTCTTATGGCCTTTAATTTTTTTTCTACATTTAACGTGCACTAATACAACTATCATGTGAAAATTTGGAAAATTTCAGGGGTCATTTGACCTCTTAAAGACATTTAAGTGGTTCTCTAACCATTTAATGACCGTAATTCAAATTTGAACTACATCTACATGCAACGCCTAACCAAAACGGTTTGAAAAATCATATTTTTGTGTACTTGTGTGCGAGTTAATTCCATGTGCGATAAATTAGAAGAAATTTTCAAACATATTGGTCTCAAGGCATGGGCACATGCATGGAGTGCCATGGCATTTTAGTTCCAAAAAATTAAAAATGATCAGAAAAACATGAAACCTTGCTAGATTTAATGTCATGCCACCAAGATGATGTGGTAAAAATATTGACCTGTTTGACAAAAGTTTGGACACACACCCCTCACAAACCAGAGCAACTCACTAGAAGGTTCGTAGTTCCGAGAGGGAACAATACCTGTTTGATGACGAATGGGAGATAGCTTCCTCTTACGGCCTTCAAATTTTTTTCTACGTTTAACGTGCACTAATACAACTGTCATGTGAAGATTTGGAAAATTTCAGGGGTCATTTGACTTTTTAAAGACATTTAAGTGATTTTCTAACCATTTAATGACCATAATTCAAATTGGAACTACATCTACATGCAACGCCTAACCATAACGGTTTCAAAAATCATATTTTTGTGTACTTGTGTGCGAGTTAAAAAATCATCAGACGATGTAAATATCTGGTGTTCAAGAAAGAAAATGTAAAGATCTGGCAAGACAACTGGCCCCCACACGATTGACACTCTATCTCGTGGCCCAAGATTTGGTAGGTGAGTGGCGAGGATAATTAATCAGACACGGTTCTTTATTGGAAACCGTCGGCTATTATGTTCACACACGGATTTTCCTGCGGGAATCATGTGTAATTCAAACCATAGTACTCATAAATTCCGGCGACCGGCGTATGTACTGTCCCCGTCGATCTAGATTCCGACCGCCAATAAATACTCCCTTTATCACGTTGTCCCTCCTACATTCTCATCTACATCCTCCCCTCGCTTGCCCTCTCTCTCACACACAAATCTCTACCATGGCGCCGCCGGTCTGCCCACGCACCGACGAGGAGTCACCGCCCCCCGAGGACGCTCAATCGAATAGCAGCGACGAGGACCCCTACGCGCAACCTGACGAGGTTGCGCCAGACCCCCCAACTTTGGATTGGTTTTGGGGCTAGTACAATCTTTGTCTGTGGAAGTCGCTGTCGCTGACTGAGAAAGCAAGGGAAGTGGCATTCAAGAAGGAGATGGCGGAGGAGGAAGCCAGGTACCAGGCGGCCTGTGAAGCCTGTGATGCCGCCTGGAAAAAGGAGGTGGTGGAGCTTTGGGGGCGGGTGCGTCTTCGTGCAGAGGAGGTGTACGGAGACGGGTACTTCGCGAGAAAGGTCATATGCGCTGGGCACCTCGTCGCTGCATAGAGGTGGGCCAATAAGCTCCGACGTGCCACCGACGAGGAGCTCCGGTGGGCGCCCAACGAAATGGCAAGATCATTCGCGCACGTCCGCCAGCAAGAGGTAGATCGGTACATCAAGTGCTGTGAGGCGGAGGAGGCGGAGTACTGCCTCTGTAGTGGGAAGACGCGCGCACCAGGGAGCTGCTGGCGAGAGGCTGCCGGAATATTGGCCCCAGGAGGGATTATTAGTTTTAGTATTGCTTGTTTTCAATTTTATGCATTGTACTTAGTAGTTAAGTATCATCACGTATATGTGATAATATTATATATATATATATATATATATATATATATATATATATATATTATGTGATGAACTAATGAACAATTAATATATATATATATATGTATATATATATACATAAACACTATTCTGCTCATGGGATCAATCAGAATAATATTCTGATCACAACCTGAACTGCCTGAGTAACGCGTCTGAACTTCCCTCTGTACGAACCTGACCTTCGGGCTATCTTCGCAATCGTGTCTCCCCACGCGAATTATTCTGGTTAGTTGTGTTCTATATGATGTTAGTGTAATCTAGAAATGATTTTCAGCAACTAAATGCCCGTTTTAAATAGGAATCTCGCTCGTTGACAGATTTTCCTCTCGGGTTGTGATGAAATTGTGTTTTTTGCAATTTTACTACCTGAGTTGTTCGACTTGAACTTCTCCTAGTGCTAGGTTGAACTTCTGCCAACATTGCCCAAATTTGGATTGCAATATACCATTCGAAAACTATGGACACCAGTATCATGACACAAGTTAAATTTTTGGCAAAATGTAAGCGATTTAAGAGCAGTTTTGAAACCCGTTTTTTCGTCATACAAAAAGTGTGAATTGTATTTTCGATCGCATTTCTAAACCGTTTATCGAAATGAGGCCAATAATATGGTGTTCGAAAGCTGCTGTAAAACCGCTCCTTCCACATGTTGAAAGTTTTCTCTAATTCCCTATGGTTAAAGAGTAATTTGGAAAATCGTAAAATTTCGCAAACCAAACAGCCGAGTTCATATTTTTGATGTCATTTCTAAATGGCTAGTCCAACTAAGGCAAATGATATGGCGTTGGAAAGCTTATGAAAATGCGCTAATTTCTCATGTTGAAAGTTTTTTCTAATTTTGAATGGTTTAAAAGTAATTTAGGAAATGGTGCAAGTTCACCAAGTTTGTATTTTCGAGCAAATTTTTTAACCCTACGTCCGAATGCAGCAAATGATATGGCGTTGGAATGCTTGATGAAATGCGAAACTTTTATGTATATATTGTTTCTCTCAATTCCTTGTTGTTTTAAGTCAATTTTAAAAATGGCTAAAAATGTATTTTCACCGTAATTTCTACAAACTTTATTGAAATGGGGCCAATAATATACCGTTGAAAAGCTAAGGAAAATGCGAAACTTTTTCATGTTGATGGTTTCCTCTAATTGGTAGCCATTTTCAAGTAATTTTTTAAACGGCGGGATCATACGTTCTGCCTTTATCACGTAAAGAACCTGAACTTCTCGGCATGTCTACTTGAACTTCACTCTGTTTTTCACGTGCATTTTTTTGCCCTTAGCTCTCCATCCACTCACCAGAATTGAGCTAGTGATATACTAGTGGAAAGCTGTTGTGAACATGCAACTTTCCCGTTTTGATCGTTTTTTCATACTCACGGCGATTTTAAAGGTTTTTCATCTGAAATTCATCCACTGTAGTAATTGAACTTCCTGCTGTTTTCAGTTGAACTTCTGTGACGTATTTTCATTTGTAATTTTCCATCCATTTGTCAGTGTTACATAAATGATAATCCTTTTGTACAAATCTCTCTCACAATAATTTTTTAAAATTTCTCCAACGAAGGACTTGAACTTATAACAACAAAACTTTTAGCCTTTGCTTTTTTATTCTTTTTTAATACAAAATGCACACCGTGTAGTACATGAACTTCTGGCAGTTATCAACCTGAACTTCTCTCAGTTACATGAAAATATTTGAGTTTTTTTATGAATTTTTAATCTGATTTTCTTAATCCTTTTTTATGAAGTTTGAAGCGCTCTATTTTTAATAGTTGAACTTCTTGTTATTTGATGACCCACAAGTATAGGGGATCTATCATAGTCCTTTCGATAAGTAAGAGTGTCGAACCCAACGAGGAGTAGAAGGAAATGATAAGTGGTTTTCAGCAAGGTATTCTCTGCAAGCACTGAAATTATCGGTAACAGATAGTTTTGTGATAAGGTAATTTGTAAGGAGTGGCAAGTAATAAAAGTAAATAAGGTGCAGCAAGATGGCCCAATCCTTTTTGTAGCAAAGGACAAGCCTGGACAAACTCTTATATGAAGGAAAGCGCTCCCGAGGACACATGGGAATTATCATCAAGCTAGTTTTCATCACGTTCATATGATTCGCGTTTGGTACTTTGATAATTTGATATGTGGGTGGACCGGTGCTTGGGTACTGTCCTTACTTGGACAAGCATCCCACTTATGATTAACCCCTATTGCAAGCATCCGCAACTACAGCAGAAGTATTAAGGTAAACCTAACCATAGCATGAAACATATGGATCCAAATCAGCCACTTACGACGCAACGCATAAACTAGGTTTTAAGCTTCTTTTACTCTAGCAATCCATCATCTACTTATTACTTCCCAATGCCTCCCTCTAGGCCCAAACAATGGTGAAGTGTCATGTAGTCGACGTTCACATGACAACACTAGAGGGATGACAACATACATCTCATCAAAATATTGAACGAATACCAAATTCACATGACTACTAATAGCAAGACTTCTCCCATGTCCTCAGGAACAAATGTAACTACTCACAAAGCATATTCATGTTCATAATCAGAGGGGTATTAATATGCATAATGGATCTGAACATATGATCTTCCACCAAGTAAACCAACTAGCATCAACTACAACGAGTAATCAACACTACTAGCAACCCAAAGGTACCAATCTGAGGTTTGGACACAAAGATTGGATACAAGAGATGAACTAGGGTTTGAGATGAGATGGTGCTGGTGAAGATGTTGATGGAGATTGATCCCCTCCCGATGAGAGGATCATTGGTGATGACGATGATGATGATTTCCCTCTCCCGGAGGGAAGTTTCCCCGGCAGAACAGCTCCGCCGGAGCCCTAGATTGGTTCCGCCAAGGTTCCGCCTCGTGGCGGCGGAGTTTCGTCCCGAAAGCTTGATTTTGATTTTTTTCCCTTGATGAAAGACTCCATATAGCAGAAGATGGGCATCGGAGGGCCACCAGGGGGCCCACGAGGCAGGGGGCGCGCCCAGGGGGTAGGGCGCGCCCCCACCCTAGTGGCTGGTGGGTGGCCCCCTCTGGTACTTCTTGCGTTTAGTATTTTTTATATAATCTGGGAATAACTTCCATGAAGTTTCAAGACTTTTGGAGCTTTGTAGAATAGGTCTCTAATATTTGCTCCTTTTCCAACCCAGAATTCCAGCACCCTTTCTATCAATAATATGCAAATCAAATTCTTGTAGCAGGAGAACCCATCTAATAAGTCTAGGTTTAGCATCTTTCTTTTCCATAAGGTATTTAATAGCAGCATGATCAGTGTGAATAGTTACTTTAGAATCCACAATATAAGGTCTGAACTTATCACAAGCAAAAACAACAGCTAAAAATTCTTTTTCAGTGGTAGCATAATTTCTCTAGGCATTGCCTAGAGTTTTACTAGCATATTGAATAACATTTAATTTCTTATCAACTCTTTGCCCTAGAACAACACCTACAGCATAATCACTAGCATCACACATAATTTTAAAGGGTAAATTCCAATCAGGTGGCTGAACAATAGGTGCAGAAATCAATGTTTTCTTAAGTATTTCAAATGCTTCTACGCAATCATCATCAAATACAAAAGGAATATCTTTTTGTAATAGGTTAGTCAGAGGCCGAGAAATTTTTGAGAAGTCCTTAATGAACCTCCGATAAAAACCGGCGTGACTAAGGAAGCTTCTTATACCTTTATTGTCCTTGGGACATGATGACCCATAAATATAGGGGATCTATCGTAGTCCTTTCATTAAGTAAGAGTGTCGACCCAACGAGGAGCAGAAGGAAATGATAAGCGGTTTTCAGCAAGGTATTCTCTGCAAGCACTGAAATTATAGGTAACAGATAGTTTTGTGATAAGATAATTTGTAACGAGCAACAAGTAACAAAAGTAAATAAAATGCAGCAAGGTGGCCCAATCCTTTTTGTAGCAAAGGACAAGCCTGGACAAACTCTTATATGATGTAAAGTGCTTTCGAGGACACATGGGAATATCGTCAAGCTATAAACTAGGGTTTAAGCTTCTGTCACTCTAGCAACCCATCATCTACTTATTACTTCCCAATGCCTTCCTGTAGGCCCAAATAATGGTGAAGTGTCATCTAGTCGACATTCACATAACACCACTAGAGAAGAGATAACATACATCTCATATTCTCATTAAAATATCGAACGAATACCAAATTCACATGACTACTAATAGCAAGACTTCTCCCATGTCCTCAGGAACAAACGTAACTACTCACAAAGCATATTCATGTTCATAATCAGAGGGGTATTAATATGCATATAGGATCTGAACATATGATCTTCCAGCAAATAAACCAACTAGCATCAAGTACAAGGAGTAATCAACACTACTAGCAACCCACAGGTACCAATCCCGGACTTGGAGACAAGAATAGGATACAAGAGATGAACTAAGGTTTTGAGAGGAGATTGTGCTGGTGAAGATGTTGATGGAGATTGCCCTCTCCCGATGAGAGGATCACTGGTGATGACGATGGCGATGATTTCCCCCTCCCGGAGGGAAGTTTCCCCGGCAGAACAGCTCCGCCAGAGTCCTAGTTTGGTTCCGCCAAGCTTCCTCCTCGTGGCGGCGGAATCTTGTCCGGAAAGATGGCTTATGATTTTTTCCTCGTCGAAAGACTTCATATAGCAGAAGATGGACATCGGAGGGCCACCAGGGGGCCCATGAGGCAGGGGGCGCGCCCAGGGGGTAGGGCACGCCCCACTCTCGTGGGCAGGGTGTGGCCCCTCTGGTGAACTTCTTGCGCTCAGTATTTTTTATATATTCTGAAAATGACTTCCATGAAGTTTCAGGACTTTTGGAGCTGTGCAGAATAGGTCTCTAATATTTGCTCCTTTTCCAGCCAAGAATCCCAGCTGCAGGCATTATCCCTCTTTATGTAAACCTTGTAAAATAAGAGAGAATAGGCATAAGTATTGTGACATAATGTGTAATAACAGCCCATAACGCAATAAATATCGATATAAAAGCATGATGCAGAATGGACGTATCAACTCCCCCAAGCTTAGACCTCGCTTGTCCTCAAGTGAAAGCCGAAATCGAAAAATATGTCCACATGTTTAGAGATAGAGGTGTCGATAAAAATAAAATACGGACATGAGGGCATCATGATCATTCTTAGAACAACAACTTATATAATTCTTGTCATATGATCTCTTATGCTAAAGTAACAATTCAATCACAATTTCAAGTATGAATCATAAACTTCATTGAAAACTAACAAACTATAATCTAAGTCATTGGAGCAATTGCAATTTGTCATAACATAGGAAAGAGTCAATATAAGAGCTTTTCAGCAAGTCCACATACTCAATTATCATATAGTCTTTCACAATTGCTAACACTCACGCAATACCTATGGGTATGGAGTTTTAATCGGACATAGAGAAAGATAGGGGCTTATAGTTTTGCCTCCCAACATTTTACCTCAAGGGCAATGTCAACAATAATAGTTCATGAAAACTCACATCCAATTAGCCATATATACCAGGATCTTTCCAACAAGTTGTGCTTGCCAAAAGATAAAATGTAAAAAGGAAGGGTGAAGATCACCATGACTCTTATGCAAGGTAGGAGATAAAAGTAAAAGATAGGCCCTTCACAGAGGGAAGCAGAGGTTGTCATGCGCTTTTATGGTTGGATGCACAAAATCTTAATGCGAAAGAACGTCACTTTATATTGCCACTTGTGATATGGACCTTTATTATGCAGTTCGTCACTTTTATTTCTTCCATATCACACGATCATATAAAGCTTATTTTCTCCCACACTAATAAGTCATACATATTTAGAGGGAAATTTTTATAGCTTGCGCCGATGACAACTTACTTGAGGGATCTTACTCAATCCATAGGTAGGTATGGTGGACTCTCATGGCAAAACTGGTTTTAGGGTGTTTGGAAACACAAGTAGTATCTCTGCTTGGTGCAAAGAATTTGGCTAGCATGAGGGGGAAAGGAAAGCTCAATCATGTTAGATGATCCATGACAATATAATTTATCTCAGATGTAAGAAAACATAACCCATTACATTGTCTTCCTTGTCCAACGTCAACTCTTTAGCATGACATATTTTAATGAGTGCTCACAATCATAAAAGATGTCCAAGATAGTATATTTATATGTGAAGACCTCTCTTTCTTTGTTACTTCCTATTAATTGCAACGATGACCAAAACTATGTTTTTCAACTCTCAACAACTTTCATTCATCATACTTTTTGTATGTGAGCTCATTACTCTCCAGAAGATCCATATGATCTCTTTTATTCTTTTTATTCTTTCTCTTTTCTTTTATTCACTCAAGATCATGGCAAAAAAATCAAGCCCTGGACTCAACACTAATCTTTATTATATATAACTCACAGGCTTGATTACATAGAAGGATCATAAAGCAAAACTCACAACTAGATCATACTAAGAGCTTTATACTACTAGATCAAGATATTACCAAAAGGATCGAGCTAAGAAAAACGGTAAATATAAAAGTGATGGTGATACGATACCGGGGCACTCCCCCAAGCTTGGCAGTTGCCAAGGGGAGTGCCCATACCCATGTGATTATGTCTCCTTTGTTGGTGAAGAAGTTGATGGTTTTGTTGATGGCGTAGGCTTGTCGTCCTTCTTCCAAGGCATAGGCTCACCATCATAGAAAGATGATAAGGTCTCCTGAAACCTCAAATCTGCACCCAAACTCATCCTGTTGAATCTATATTCATACTCACAGTTTTGATTTTGCAGGTCATAGATCTGGGCATGGAGGTGCTCAATTTTCTCATGAAGCTTGAAGATGGCCTCCCCAATGTCGTTGACGTCCAGCTTTTGGTTGTTGGTGAACTCTGTGATCATAATGTGATTGGAATCGAGTCCACGCTCCACCATCTCCTGACACTTGAAAACTTCTTGCTCCAATGCCTCGAGCCTTGCCTCTGTGCTTCCGGTCTTCCTTGGTCCCTCAACATCGTGGATGTGCAACAACCCCTCACGCATCTCAATGGTTTCAGGGTGTTGCAGCACTTCCGCGAGGTAGGGGTTAATGACCTTCTCGGAGAACTGGTTCTTGGAGGCACTTGAAGACGACATGACGACCTGGATCTATCAGAAAACAACTCAAAACAAAGACATGAGATTTTTGCGTGATACGGTGATCAAAACCTTCGGGAGGTTATATAATGAATTTTTACCGACCAAAATACGTGACGTGTAAGAAAATGGAGTCGGAAGAGCACATGAGGTGCCCACAAGGTAGGGGGCGCGCCCTCCACCCTCGTGGAGCCCTCATGCCCTTCCCGGACTGCTTCTTATTTTTCTATTTTTCTAAATATTCCAAAGCGGTTATGTATTCCTTATGTATTCCTCCGGGGTTGCGGTTTCAATAAAATTGGTTTCAACATTTATAGGATTGCATGAGATATAATGTTTAATTCTTTGACCGTTCACCACCTTCGGATTTGTGCCTTCAAAGTTGTTGATTTTTATGGCACCAGAATGATAGACCTCCTCGATAACGTAAGGACCTTCCCATTTAGAGAGAAGTTTTCCTGCAAAAAAAATCTTAAACGAGAGTTGTACAGCAATACATAATCACCTACATTAAACTCATGTTTTTGTATTATTTTGTCATGCCATCTTTTAACTTTTTCTTTAAATAATTTGGCATTCTCATAGGCTTGGGTTCTCCATTCATCAAGTGAGCTAATGTCAAATAACCTCTTCTCACCAGCAAGTTTGAAATCATAATTGAGCTCTTTTTATATGCAGTTCTATAGGCCCATAATGCATCATCAAGTTTCTTGGACCAATTCTTTCTAGATCTATTAACAGTCTTTTGCAAAATTAATTTGAGTTCTCTATTACTCAATTCTACTTGACCACTAGACTGTGGGTGATAAGGAGATGCAATTCTATGATTAACATCATACTTAGCTAGCATTTTACGGAAAGCGCCATGAATAAAATGTGAACCACCATCAGTCATTAAATATCTAGGGACTCCAAACCTTGGGAAAATAACTTCTTTAAGCATCTTAATAGAGGTGTTATGATCAACACTACTAGTTGGAATAGCTTCTACCCACTTAGTAACGTAATCAATAGCGATTAAAATATGTGTGTAACCGTTAGAGGCAGGAAAAGGTCAATATAATCAAAGCCGCAAACATCAAATGGTTCAATAACTAATGAATAATTCATAGGCATTTCTTGACGTCTACTAATATTACCAATTCTTTGACATTCATCACAAGACAAGACAAACTTACGGGCATCCTTGAAGAGAGTAGGCCAATAAAAACCGGATTGCAATACCTTATGTGCAGTTATATCTCCAGCGTGGTGTCCTCCATAAGACTCGGAATGACACTTGCGTAGAATCTGTTCCTGTTCATGCTCAGGTACACAACATCTAACAACACCATCTACTCCTTCTTTATAAAGATGTGGGTCATCCCAAAAGTAATGTCTCAAATCATAGAAGAACTTTTTCTTTTGCTGGTATGTGAAACTAGGTGGTATAAATTTAGCAACAATGCAATCTTATATTTACTAATTGGAGGCACCATTCATGATCTCTCATTAATCCACATCATCAAAATTAATTAAACCGTTAGATTGTAAAATTTATGGTCAAGATAAAAGGAAAACTTACGTAACGCAAATGATCCAGATCTCTAAAAAACACATGTGACACGTCCAACCATTTTTTTTGTGAATCATGACAAGTCAACATTAGGGAAAAAAAGAAGGAAAGGCTCACGCAAAAAAAACAAGGTAATCCCCACGCGAGAAAAACACACAAGGAAAACATTCGTGATTGTCAAAAGAATAATAAGAAGGAAACCCCGCAAAAAAAGGAAAGCCTCCGTTAAGATCTCCAACCATAAATAAATGTCAAAAAACAACGATGAAAGAATCCACGATCCCACTAATTGCCCGTGGAATAAAAATACCAAATGGAGCCTCTGGTAAAATCTCCAACGAGAAAAAAATACAACGATAGAAGAGATCCACGATCCGGCTGATTGCCCGTGAAACAAATATACCGATGGAAACTCCACATTAATTTTCAGAAAAAAAAACATAAAATAATCTGTATACGTATGATACATCTACCATTCAGATCAACAAGTGAATGTGGTTAGAGTCATAGCAATACGCAATTTGTAAATCAAGCAGAAAAATCATGGGCGTTGTCGGTGTCAAAACCGGCGGATCTTGGGTAGGGGGTCCCGAACTGTGCGTCTAGGCCGGATGGTAACAGGAGGCAAGGAACACAATGTTTTACCCAGGTTCGGGCCCTCTTGATGGAGGTAAAACCCTACGTCCTGCTGGATTAATATTGATGATATGGGTAGTACAAGAGTAGATCTACCACGAGATCAAGGAGGCTAAACCCTAAAAGCTAGCCTATGGTATGATTGTTGTATCATGAAGTTGTCCTACGGACTAAAACCCTCCGGTTTATATAGACACCAGAGAGGGTTAGGGTTACACAAAGTCGGTTACAATGGTAGGAGATCTTGAATATCCGCATCGCCAAGCTTGCCTTCCACGCCAAGGAAAGTCCCATCCGGACACGGGACGAAGTCTTCAATCTTGTATCTTCATAGTCCTGGAGTCCGTCTGAAGGTATAGTCCGGCTACCCGAACACCCCCTAATCCAGGACTCCCTTAGTAGCCCCTGAACCAGGCTTTAATGACGACGAGTCCGGCGCGTAGATTGTCTCCGGCATTGCAAGGCGGGTTCCTCCTCCAAATTCTTCATAAAAGTTTGTAAACACCAAGAGTAGTGTCCAGCTCTGCAAAATGAGTTTCCACGTATTGCCGCAGAGAGAAAATAATATTAACACAAATCTAATCCGCTGACATATTCCGCAACGTGACATCACACTATGGCCAAGCCTTTATTCCAATCGTTTTCACTTTTCCACCTCAGCGTGTTTTGCGAGGCGGTTTCCTTGGCACGTCTTGTCAAAGCAGAGATCGTGTCCCCTTTATTTACGGGATTCTCATCAATATGGACGTGGGTAACCCAATCGTGCCCGTTAGCATGTCTTCTCGATTAAAGGCGAGTCCCAAACGGTCACGGTGAGGGCTCCTGGTATTCAACCTCTTATAAAGAGACCAAGGCCTTACTCCTTTTCTCCAATCTCAAAACAAGTTCGCCCGTCGCCTCGCATTCCAACACCCTAGGCTCCAGATTCCAGGCGCTTCGGACCTTCAACAATGTCTGGTTCCGACCTTCAAGGCCGATGGATGCCCTCCGCCGTCACGGAGGAGGACGTGCTAAAGTTGAGAGAGGCTAAGTTCTTGACCGCCGAAATTTTGCATAGGTTGCCCGCTCAAAGGCAGGCCATTCCCAGTCCCCAGCCCGGTGAGAGCGTAGTGTTCAAGTCTCACTTCCTTCAGGGGTTAGGCTTCCCGATGGATCCCTTCGTGAGGGGGCTGATGTTCTATTATGGGCTGGAATTTCATGACTTAGCTCTGGAGTCCATCCTCCACATTTCCTCATTCATCGTTGTGTGCGAAGCGTTCCTCCGTGTTACTCCTCACTTCGGATTATGGCTCAAGACTTTTGGAGTGGAGCCGAAGATGATCGAGGGACGGCACGCAGAGTGCGGAGGCGCTGTCATAAGTAAGAATGCTGATGCTCCATGGCCCGAGGGCTCCTTTCAAGAGGAGCTCGGCTTGTGGCAACGAGAGTGGTTCTATATCACCGCTCCCAGGAGCGCCAAGTGGGTGGCGCCTCCTGCCTTTCGCTCGGGTCCCCCACCACGGCTAGCGTCATGGGTCAACAAAGGATTAGATTGGGGGTTATCCAAAGACGTGCCCTTGTTGCAGGGCCGCATTAGGGATCTCTTAGAAAGAGACCTCAACCTGGTCAAGGTGACGCAGGTCATGCTGATTCATCGAACACTACCCGGCAAACATCGCTCCCTTCGTCTATGGGAGTTTAATCCGGAGGGACCACGAGCTCTCCAGCATTTTATGGGCGCAACGCCCGTGGATATGTATAAAATGTTCTTCGGATCACAAGCAATGTGTCCGGATTTGACCGAGGACGCAGGTTTAAGCTGCAATCCCCCGGATACTCAAGTAAGTAACCTTGTGCCCGGACTCGCTATCCGTAAAATTATCATAAATTCGCCCCTAAAAGAGTTGTCCTTTTAAACAGGAGTGGATAGCGAAGGTAAAGCTGATCAGGTGTCCGGCTCCCCTTCCTGAGACCAGGCCGGATCCCGTGCTAGTCAGGATGTTGAAGATCGTGCCTTTGGAGGGAAGTCAGGGGGAGGACAAGGAAACTATGGCCTCCTCGAAGGAGGCTGCTCCGAAGGGAAGAACCGACAATTCTTCTCCTAAGGGGAAGAAGAGAGCCGCCTCTGACGACCCGGAGACTATGGCCTCAAAGCGGGGGGAAAAGTCCTCGTCAGAGGGTCCGACGCCGGGGAGATCCTCGGCCGAACTACGCCCTCAAAGGGATCAGCCCTCCAGCGAGCCGTAAGTAGAGAAAGATTTTCCTTTAGAGGGATGAGAGAAATCCTTGCCTTTTATCTGAGAGGATTAACCGAAATTTTACTTTGTAGCTCGGACCTCAGCCCTTCTCAGCAGAGCTCGTCTTCGGGGGATCTTCTTCCGGAGATGATGGAGAGTGGAACGCCTCCCCTGCCGTACCGCCTGGCGAGGCGGGCGACCCTGAGGTGTCGTCGAGGAGGGTTTCTCCGAATCCGGCAGGGGTGGAAGGTAGCCATATGTCCCCCCAAGGTTCTCCGCGTTCAGCCTTCAATGGAGGTCATAGGACGAGTCCGGCACCGTCCGATGCGCGGGCGGAGGAGCTGATGATTCTGCTGGGGCAAGCTTCTATCTCAGAGGAGCACCGTGTATTGATGGGTACGGTGATTGGAAGGATTTCGTCCGTGGAAAGCGGATTGCATGAGACCGTCAGAAGTTTGCTGACGGGTTTTGAGGTACGTTTGATAATGTACTTCTTTGTCAGTTGCGCATAAACAAGATGCGCCCTGTGTAGATAGTAGCCCCTGAGACTCTGTGCGTTGTCAAAATTGATGGCGCGCAGAGGATCATAATCCCAGGTCTAAAATGTCGCCTTTGTATACAGGTGGCGAAGTGTCCGGAATCGAGCCGAACTAATGATTTTGCCGAACTAAAGCGACAACTTGATGTGGCGGATGCCGACATCGCGCTCGTCAACGAGCGGCTTGATGAGGCTCAAGGTATGCAATTCATCAGGCGGCATCTGGTAAGAGGAGCTTTATGCCAGTATCTTACAATGTGTGTGCTTGACGCAGATGGTGCGACCACCGTGGAGAGTCTTCGGGCGGAACTTGCCTGAGCTAAGGAACAAGCCAGAAAAAGTGATGCGGCTGCCGAGAAGGCCCTTGAAGAGCTGAGAGCCGAACAGGCTGCTCACTGCCGAAGCAAGAAGGAGATGGCCGTGAAGTTAAAAAGTGCTGCTGACCGTTGCAAGTTTCTTGAGAAAGAAGACCGGGCGAGACAGACGGACTTAGAGAAGGCCGTTGCTGATGCCAAGGATGCTCGCTCTGTGATGAGAGCTGCGAAGGAGGAGCTGCGCCAGGCCGGACAGATTGCGGCTGGAAAGCCCTTTATGCTGCGGAGGAAGTTTTGCGATCCAAAGTTTTCTCCGTTGTACCGGATGTGGAGTGCGGAGGACACCTATCTGGATTTGGCAGCGAGTGCTGCTGATGCGACCGAATACTTTTGAGATCAAGAAGATCGCGAAGTGGAAAGGCTTTTCTGGTCGCTGTTCCAGAATCCAGAGCGTCCACTGGCAGTGGACGATCGTCTGGCTCAATGGGCCGAACTGAATAGATTATCCGGACTCGCCATGAAGTACGTCATGGGTCATCTGTGGCCGGGGAGATCGGAGCCGAAGAGTTATTTCAGCTTGGTGCAGCAATTCCTTGACGCGGTGCCACGTATCAATGCGATGAAGAGGTCAGCATGCATAGAGGGCGCACGGATGACTCTTGCCCGTGTCAAGACATATTGGGCAGAGATGGATACCACTGTTGTTGCATCCCGAGATTCGGACAAAAGCCGAGTACCCTCCGAGCACTATTTTCAGGAAGTCCTTGAAGGTGCGCGTGTAATAGAGACGCAGTGCTCGAAGGATGCTATGTTCTGATAGCGTATGTAATTATAAAGCAATATTTTGATGAATTGTAGTAGCCTTTTATACTTGTGCCTTCAAGTATTTGGAGCACCTCCTGTGCGGCCGTTTTAAGATATATATACAAAATCTGAAAGATTGCAGTCGTTGGCTTCAGCCCCCACGCACATAGTGCGGGGGTGAACGTCTTGGTTCTACAAAGGAGGTGATAGCGAAGCGAGCTAGGCAACCGGACTATAATGCTTTAACACTTTCACTTAGCCATAGGAGCTTGACAATGGGACTATTTAGGTAGCCCCTGGTGGCGACTGCGCTCGCCCAAATTCGGGGCGCGTATGTGCCTGGCCGGGAAACGGCCCTTCGTTAATGCGGAGGAATCCTATAGATTCCGGAGAGTCATCGAGTGGTTGACCAGTCTCACGCCATATCATGACAGTCGGTTTTCGGCTTTCTCTACTAAGGTGCTCGCCTGGCCGAACCAGGGCACAATCGCAGTAGTTCTCCTGGTGCCGCCTTAGCCGATAGAGCGGAACGTAAGGCGGCCGAACAGAGGAGCCAGGCAACCCAACATTTGACCAAAATCATGACTCGGAGCTGATGCATATAAGGCCAAACTCGTGACGCCGAACACTCCCTAAGGTATTCGGTCTTTATGAGAGCGGGCGAGGTAACGCTCTGAGGTATAAGCCCCTAGTGTCCAGGTACGCGCAAGAATTCTGACGTGGCCACATGCCAAGACACCAGCCTCCTCCTTGGTCATAGAACCAGGGGATGTGTATCAACAAGAGACAGTAAAAAAGGTTTACGCAGGGTCTTAATTTGAAAAGAATCCTTGGAACGGGTCCCTACTGCATGTCTGCGCCTGTGTCTCTATTGTACCGTATCCTGGACGGGCGCAGCACGACGTTCATCTATAAAAAGAGAGCAATTAAGTTGAAAAAGGGGCGTGCCGAACAAAAGTTATATGAAATAAACAAAGTGTAAAGTAAAATATGAAAAATTGACCTTTATTGTCTCTTATTTTATACATGTGAAGCCCCTAGTGTAGGGGTATATGGCCACTAAGCCTTTATCAACGATACTTTTGTGCCGGACTCGTCTATCCGTGTCCGTGGTCTGAATGACCTGTTCCGATGTTCTGGCTGGTGAAGCCATTGTATTGTGGGGCTGTTAAAGCGGCCGCACAATCCTCCGCTTGGGGGAGGTGTTCTCACTGCTTCCCCTTTAAGGAGATGATGCCGCGTGGACCGGGCATCTTAAGCGTAAGAGATGCATAATGTGGTATTGCGTTAAAGCGGGCGAAAGCTTCGCGTCCCAGTAGTGCTTGATAGCGACTTGAGAATGGGACGATGTGGAAAGTTAGCTTTTCGCGACGGAAGTTATCGACAGAGCCGAAAATAACCTCGAGCCAGAGAAAACCCATGCAATGGGTGTCCGGACCTGGCGTTACTCCTTGAAAGGAGGTTTTGCTGTGGCGAATTCTTTTTGAGTCGATCCCCATGTGGCGGATTGAGTCCTGATATATCAGGTTGAGTCCGCTGCCACCGTCCATAAGGACATTTGAAAACTGCAGTCCGACAATTATTGGATCGAGTACCAGGGCAGTCCAGCCTGGGTTCCTGACACTTCTAGAATAATCCAGATGATCAAAGACGATTGGTTTTGACAACCAGTGGCGGGATTCCTTTGGGATAGGCCGTGGGGCGTGTACCTTTATGGGCGCCGCACGTTTTGTTATGTGGAGTAAGTTTACTGTTTTTACTTCTTGTGGGAAATTCTTTTGCTTCCTGGTACTCTGCTTTTGGGGTTCGTCCTCGTCTTCGCTTGGTGTGTCAAGCCCCTTGTGTTCGATGTTGAGTCTTCCGGATTGTTTGAAAACCCAACAATCTCTGTGGGTATGGTTAGCAGGCTTTCCGGGAGTGCTGTGTATTTGACATATCCTATCCAAAATTTTGTTTAGGTTGGATAGGTCATCCCTGTTATCTTGGAGGGGCGGCTTTTTCTAATTCTGTCGTGAGCTTTTGAATCCGGCGTTGACTGCCGTGCTCTTCAGACTTTTTTCCTTAGTCCGGCGACGGTCCTTATTGCGTCGCGGTTTTCCGTTTCCATCCCTAGTTTCGGATGTACTTGGGTCACTGGTGCTGCATCTTGCCAACCAGCTGTCCTCTCCTACGCAAAAGCGGGTCATGAGGCTTGTTAGTGCGGCCATTGTTCTTGGCTTTTCTTGGCCGAGGTGTCTGGCGAGCCATTCGTCTTGGACATTATGCCTGAAAGCCGCTAAGGCTTCAGCGTCCGGACAGTCGACTATCTGATTCTTTTTAGTAAGAAATCTATTCCAGAATTGCCGAGCTGACTCTCCGGGCTGTTGAGTTATGTGACTAAGATCGTCTACATCCGGAGGGCGGACATAGGTCCCTTGAAAATTTGCTTGGAAAGCGTCCTCGAGCTCTTCCCAACTTCCGATTGTGTTTTCAGGAAGGCTTTTGAGCCAATGTCGGGCTGGCCCTTTAAGCTTGAGGGGTACGTATTTTATGGCGTGGAGGTCATCTCCTCTAGCCATATGTATGTGGAGGATATAATCTCGACCCAGACTCCAGGGTCTGTTGTTCCATCATATGCCTCTATGTTTACGGGTTTCAATCCCGCTGGAAATTCATAATCCAGGACCTCATCGGTGAAACATAGGGGGTGTGCGGCACCCCTGTATTTGGGTGTGCCGGATTCTGATAATGGCTTTACTGCATTGCTTACGAGAGCTCGCTTTCTTGGCCCGTAAATGGACCTGGCTAGGCCATGATGTGAATCCTTAAGTGGGTCGCATGCCGGCTTAAGTGCGGTGCTGCTTGCCGCTTTATGCTGGCCATGGGGTCATCTATCCGACTGTGTGGCTTTCTCACTTTTGGAATGCGAGGGCTCTAAGGCCTCCTCGTCGAATTCAGGCAGTAGCTTTCTCTTCGGATAGCTTTTAGTGCGGCGACTGTCGCCGTATTTATCTGCGGTATTGATTACTTTACTCCATCTGATCCTGAGTGCATCTTCCGCAGTTTTTAGCTTCCGCTTCTGCTTTTTCAGGCTGCGTGCGGTTGCAACGAGCCGTTTGTGGAGGTTCTTCTGCTTCGTGGGCTTGTCCGGCGTAGGGTCGTCCGGAATGCCATTTTCGTTGGGGGAGGGATGTTCGGTTTCTCTATCTGGGTTGTCCTATTGGGACGGTTGCTCTAAGGCATGCTCGTCGTCTATCGGCTCATCCTGCTCTGTGGCTGGGTCTTTATCGAGGCGGGGCTTGGGTCGGCGTTTACGCCAGCGCTTTGATTGTTTTTTGAGAGATCGATCACTCTTTCCATCCCCGTTTTCCTCGTTGTTGCTTCCTTTAGAGGTATCCACCTTGTACACATCGTGAGATGAGGTGGCTGTCCAATGCCCTATAGGCGTTTGTTCTTGGTTGTCTCCTGCATCGTCGTCCATACCGTCGATGTCTTCGGAGTCAAAGTCGAGCATGTCGGTTAAGTCGTCGACAGTGGCTACGAAGTGGGTGGTGGGTGGGTTTTGAATTTCTTCATCATCCGAATCCCATCCTTGCTGACCATAGTCCAGCCAGGGCTCTCCTGATAAAGAGAGAGACTTTAGATAATTCAGGATGTCGCCGAAGGGTGAGTGCTGAAATATGTCTGCGGCGGTGAACTCCATTATCGGCGCCCAATCGGATTCAATCGTCAGGGGCGCGGGGGGCTCGTAGTTCAAAAAGGAATCCGGCTCCTCAGAGTCACGGGCCATGCGAAGTGCGGGGCTGGAGTTCGGCTCGATCGCCTCTGAGATTGCAGCCCCTAAGGCAGCGTCCAACCGCTGATCCTCGATCGGCGCAGTAGGCTCCGAATCAATGGTCGGAACCGATGCGTGTGCGGCCTCCAAGGCGCTGTTCGGCGGCAGAGCTATATCATGCCCATCGAGAAAGTGCGGCGCGCTTGGCTGTGGCTTGAATCCGTCGAAGATCAAGTCCCCGCGGATGTCAGCCGTGTAGTTTAGGCTTCCAACCTGACCTGATGGCCAGGGGCGTAGCTTTTGATTTGCTCAAGGTAGCCAAGCGAATTGGCCCGCAGTGCGAAGCCGCCGAAGATGAAGATCTGTCCAGGGAGAAAAGTCTCACCCTGGACTGCATCGTTGTTGATGATCGAAGGAGCCATCGGGCCTAAAAGCGACGACACAGAGGAACTCTCAATGAAAGCACCAATGTCGGTGTCAAAACCGGCGGATCTCGGGTAGGGGGTCCCGAACTGTGCGTCTAGGCCGGATGGTAACAGGAGGCAAGGAACACGATGTTTTACCTAGGTTTGGGCCCTCTTGATGGAGGTAAAACCCTACGTCCTGCTTGATTAATATTGATGATATGGGTAGTACAAGAGTAGATCTACCACGAGATCAAGGAGGCTAAACCCTAAAAGCTAGCCTATGGTATGATTGTTGTATCATGAAGTTGTCCTATGGACTAAAACCCTCCGGTTTATATAGACACCGGAGAGGTTTAGGGTTACACAAAGTCGGTTACAATGGTAGGAGATCTTGAATATCCGCATCGCCAAGCTTGCCTTCCACGCCAAGGAAAGTCCCATACGGACACGGGACGAAGTCTTCAATCTTGTATCTTCATAGTCCTGGAGTCTGGCTGAAGGTATAGTCCGGCTACCCGAACACCCCCTAATCTAAGACTCCCTCAGACGTCCTGTCAAAAAGAAAAGAAATCATTAGACTGTAAAATCATTATGAGGCTAAAAGGAAAACATCATGGAGTCCTCGGCTCCTCGCCTAATGATCCAGTTTTCCAAAACTCTAGCGTTGTATGGAATAAAAATAAACTCCCATCATCAAGCCGCTGCGGCATCCTCGAGAGAACCTAATTCCTCTATTCTCCATGCCATCATCAATTTTGAAGTTTCATGCACATAACGCCGGCCTCGGACTAGCTAGATGGCCTTGACGCATATGATTCATCCTAAACTGGATGGCCTCCTATTAAGACTGCCTCGGATGTAGGCTTGCTGATCTGCACATTGGAGACGCGAGAATACAAGTCGGCCTCAGTTGCAGGCGTGGAGGAGGATACGGTGGCGTGCACTAACACGTTGCCGGTCAGCCGGCCGGCAATGCTAAAGTAACCACAACATAGAACTAATTGATTTCACATGTTCAGTATGAATCTGCTTGATGTGCGGAGGACTACAGGCTCATGCGTTATTAGTGACGACAGGCTGGAAGTTCTTGATCATCAGCGTCATGAATTACCATTGGAACATCACAAACTACGCAACATGGCATGAGCTGAAGCGATGATGACGGAGAACACATGGTGAGTTCAACTTAGCTATATATAAACTGCAGAAAACATATCCGAGACAAGTGTTACTATTCTCACAAAGCAATGAAGTCAGCAGTTCTACGTTAGATCAACAATTAGTTTCGCTACCCTGTATGCAGTTTCTTTGTTGATAAAAGGTCAGATACTAGAAGTAGGTCGAGATACCATCAACTATTATGACTTTAGAGTTCAACTTTTTGCTACCATGTAGGGTGACATATATAGGTGACTACGTGACAAACTCCATGTATGTAAACACAGGTGGAATTGATCAAGCAGACAAGCACACATGTGGATTGATCCTTACATGAAGGCTGACACATGCACGTATGAAACTACAAGGCCGTCGGCCACTTGCTTGATGGACGGCCCGATGCGATGAAACACATGCACAGGCGAACTTCACAAGGACATGAGTTGATCGCAAAAGTCCTGTATCGTGCCTTTGGATTTTATTGCTTTTATGTTTCGTAGTACAGATTACATAAGTGGTACATGTCTGTAAACAAGCTAAACTATCCTACTCTAAATCCTATTCGGTGAACGATACTACTCCCAGTCCGTGCCCGACAAGTACAGGGAAACCAAATCGTGGTTCGTCCCAACAGTCCTGCTAACTTCGATGGTGGCGTCATTGAGTTAGGGTGTGTAATGCATGTACACGCATGTGCAATGAACTATTCATATAAATATATATGATGATGATTTATACTCCTCAGGTATATAAATACTTATTATGTTTATATTCTTCACAGATCAAATACACTACTCCCATTAGATGACTTTCTATCATTTGCTAAACACGATATCTAGACATATTGTGAATCTTTTGGGTTATAACAGTACAGATGCATAAGCAATTGTTACATAAACAACACAAGATGTCATCAATGTGACAGTCATGAGATATTTTAAAATGTAAAAAATGTAACATATGCATGTAAATGCAAATTTAAGTTTAGCAGCGACTTGTGGTGGCATCAATGTTATGGAAGCAATCACTTTGAACAGGTATATGACTTTATATGCATATTAATTATTAAATTAACAATTACTTCCATAAAATATATCATTGTAACTTTCTAAAATGCACAGTCTCTACTCTTGATATCAGGCAATTGTTCCGCTATACTAGAAGGGAGATTTGGTTGGACACCAGTAATTAAGCATTGGTTGCTTAAGTGGGTATGCACAAATGTTACTAAATGTAAACATTGAAGTTTCTCAAGTTTGTATTATATAGATTTGACGAATCTCATCTACATGTTGCAACAAAAACAATATCATGCAAGAAAAATGGTATCAAATTCCTAAAGTATACTGCCTTACTATATATAATAAGAAAACTGCTATAAAGTTTCTAAGTTTGTAGCAGCTCAACTCATATATGCATTGTTTAAATTTGTTGTCTAACTATATTGTGTTTTATGTGGAAGGAAAAATTAAAAGCTAACCTTTTGAAAATGAAATTAAATTCACTTAAGATTTCTAATTATCATACTATTCATAAATTGATACATATCAGTCAAAAGTTCTCAAATTCTAGCCCGTGCAGTTGCACGGGTTGATGACTAGTTAGCATAATCAGTATACCATGGAGCAGTGTGATAAGCATTTATGACATTTAGTTGTTCATCAGGAAAACTATCATCAATAGGTAGTGGGTCATCAAGAACATTTTCTAACCTAGACAAGTTGTCTGCAACGGGGTTCTCAGCTCCCTTTCTATCAATAATATGCAAATCAAATTCTTGTAGCAAGAGAACCCATCTAATAAGTCTAGGCTTAGCATCTTTCTTTTCCATAAGAACACATCTTTCTTTTCTAATAATGTTCCGTGCGAATAGTTACTTTAGAATCAACAATATATGGTCTAAACATATCACAAGCAAATACAACTGCTATGAATTCCTTTTCAGTAGTAGCATAATTTCTTTGAGCATTGTCTAGAGTTTTACTAGCATATTGAATAACATTTAATTTCTTATCAACTCTTTGCCCTAGAACAGCACCTACAGCATAATCACTAGCATCACACATAATTTCAAAGGGTAGATTCCAATCAGGTGGCTGAACAATCAGTGCAGAGATCAATGCTTTCTTAAGTATTTCAAATGCTTCCACACAATCATCATCAAAGACAAATGGTATATCTTTTTGTAATAAATTAGTCAGAGGCCGAGAAATTTTTGAGAAGTCCTTAATGAACCTCCTATAAAAGCCGACATATGCAAGGAAACTTCTTATACCTTTGATGTCCTTGGGACATGGCATCTTTTCAATAGCATCAACCTTGGCTTTATCAACCCCAATACCTCTTTCAGAAACTTTATGCCCCAAGACAATACCTTCATTAACCATAAAGTGGCACTTTTCCCAATTCAATACAAGATTAGTTTCTTCACATCTTAGAAAAACTCGGTCAAGGTTGCTTAAGCAATCATCAAAAGAGGATCCATAGACGGAAAAATCGTCCATGAAAACCTCACAAATCTTTTCACAAAAGTCAGAGAATATGGCCATCATGCATCTTTGAAAGGTAGCTGGTGCATTACATAAACCAAAAGGCATACGTCTATAAGCAAAAGTACCAAAAGGGCAAGTAAAAGTAGTCATTGATTGATCATTGGCTGACACAGGTATTTGAGAGAAACCAGAATAACCATCTAGAAAGCAAAAATGTGTATGTTTGGATAATCTTTCTAGCATTTGATCGATAAAAGGTAAGGGGTAATGATCTTTTTAGTAGCTTTATTTAATTTGCGGAAATCAATTACCATCCTATAACCTGTAATAATTCTTTGCGGGATCAACTCATCTTTATCATTAGGAACGACAGTAATACCTCCCTTCTTAGGGACACAATGGACATGACTTACCCACTGACTATTAGCAATGGGATAAATTATACCTGCCCCAAGAAGCTTTAGATTTCCTTTCTTACCACTTCCTTCGTCTTAGGATTCAGCCGTCGTTGATGATCACGAACTGGTTTGGCATCTTCCTCCAAATTTATTTTGTGTTGACACAGAGTGGGACTAATGCCCTTAAGATCATCAAAAGTATATCCAATAGCAGCACAGTGCTTCTTTAGAGTTTTCAATAATCTCCCTTCTTCATGCTCTGAAAGGTTAGCACTAATAATAACATCATATATCTTTTTCTCATCAAGACAATCATATTTAACAGTATCAGGTAACGATTTAAGCTCAAACACGGGATCACCCTAGGGTGGAGGAGGATCCCCAAGGATTTCAACAGGAAAATTGTGTTTCAGGATGGGTTCCTGTTTAAAGAATACTTCATCTATTACCCTTCTTTCTTTCATAAACATATCATTTTCATGGTCTATCAAATATTGTTCTAAAGGGTCACTAGGAGGTATGGCAATAGAAGCAAGACCAATAATTTCATCTTTACTAGGCAATTCCTCTTCACGGTGTTGTCTACAAAATTTAGAGAAATTAAACTCATGAGACATATCACCTAAACCAATAGTAATAGCATCCTTGTTGCAGTCTATCCCAGCATTAACAGTGTTTAAGAAGGGTCTACCAGATATAATGGGACAAAAGCTATCTTGTGGGGAACCAAGAACAAGAAAATCAGCAGGATATTTAGTTTTCCCACTCAAGACTTCAACATGTCTAACAATTCCCATTGGTGAAATAGTATCTCTATTGGCAAGTTTAATTGTGACATCAATATCTCCTAACTCAGCAGGTGCAATATCATGCATAATTTCTTTGTATAAGTCAATAGGTATTGCACTAGCACTAGCACCCATATCACACAAGCCATGATAACAATGATCTCCTATTTTAACAGAAATAACACGCATGCCTACCACAGGTTTATGTTTATCTTTAGCACAAGGTTTAGCAATTCTAGCAGTCTCATCACAGAAATGAATAACATGCCCATCAATCTTATCAGACAAGAGATATTTAAAAATACCAATATTAGGTTCAATTTTAAACTTGCTCAGCAGGTGTATAAGTTCTGATATTGCTTTTACGAACCACAGTTGAAGCTTTAGCATGATCCTTTATCCTAACAGGAAAAGGTGGTTTCTCAACATAAGCGGTAGGAACAATAGGATCATTATAAGTGACATTCTTTTCTTCAACTTTAATAGGTGCAGCTACTTTTACTTCTATGGGAGGATGATATTTAAACCACTTCTCCCTAGGGAGATCAACATGAGTAGCAAAAGATTCACAGAAAGAAGCCACTATCTCAGAGTCAAGTCCATATTTAGTGCTAAATTTATGGAAAACATCGGTATCCATAAAAGATTTAACACAATCATACTTAGGTGTCATACCTGACTCCTTACCTTTGTCGAGGTCCCAATATTTAGAGTTGCGTTTAATTCTTTCCAATAAATCCCATTTGAATTCAATAGTCTTCATCATAAAAGAGCCAGCACAAGAAGTATCGAGCATGGTGCGATTGTTATCAAAAAGCCAAGCATATAAATTTTGAATAATCATTTCTCTTGAGAGCTCATGATTGGGGCATGAATATAACATTGATTTAAGCCTCCCCCAAGCTTGAGCGATGCTTTCTCCTTTGCAAGACAAAAATTATATATATAATTGCGATCACGATGAACAAGATGCATAGGATAAAACTTCTGATGAAATTCCAATTTCAATCGTTTGTAGTTCCATGACCCCGTATCATCACATAGCCTATACCATGTCAATGCATCTCCCTTCAAAGATAAAGGGAAGACCTTCTTCTTAATAACATCTCCGGGCACACCTGCAAGCTTAAATAATCCACAAACTTCATCCACATATATTAGGTGCTCATCAGGATGCCTTGTTCCATCTCCTGCAAAAGGATTAGCTAGCAGTTTTTCTAACATACCCGAAAGACTTTCAAAGCAGACATTTTCATTTTCAGTAGGTTCAGTAGGTTGAGGAGCAACTCTTTGCTCTACTGGTCGGGGTGAAGATACCCCGAACAAGCCCCTCAGAGGATTACTTTCCATAGTAACAAGTGATAGTAAATTTCAGCACACTATATAAATTTTTCCTTACCAAATTCCACCTACCAAACGCGCTTCACTCCCCGGAAACGGCGTCAGAAAAGAGACTTGATGACCCAATGAGGGGATCTATCGTAGTCCTTTCGATAAGTAAGAGTGTCGAACCCAATGAGGAGCAGAAGGAAATGATAAGCGGTTTTCAGCAAGGTATTCTCTGCAAGCACAGAAATTATAGGTAACAGATAGTTTTGTGATAAGATAATTTGTAACAAGCGACAAGTAACAAAAGTAAATGAAATGCAGCAAGGTGGCCCAATCCTTTTTGTAGCAAAGGACAAGCCTAGACAAACTCTTATATGATGTAAAGCGCTCCCGAGGACACATGGGAATATCGTCAAGCTAGTTTTCATCACGATCATATTATTCGCGTTCGGTACTTTGATAATTTGGTATGTGGGTGGACCGGTGCTTGGATGTTGTCCTTACTTGGACAAGCATCCCACTTATGATTAACCTCTATTGCAAGCATCCGCAACTACAACAAAAGTATTAAGGTAAACCTAGCCATAGCGTGAAACATATGGATCCAAATCAGCCCCTTACGAAGCAATGCATAAACTAGGGTTTAAGATTCTGTCACTCTAGCAACCCATCATCTACATATTACTTCCCAATGCCTTCGTCTAGGCCCAAATAATGGTGAAGTGTCATGTAGTCGACGTTCACATAACACAACTAGAGGAGAGACAACATACATCTCAGCAAAATATCGAACGAATACCAAATTCACATGACTACTAATAGCAAGACTTCTCCAATGTGCTCAGGAACAAACGTAACTCCTCACAAAGCATATTCATGTTCATAATCAGAGGGGTATTAATATGCATATAGGATCTGAACATATGATCTTCCACCAAATAAACCAACTAGCACCAACTACAAGGAGTAATCAACACTACTAGCAACCCACAGGTACCAATCACGGACTTGGAGACAAGAATTGGATACAAGAGATGAACTAGGGTTTTGAGAGGATATGGTGCTGGTGAAGATGTTAATGGAGATTGCCATCTCCCGATGAGAGGATCGTTGGTGATGACGATGGCGATGATTTCCCCCTCCCGGAGGGAAGTTTCACCGGCAGAACAGCTCCATCGGAGCCCTAGATTGGTTCCGCCTCGTGGCGGCGGAGTCTCGTCCAGAAGGATGGCTTATGATTTTTTCCTCATCTAAAGACTTCATATAGCAGAAGATGGACATCGGAGGGCCACCAGGGGGCCCACGAGGCAGGGGCGCACCCAGGGGTTAGGGCGCGCCCCCACCCTCGCGGGCAGGGTGTGGCCCCCTTGGTGAACTTCTTCCACTCAGTATTTTTTATATATTCTGAAAATGACTTCCGTGAAGTTCCAGGACTTTTGGAGCTGTGCAGAATAGGTCTCTAATATTTGCTCCTTTTCCAGCCTAGAATCCCAGCTGCCGGCATTCTCCCTCTTTATGTAAACCTTGTAAAATAAGAGAGAATAGGCATAAGTATTGTGACATAATGTGTAATAACAGCCCATAATGCAATAAATATCGATATAAAAGCATGATGCAGAATGGACGTATCAACTCCCCCAAGCTTAGACCTCGCTTATCCTCAAGCGAAAGCCGAAATCGAAAAATATGTCCACATGTTTAGAGATAGAGGTGTCGATAAAAATAAAATACGAACATGAGGGCATCATGATCATTCTTAGAACAGCAACTTATATAATTCTTGTCATATGATCTCTTATGCTAAAGTAACAATTCAATCACAATTTCAAGTATGAATCATAAACTTCATTGAAAACTAACAAACTGTAATCTCAGTCATTGGAGCAATTGCAATTTATCATAACATAGGAAAGAGTCAATATAAGAGCTTTTCAGCAAGTCCACATACTCAATTATCATATAGTCTTTCACAATTGCTAACACTCACGCAATACTTATGGGTATGGAGTTTTAATCGGACACAGAGAAAGATTGGGGCTTATAGTTTTTCCTCCCAACGTTTTACCTCAAGCGTAATGTCAACAATAATAGTTCATGAAAACTCACATCCAATTAGCCATATATACCAGGATCTTTCCAACATGTTGTGCTTGCCAAAAGATAAAATGTAAAAAGGAAGGGTGAAGGTCACCATGACTCTTATGCAAGGTAGGAGATAAAAGTAAAAGATAGGCCCTTCACAGAGGGAAGCAGAAGTTGTCATGCGCTTTTATGGTTGGATGCACAAAATCTTAATGCGAAAGAATGTCACTTTATATTGCCACTTGTGATATGGACCTTTATTATGCAGTTCATCACTTTTATTTCTTCCATAGCACACGATCGTATAAAGCTTATTTTCTCCCACACTAATAAGTCATACATATTTAGAGGGAAATTTTTATTGCTTGCACCGATGACAACTTACTTAAGGGATCTTACTCAACCCATAGGTAGGTATGGTGGACTCTCATGGAAAAACTGGTTTTAGGGTGTTTGGAAGCACAAGTAGTATCTCTACTTGGTGAAAAGAATTTGGCTAGCATGAGGGGGAAAGGCAAGCTCAATCATGTTAGATGATACATGACAATATAATTTATCTAAGATGTAAGAAAACATAACCCATTACGTTGTCTTCCTTGTCCAACGTCAACTCTTTAGCATGTCATATTTTAATGAGTGCTCACAATCATAAAAGATGTCCAATATAGTATATTTATATGTGAAGACCTCTCTTTCTTTGTTACTTCCTATTAATTGCAACGATGACCAAAACTATGTTTGTCAACTCTCAACAACTTTCATTCATCATACTTCTTATATGTGAGCTCATTACTCTCCAGAAGATCCATATGATCTCTTTTATTCTTTTTATTCTTTCTCTTTTCTTTTATTCACTCAAGATCATGGCAAAACAATCAAGCCCTGGACTCAACACTGATTTTATTATATATAGCTCACGGACTTGATTACATAGAAGGATCATAAAGCAAAACTCACAACTAGATCATACTGAGATCTTTATACTACTAGATCAAGATATTACCAAAAGGATCGAACTAAGAAAAACGGTAAAGATAAAAGTGATGGTGATACGATACCGGGGCACTCCCCCAAGCTTGGCAGTTGCCAAGGGGAGTGCCCATACCCATGTGATTATGTCTCCTTTGTTGGTGAAGAAGTTGATGGTTTTGTTGATGGCGTAGGCTTGTCGTCCTTCTTCCAAGGCATAGGCTCACCATCATAGAAAGATGGTCGAGTCTCCTGAAACCTCAAATCTGCACCCAAACTCATCCTGTTGAATCTATATTCATACTCACAGTTTTGATTTTGCAGGTCATAGATCTGGGCATGGAGGTGCTCAATTTTCTCATGAAGCTTGAAGATGGCCTCCCCAATGTCCTTGATGTCCAGCTTGTGGTTGTTGGTGAACTCCGTGATCATAATGTGATTGGAATCGAGTCCACACTCCACCATCTCCTGACACTTGAAAACTTCTTGCTCCAATGCCTCGAGCCTTGCCTCTGTGCTTCCGGTCTTCCTTGGTCCCTCAACATCGCGGATGTGCAACAACCCCTCACGCATCTCAATGGTTTGAGGGTGTTGCAGCACTTCCGCGAGGTAGGGGTTGATGACCTTCTCGAAGAACTGGTTCTTGGGGGCACATGAAGACGACATGACGACCTGGATCTGTCAGAAACAGCTCAAAACAAAGACAGGAGATTTTTGCGTGATACGGTGATCAAAACCTTCGGGAGGTTCTATAATGAATTTTTACCAACCAAAATACATGACGTGTAATATAAACGGAGTCGGAAGAGCACACGAGGTGCCCACGAGGTAGGGGGCGCGCCCTCCACCCTCGTGGAGCCCTCGTGTCCTTCCTGGACTACTTCTTATTTTTCTATTTTTCAAAATATTCCAAAGCGGTTATGTATTCCTTATGTATTCCTCCAGGGTTGCGGTTTCAATAAAATTGGTTTCAACATTTATAGGATTGCATGAGATATAATGTTTAATTCTTTGACCGTTCACCACCTTTGGATTTGTGCCTTCGAATTTGTTGATTTTTATGGCACCAGAACGATAGACCTCCTCGATAACGTAAGGACCTTACCATTTAGAGAGAAGTTTTCCTGCAAAAACATCTTAAACGAGAGTTGTACAGCAATACACAATCACCTACATTAAACTCACGTTTTTGTATTCTTTTGTCATGCCATATTTTAACTTTTTCTTTAAATAATTTGGCATTCTCATCGGCTTGGGTTCTCCATTCATCAAGTGAGCTAACGTCAAATAACCTCTTCTCACCAGCAAGTTTGAAATCATAATTGAGCTCTTTAATAGCCCAATAAGCCTTATGTTCTAGTTCGAGAGGTAAGTGACATGCTTTTCCATAAACCATTTTATACGGAGACATACCCATAGGATTTTTATATGCAGTTCTATAGGCCCATAATGCATCATCAAGTTTCTTGGACGAATTCTTTCTAGATCTATTAACAGTCTTTTGCAGAATTAATTTGAGTTCTCTATTACTCAATTCTACTTGACCACTAGACTGTGGGTGATAAGGAGATGCAATTCTATGATTAACATCATACTTAGCTAGCATTTTATGGAAAGCGCCATGAATAAAATGTGAACCACCATCAGTAATTAAATATCTAGGGACTCCAAACCTTGGGAAAATAACTTCTTTAAGCATCTTAATAGAGGTGTTATGATCAGCACTACTAGTTGGAATAGCTTCTACCCACTTAGTAACGCAATCAACAGCGACTAAAATATGTCTGTAACCGTTAGAGGCAGGAAAAGGTCAATATAATCAAAGCCACAAACATCAAATGGTTCAATAACCAGTGAATAATTCATAGGCATTTCTTGACGTCTACTAATATTACCAATTCTTTGACATTCATCACAAGACAAGACAAACTTACGGGCATCCTTGAAGAGAGTAGGCCAATAAAAACCGGATTGCAATACATTATGTGCAGTTCTATCTCCAGCATGGTGTCCTCTATAAGACTTGGAATGACACTTGCATAGAATTTGTTCCTGTTCATGCTCAGGTACACAACATTTAATAACACCATCTACTCCTTCTTTATAAAGATGTCGGTCATCCCAAAAGTAATGTCTCAAATCATAGAAGAACTATTTCTTTTGCTGGTATGTCAAACTAGGTGGTATAAATTTAGCAACAATGTAATTAGCATAATCAGCATACCATGGAGCAGTGTGAGAAGCATTTATGACATTTAATTGTTCATCAGGAAAGCTATCATCAATAGGTAGTGGGTCATCAAGAACATTTTCTAACCTAGACAAGTTGTCTACAACGGGGTTCTCAGCTCCCTTTCTATCAATAATATTCAAATCAAATTCTTGTAGCAAGAGAACCCATCTAATAAGTCCAGGCTTAGCATCTTTCTTTTCCATAAGATATTTAATAGCAGCATGATCGTGTGAATAGTTACTTTAGAATCAACAATATATGGTCTAAACATATCACAAGCAAATACAACTGCTAGGAATTCCTTTTCAGTAGTAGCATAATTTCTTTGAGCATTGTCTAGAGTTTTACTAGCATATTGAATAACATTCAATTTCTTATCAACTCTTTGCCCTCGAACAGCACCTACAGCATAATCACTAGCATCACACATAATTTCAAAGGGTAGATTCCAATCAGGTGGCTGAACAATCGGTGCAGAGATCAATGCTTTCTTAAGTATTTCAAATGCTTCTACACAATCATCATCAAAGACAAATGGTATATCTTTTTGTAATAAATTAGTCAGAGGCCGAGAAATTTTTGAGAAGTCCTTAATGAACCTCCTATAAAAACCGGCATGGCCAAGGAAACTTCTTATACCTTTGATGTCCTTGGGACATGGCATCTTTTCAATAGCATCAACCTTGGCTTTATCAACCTCAATACCTCTTTCAGAAACTTTATGCCCCAAGACAATACCTTCATTAACCATAAAGTGGCACGTTTCCCAATTCAAGACAAGATTAGTTTCTTCACATCTCAGAAAAACTCGGTCAAGGTTGCTTAAGCAATCATCAAAAGCGGATCCATAGACGGAAAAATCATCCATGAAAACCTCACAAATCTTTTCACAAAAGTCAGAGAATATGTCCATCATGCATCTTTGAAAGGTAGCTGGTGCATTACATAAACCAAAAGTCATACGTATATAAGCAAAAGTACCAAAAGGGCAGGTAAAAGTAGTCTTTGACTGATCATTGGCTGACACAGGTATTTGAGAGAAACCAGAATAACCATCTAGAAAGCAAAAATGTGTATGTTTGGATAATCTTTCTAGCATTTGATCGATAAAAGGTAAGGGATAATGATCTTTTTAGTAGCTTTATTTAATTTGCGGAAATCAATTACCATCCTATAACCTGTAATAATTCTTTGCGGGATCAACTCATCTTTATCATTAGGAACGACAGTAATACCTCCCTTCTTAGGGACACAATGGACATGACTTACCCACTGACTATTAGCAACGGGATAAATTATACCTGCCCCAAGAAGCTTTAGATTTCCTTTCTTACCACTTCCTTCGTCTTAGGATTCAGCCGTCATTGATGATCACGAACTGGTTTGGCATCTTCCTCCAAATTTATTTTGTGTTGACACAGAGTGGGACTATGCCCTTAAGATCATCAAGAGTATATCCAATAGCAGCACAGTGCTTCTTCAGAGTTTTCAATAATCTCTCTTCTTCATGCTCTGAATGGTTAGCACTAATAATAACATCATATATCTTTTTCTCATCAAGATAATCATATTTAATAGTATCAGGTAATGATTTAAGCTCAAACACGGGATCACCCTAGGGTGGAGGAGGATCCCCAAGGATTTCAATAGGAAAATTGTGTTTCAGGATGGGTTCCTGTTTAAAGAATACTTCATCTATTACCCTTCTTTCTTTCATAAACATATCATTTTCATGGTCTATCAAATATTGTTCTAAAGGGTCACTAGGAGGTATGGCAATAGAAGCAAGACCAATAATTTCATCTTTACTAGGCAATTCCTCTTCACGGTGTTGTCTATGAAATTTAGAGAAATTAAACTCATGAGACATATCACCTAAACCAATAGTAATAGCATCCTTGTTGAAGTCTATCCTAGCATTAACAGTGTTTAAGAAGGGTCTACCAAATATAATGGGACAAAAGCTATCTTGTGGGGAACCAAGAACAAGAAAATCAGCAGGATATTTAGTTTTCCCACTCAAGACTTCAACATGTCTAACAATTCCCATTGGTGAAATAGTATCTCTATTGGCAAGTTTAATTGTGACATCAATATCTTCTAACTCAGCAGGTGCAATATCATGCATAATTTCTTTGTATAAGTCAATAGGTATTGCACTAGCACTAGCACCCATATCACACAAGCCATGATAACAATGATCTCCTATTTTAACAGAAATAACAGGCATGCCTACCACAGGTTTATGTTTATCTTTAGCACAAGGTTTAGCAATTCTAGCAGTCTCATCACAGAAATGAATAACATGCCCATCAATCTTATCAGACAAGAGATCTTTAACAATACCAATGTTAGGTTCAATTTTAAACTTGCTCAGGAGGTGTATAAGTTCTAATATTGCTTTTACGAACCAAAGTTGAAGCTTTAGCATGATCATTTATCCTAACAGGAAAATGTGGTTTCTCAACATAAGCGGTAGGAACAATAGGATCATTATAAGTGACATTCTTTTCTTCAACTTTAATAGGTGCAGCTACTTTTACTTCTATGGGAGGATGATATTTAAACCACTTCTCCCTAGGGAGATCAACATGAGTAGCAAAAGATTCACAGAAAGAAGCTACTATCTCAGAGTCAAGTCCATATTTAGTGCTAAATTTACGGAAAACATCGGTATCCATAAAAGATTTAACACAATCATACTTAGGTGTCATACCTGACTCCTTACCTTTGTCGAGGTCCCAATCTTCAGAGTTGCGTTTAATTCTCTCCAATAAATCCCATTTGAATTCAATAGTCTTCATCATAAAAGAGCCAGCACAAGAAGTATCGAGCATGGTGCGATTGTTATAAGAATGACGAGCATATAAATTTTGAATAATCATTTCTCTTGAGAGCTCTTGATTGGGGCATGAATATAACATTGATTTAAGCCTCCCCCAAGCTTGAGAGATGCTTTCTCCTTCGCGAGACAAAAATTATATATATAATTGCGATCACGATGAACAAGATGCATAGGATAAAACTTCTGATGAAATTCCAATTTCAATCGTTTGTAGTTCCATGACCCCGTATCATCACATAGCCTATACCATGTCAATGCATCTCCCTTCAAAAATAAAGGGAAGACCTTCTTCTTAATAACATCTCCGGGCACACCTGCAAGCTTAAATAATCCACAAACTTCATCCACATATATTAGGTGCTCATCAGGATGCTTTGCTCCATCTCCTGCAAAAGGATTAGCTAGCAGTTTTTCTAACATACCCAAAAGACTTTCAAAGCAGACATTTTCATTTTCAGTAGGTTCAGTAGGTTGAGGAGCAACTCTTTGCTCTACTGGTCGGGGTGAAGATACCCCGAACAAGCCGCTCAGAGGATTACTTTCCATAGTAACAAGTGATAGTAAATTTCAGCACACTATATAAATTTTTCCTTACCAATTCCACCTACCAAACGCGCTTCACTCCCCGGCAACGGCGTTAGAAAAGAGTCTTGATGACCCACAATTCCTTTCGATAAGTAAGAGTGTCGAACCCAATGAGGATCAAGGAAATGATAAGCGGTTTTCAGCAAGGTATTCTCTGCAAGCATAGAAATTATAGGTAACAGATAGTTTTGTGATAAGAGAATTTGTAACGAGCAACAAGTAACAAAAGTAAATGAAATGCAGCAAGGTGGCCCAATCCTTTTTGTAGCAAAGGACAAGCCTGGACAAACTCTTATATGATGTAAAGCGCTCCCGAGGACACATGGGAATATCGTCAAGCTAGTTTTCATCACGATCATATGATTCGCGTTCGGTACTTCGATAGTTTGGTATGTGGGTGGGCCGGTGCTTGGGTGTTGTCCTTACTTGGACAAGCATCCCACTTATGATTAACCTCTATTGCAAGCATCCGCAACTACAACAAAAGTATTAAGGTAAACCTAACCATAGCATGAAACATATGGATCCAAATCAGCCCCTTACGAAGCAATGCATAAACTAGGGTTTAAGCTTCTGTCACTCTAGCAACCCATCATCTACTTATTACTTCCCAATGCCTTCCTCTAGGCCCAAATAATGGTGAAGTGTCATGTAGTCGACGTTCACATAACACCACTAGAGGAGAGACAACATACATCTCATCAAAATATCGAACGAATACCAAATTCACATGACTACTAATAGCAAGACTTCTCCCGTGTGCTCAGGAACAAACGTAACTAGTCACAAAGCATATTCATGTTCATAATCAGAGGGGTATTAATATGCATATAGGATCTGAACATATGATCTTCCACCAAATAAACCAACTAGCACCAACTACAAGGAGTAATCAACACTACTAGCAACCCACAGCTACCAATCCTGGACTTGGAGACAAGAATTGGATACAAGAGATGAACTAGGGTTTTGAGAGGATATGGTGCTGGTGAAGATGTTGATGGAGATTGCCATCTCCCAATGAGAGGATCGTTGGTGATGACGATGGCGATGATTTCCCCCTCCCGGAGGGAAGTTTCCCCGGCAGAACAGCTCCGTCGGAGCCCTAGATTGGTTCCGCCTCGTGGCGGAGGAGTCTCGTCCAGAAGGATGGCTTATGATTTTTTTCCTCATCTAAAGACTTCATATAGCAGAAGATGGACATCGGAGGGCCACCAGGGGGCCCACGAGGCAGGGGCGCACCCAGGGGATAGGGCGCGCCCCCACCATCGCGGGCAGGGTGTGGCCCCCCTGGTGAACTTCTTCCACTCAGTATTTTTTATATATTCTGAAAATGACTTCCGTGAAGTTTCAGGACTTTTGGAGCTGTGCAGAATAGGTCTCTAATATTTGCTCCTTTTCCAGCCTAGAATCCTAGCTGCCGGCATTCTCCCTCTTTATGTAAACCTTGTAAAATAAGAGAGAATAGGCATAAGTATTGTGACATAATGTGTAATAACATCCCATAATGCAATAAATATCGATATAAAAGCATGATGCAGAATGGACGTATCAACTCCCCCAAGCTTAGACCTCGCTTGTCCTCAAGCGAAAGCCGAAATCGAAAAATATGTCCACATGTTTAGAGATAGAGGTGTCGATAAAAATAAAATACGAACATGAGGGCATCATGATCATTCTTAGAACAGCAACTTATATAATTCTTGTCATATGATCTGTTATGCTAAAGTAATAATCCAATCACAATTTCAAGTATGAATCATAAACTTCATTGAAAACTAACAAACTATAATCTCAGTCATTGGAGCAATTGCAATTTATCACAACATAGGAAAGAGTCAATATAAGAGCTTTTCAGCAAGTCCACATACTCAATTATCATATAGTCTTTCACAATTGCTAACACTAACGCAATACTTATGGGTATGGAGTTTTAATCGGACACAGAGAAAGACTGGGGCTTAGTTTTGCCTCCCAACGTTTTACCTCAAGCGTAATGTCAACAATAATAGTTCATGAAAACTCACATCCAATTAGCCATATATACCAGGATCTTTCCAACATGTTGTGCTTGCCAAGAGATAAAATGTAAAAAGGAAGGGTGAAGGTCACCATGACTCTTATGCAAGGTAGGAGATAAAAGTAAAAGATAGGCCCTTCGCAGAGGGAAGCAGAAGTTGTCATGCGCTTTTATGGTTGGATGCACAAAATCTTAATGCGAAAGAATGTCACTTTATATTGCCACTTGTGATATGGACCTTTATTATGCAGTTCATCACTTTTATTTCTTCCATAGCACACGATCGTATAAAGCTTATTTTCTCCCACACTAATAAGTCATACATATTTAGAGGGAAATTTTTATTGCTTGCACCGATGACAACTTACTTAAGGGATCTTAGTCAATCCATAGGTAGGTATGGTGGACTCTCATGGCAAAACTGGTTTTAGGGTGTTTGGAAGCCCAAGTAGTATCTCTACTTGGTGCAAAGAATTTGTCTAGCATGAGGGGGAAAGGCAAGCTCAATCATGTTAGATGATCCATGACAATATAATTTATCTCAGATGTAAGAAAACATAACCCATTGCGTTGTCTTCCTTGTCCAACGTCAACTCTTTAGCATGTCATATTTTAATGAGTGCTCACAATCATAAAAGATGTCCAAGATAGTATATTTATATGTGAAGACCTCTCTTTCTTTGTTACTTCCTATTAATTGCAACGATGACCAAAACTATGTTTGTCAACTCTCAACAACTTTCATTCATCATACTTTTTATATGTGAGCTCATTACTCTCCAGAAGATCCATATGATCTCTTTTATTCTTTTTATTCTTTCTCTTTTCTTTTATTCACTCAAGATCATGGCAAAACAATCAAGCCCTGGACTCAACACTGATTTTATTATATATAGCTCACGGACTTGATTACATAGAAGGATCATAAAGCAAAACTCACAACTAGATCATACTAAGAGCTTTATACTACTAGATCAAGATATTACCAAAAGGATCGAACTAAGAAAAACGGTAAAGATAAAAGTGATGGTGATACGATACCAGGGCACTCCCCCAAGCTTGGCAGTTGCCAAGGGGAGTGCCCATACCCATGTGATTATGTCTCCTTTGTTGGTGAAGAAGTTGATGGTTTTGTTGATGGTGTAGGCTTGTCGTCCTTCTTCCAAGGCATAGGCTCACCATCATAGAAAGATGATCGAGTCTCCTGAAACCTCAAATCTGCACCCAAACTCATCCTGTTGAATCTATATTCATACTCACAGTTTTGATTTTGCAGGTCATAGATCTGGGCATGGAGGTGCTCAATTTTCTCATGAAGCTTGAAGATGGCCTCCCCAATGTCCTTGACGTCCAGCTTGTGGTTGTTGGTGAACTCTGTGATCATAATGTGATTGGAATCGAGTCCACACTCCACCATCACCTGACACTTGAAAACTTCTTGCTCCAATGCCTCGAGCCTTGCCTCTGTGCTTCCGGTCTTCCTTGGTCCCTGAACATCGCGTATGTGCAACAACCCCTCACGCATCTCAATGGTTTGAGGGTGTTGCAGCACTTCCGCGAGGTAGGGGTTGATGACCTTCTCGAAGAACTGGTTCTTGGGGGCACTTGAAGACGACATGATGACCTGGATCTGTCAGAAACAGCTCAAAACAAAGACAGGAGATTTTTGCGTGATACGGTGATCAAAACCTTCGGGAGGTTATATAATGAATTTTTACCAACCAAAATAGGTGACGTGTAAGAAAACGGAGTCGGAAGAGCACACGAGGTGCCCACGAGGTAGGGGGCGCACCTGTTGGAAATATGCCCTAGAGGCAATAATAAATTGATTATTATTATATTTCCTTGTTCATGATAATCGTTTATTATCCATGCTAGAATTGTATTGATAGGAAACTCAGATACATGTGTGGATACATAGACAACACCATGTCCCTAGTAAGCCTCTAGTTGACTAGCTCGTTGATCAATAGATGGTTACGGTTTCCTGACCATGGACATTGGATGTCGTTGATAACGGGATCACATCATTAGGAGAATGATGTGATGGACAAGACCCAATCCTAAGCCTAGCACAAAGATCATGTATTCCGTATGCTAAAGCTTTTCTAATGTCAAGTATCATTTCCTTAGACCATGAGATTGTGCAACTCCCGGATACCGTAGGAGTGCTTTGGGTGTGCCAGACGCCACAACGTAACTGGGTGGCTATAAAGGTACACTACGGGTATCTCCGAAAGTGTCTGTTGGGTTGGCACGAATCGAGACTGGGATTTGTCACTCCGTGTGAGGGAGAGGTATCTCTGGGCCCACTCGGTAGGACATCATCATAATGTGCACAATGTGATCAAGGAGTTGATCGCGGGATGATGTGTTACGAAATGAGTAAAGAGACTTGCCGGTAACGAGATTGAACAAGGTATCGGGATACCGACGATCGAATCTCGGGCAAGTATCGTACCGCTAGACAAAGGGAATTGTATACGGGATTGATTAAGTCCTTGACATCATGGTTCATCCGATGAGATCATCGTGGAACATGTGGGAGACGACATGGGTATCCAGATCCCGCTGTTGGTTATTGGCCGGAGAGTCATCTCTTTCATGTCTGCATGTCTCCCGAACCCGTAGGGTCTACACACTTAAGGTTCGGTGACGCTAGGGTTATAGAGATATTAGTATGCGGTAACACGAAAGTTGTTTGGAGTCCCGGATGAGATCCCGGACGTCACGAGGAGTTCTGGAATGGTCCGGAGGTAAAGAATTATATATAGGAAGTGCTATTTCGGACATCGGGACAAGTTTTGGGGTCACCGGTATTGTACCGGGACCACCGGAAGGGTCCTGGGGGGTCCACCGGGTTGGGCCACCTGCCCCTTGGCCACATGGGCTGTAGGGGGTGCGCCTTGGCCTACATGGGCCAAGGGCACCAGCCCCTAGAGGCCCATGCGCCAAAAGGACAAGAGGAGGGGAGAGTCCTAAAGGGGGAAGGCACCTCCGAGGTGCCTTGGGGAGGATGGACTCCTCCCCCCCCCCTTGGCCGCACCCTTCCTTGGAGGAAGGGGCAAGGCTGCGCCCTCCCCCTCTCCCTTGGCCCTATATATAGTGGGGGGAAGGGAGGGCAACGATACCTGAGCCCTGGCGCCTCCCTCTCCCTCCCATGACACATCTCCCTCCTCCCACAGCGCTTGGCGAAGCCCTGTTGGAATCCCGCTACTTCCACCACCACGCCGTCATGCTGTTGGATCTCCATCAACCTCTCCTCCCCCCTTGCTGGATCAAGAAGGAGGAGACGTCGCTGCTCCGTACGTGTGTTGAACACGGAGGTGCCATCCGTTCGGCGCTAGGATCATCGGTGATTTGGATCACGATGAGTACGACTCCATCAACCCCGTTCTCTTGAACGCTTCCGCGCGCGATCTACAAGGGTATGTAGATCCACTCCTCCCTCGTTGCTAGATGACTCCATAGATAGATCTTGGTGACACGTAGGAAAATTTTGAATTATTGCTACGTTACCCAACAGTGGCATCATGAGCTAGGTCTATGCGTAGTTTCTATGCACGAGTAGAACACAAAGTAGTTGTGGGCGTTGATTTTGTTCAATATGCTTGCTGTTACTAGTCTTATCTTGATTCGGCGGCATCGTGGGATGAAGCGGCCCGGACCGACCTTACACGTACTCTTACGTGAGACTGGTTCCACCGACTGACATGCACTAGTTGCATAAGGTGGCTAGCGGGTGTCTGTCTCTCCCACTTTAGTCGGATCGGATTCGATGAAAAGGGTCCTTATGAAGGGTAAATAGCAATTGGCATATCACGTTGTGGTTTTTGCATAGGTAAGAAACGTTCTTGCTAGAAACCCATAGCAGCCACGTAAAACATGCAAACAACAATTAGAGGATGTCTAACTTGTTTTTGGAGGGTATGCTATGTGATGTGATATGGCCAAAGGATGTGATGTATGAGATTGATCATGTTCTTGTAATAGGAATCACGACTTGCATGTCGATGAGTATGACAACCGGCAGGAGCCATAGGAGTTGTCTTAATTTATTTATGACTTGCGTGTCAATATAAACGTCATGTAATTACTTTACTTTATTGCTAACAGTTAGCCATAGTAGTAGAAGTAATAGTTGGCGAGACAACTTCATGAAGACACGATGATGGAGATCATGATGATGGAGATCATGGTGTCATGCCGGTGATAAGATGATCATGGAGCCCCAAGATGGAGATCAAAGGAGCTATATGATATTGGCCATATCATGTCACTATTATTTGATTGCATGTGATGTTTATCATGTTTATGCATCTTATTTGCTTAGAACAACGGTAGTAAATAAGATGATCCCTCATAATTATTTCAAGAAAGTGTTCCCCCTAACTGTGCACCGTTGCAATAGTTCGTTCGTTTCTAAGCACCACGTGATGATCGAGTGTGATAGATTCCAACGTTCACATACAACGGGTGTGAGACAGATTTACACATGCAAACACTTAGGTTGACTTGACGAGCCTAGCATGTACAGACATGGCCTCGGAACACAGAAGACCGAAAGGTCGAGCATGAGTCGTATGGTAGATACGATCAACATGAAGTTGTTCACCGATGTTGACTAGTCCGTCTCACGTGATGATCGGACACGGCCTAGTTGACTCGGATCATGTAATCACTTAGATGACTACAGGGATGTCTATCTGAGTGGGAGTTCATAAGATTAACTTAATTATCCTGAACATAGTCAAAAGGTCTTCGCAAATTATGTCATAGCTCGCGCTTCAGTTCTACTGTTTAGATATGTTCCTAGAGAAAATTTAGTTGAAAGTTGATAGTAGCAATTATGCGGACTAGGTCCGTAAACTAAGGATTGTCCTCATTGCTCCATAGAAGGCTTATGTCCTTAATGCACCACTCAGTGTGCTAAACCTCGAACGTCGTCTGTGGATGTTGCGAACATCTGACATACACATTTTGATAACTACGTGATAGTTCAGTTAAATGGTTTAGAGTTGAGGCACCGAAGACGTTTTAAAACGTCGCGAAACATATGAGATGTTTCGAGGGCTGAAATTGGGATTTCAGGCTCGTGCCCACGTTAAGAGGTATGAGACCTCCGATGATTTTCTCAGCCTGCAAACTAAGGAGAAAAGCTCAATTGTTGAGCTTGTGCTCAGATTGTCTGAGTACAACAATCGCTTGAATCAAGTGGGAGTTGATCTTCCAAATGAAATAGTGATAGTTCTCCGAAGTCATTACCACCAAGCTGCTAGAGCTTCGTGATGAACTATAATATATCAGGGACATATATGATGATCCTTGAGATATTCGCGATGTTTGACACCACAAAAGTAGAAATCAAGAAGGAGCATCAATTGTTGATGGTTAGTGAAACCACTAGTTTCAAGAAGGGCAAGGGCAAAAAGGGATGCTTCATGAAACGGCAAATCAGTTGCTGATCTAGTGAAGAAACCCAAGGTTGAACCCAAACCTGAGACTAAGTGCTTCTGTAATAAGGGGAACAGCTACTGGAGCAGAATTACCCTAGATACTTGGTAGATGAGAAGGCTGTCGATAGAAGTATATTGGATATACATTATGTTAATGTGTACTTTACTAGTACTCCTAGTAGCACCAGGGTATTAGATACCGGTTCGGTTGCTAAGTGTTAGTAACTCGAAATAAAAGCTACGGAATAAACGGAGACTAGCTAAAGGTGAGCTGACGATATGTATTGGAAGTGTTTCCAATGTTGATATGATCAAGCATCGCACGCTCCCTCTACCATCGAGATTGGTGTTTGCGTTGAGCATAGACATGATTGGATTATGTCTATCGCAATACGGTTATTCATTCAAGGAGAATAATGGTTACTCTGTTTATTTGAATAATACCTTCAATGGTCTTGCACCTAAAATGAATGGTTTATTGAATCTCGATCATAGTGATACACATGTTCATGCCAAAAGATATAAGATAGTAATGATAGTACCACCTACTTGTGGCACTGCCACATAAGTCATATCGGTATAAAACGCATGAAGAAGCTCCATGTTGATGGATCTTTGGGCTCACTCGTTTTTGAAAAGTTTGAGACAGGCGAACCATGTCTATTGGTGTATATGCATGAAGAAACTCCATGCAGATGGATCGTTTGGACTCACTTGATTTTGAATCACTTGAGATATGCAAATCTTACCACATGGGCAAGATGACTAAAGAGCCTCGTTTTAGTAAGACGGAACAAGATAGCAACTCGTTGGAAGTAACACATTTTGATGTGTGCAGTCCAATGAGTGCTGAGGCGTGTAGTGGATATCGTTATGTTCTTACTTCACAGATGATTTGAGTAGATGTTGAGTACATTTACTTGATGAATCACGAGTCTGAATTATTGGAAGGTTCAAGTAATTTCAGGGTGAAGTTGAAAGATCGTCGTGACAAGAGGATAAAATATCTATGATATGATCATAGAGATGAATATCTGAATTACGAGTTTGGCACAGAATTAAGACATTGTGGAAATTGTTTCACAACTAATACAGCCTGGAACACCATAGTGTGATGGTGTGTCCGAACATCATAACTGCACCCTATTGGATATGATGCATACCATGATGTCTCTTATCAAATTACCACAATAGTTTATGGGTTAGGCATTAGAGACAACCACATTCACTTTAAATAGGGCACCACGTAATTCCGATGAGATGACACCGTATGAACTATGGTTTAGAGAAACCTAAGCTATCATTTCTTAAAAGTTTGGGGCTGCGACGCTTATGTGAAAAAGTTTCAGGCTGATAAGCTCGAACCCAAAGCGGATAAATGCATCTTCATAGGACACCCAAAACAGTTGGGTATACCTCCTATCTCAGATTCGAAAGCAATAAGGGATTGTTTGTAGAATCGGGTCCTTTCTTGAGGAAAGGTTTCTCTCGAAAGAATTGAGTGGGAGGATGGTGGAGACTTGATGAGGTTATTGAACCTTCACTTCAACTAGTGTGTAGCAGGGCACAGGAAGTTGTTCCTGTGGCACCTACACCAAATGAAGTGGAAACTTATGATATTGATCATGAGACTTCGAATCAAGTCACTCCCAAACCTCGTGGGATGACAAGGATGCGTACTACTTCAGAGTGGTAAGTAATCCTGTCTTGGAAGTCATGTTGCTAGACAACAATGAACCTACAAGCTATGGAGAAGCGATGATGGGCCCGAATTCCGATAAATGGCTCGAGGCCATAAAATCCGAGAGAGGATCCATGTATGAAAACAAAGTGTAGACTTTGGCAGAACAACTTGATGTTCGTAAGGCTGTTAGGTACATATGGATTTTAAAAGGAAGACGGACAATGATGGTAGGTATCACCATTAAGAAAGCTCTACTTGTCGTTAAGATGTTTTCCGACAAAGTTCAAGGAGTTGACTACGGTGAGACTTTCTCACTCGTAGCGATGCTAAGAGTCTGTTGGAATTATATTAGCGATTACTACATTATTTATGAAATCTTGCAGATAGGATGTCAAAACATTGTTTCCTCGATGATTTTCTTGAGGAAAGGTTGTATGTGATACAACCGGAAGGTTTTGTCAATCCTGAAAGATGCTAATAAGTATGCAAAGCTCCAGCAATCCTTTTGAGGACTGGAGTGGGCATCTCGGAGTTGGAATGTATGCTTTGATGAGATGATCAAAGTTTTGGGTTTATACAAAGTTTATGAGAAACTTGTATTTCCAAAGAAGTGAGTGGGAGCACTATAGAATTTCTGATGAATATATGTTGTTGACATATTGTTGATCAGAAATGACGTAGAATTTCTGGAAAGCATATAGGGTTATTTGGAAAGTGTTTTTCAATGGAGAACCTGGATTAAGCTACTTGAACATTGAGCATCAAGATCTATAAGGATAGATCAAAACGCTTAATGGTACTTTCAAATGAGCACATACCTTGACATGATCTTGAAGGTGTTCAAGATGGACCAGTCAAAGAAGGAGTTCTTGCCTGAGTTGTAAGGTATGAAGTTAAGACTTAAAGCTCGACCACGGCAGAAGAAAGAGGAAGGACGAAGGTCGTCCCCTATGCTTTTGTCATAGGTTCTCTACAGTATGCTATGCTGTGTGCCGCACCTAAAGTGTGCCTTGCCATGAGTCAGTCAAGGGGTACAAGAGTGATCCAAGAATGGATCACAGGACAGCGGTCAAAGTTATCCTTAGTAACTAGTGTACTAAGGAATTTTTCTCGATTATGGAGGTGGTAAAAGAGTTCGTCGTAAAGGGTTACGCCGATGCAAACTTTGACACTAATCCAGATTATTCTGAGTAGTAAACTGGATTCGTATAGTAGAACAGTTATTTGGAATAGCTCCAAATAGAGCGTGGTAGCTGCATCTAGGAGATGACATAGAGATTTGTAAAGCACACACGGATCTAAAAGGTTCAGACCCGTTGACTATAACCTCTCTCACAAGCATAACATGATCAAACCCAGAACTCATCGAGTGTTAATCACATGGTAAATGTGAACTAGATTATTGACTCTAGTAAACTCTTTGGGTGTTAGTCACATGGGGATGTGACCTTGAGTGTTAATCACATATCGATGTGAACTAGATTATTGACTCTAGTGCAAGTGGGAGACTGTTGGAAATATGCCCTAGAGGCAATAATAAATTGATTATTATTATATTTCCTTGTTCATGATAATCGTTTATTATCCATGCTAGAATTGTATTGATAGGAAACTCAGATACATGTGTGGATACATAGACAACACCATGTCCCTAGTAAGCCTCTAGTTGACTAGCTCGTTGATCAATAGATGGTTACGGTTTCCTGACCATGGACATTGGATGTCGTTGATAACGGGATCACATCATTAGGAGAATGATGTGATGGACAAGACCCAATCCTAAGCCTAGAACAAAGATCATGTAGTTCGTATGCTAAAGCTTTTCTAATGTCAAGTATCATTTCCTTAGACCATGAGATTGTGCAACTCCCGGATACCGTAGGAGTGCTTTGGGTGTGCCAGACGTCACAACGTAACTGGGTGGCTATAAAGGTACACTACGGGTATCTCTGAAAGTGTCTGTTGGGTTGGCACGAATCGAGACTGGGATTTGTCACTCCGTGTGAGGGAGAGGTATCTCTGGGCCCACTCGGTAGGACATCATCATAATGTGCACAATGTGTCAAGGAGTTGATCACGGGATGATGTGTTACGAAACAAGTAAAGAGACTTGCCGGTAACGAGATTGAACAAGGTATCGGGATACCGACGATCGAATCTCGGGCAAGTATCGTACCGCTAGACAAAGGGAATTGTATACGGGATTGATTAAGTCCTTGACATCGTGGTTCATCCGATGAGATCATCATGGAACATGTGGGAGCCAACATGGGTATCCAGATCCCGCTGTTGGTTATTGGCCGGAGAGTCATCTCGGTCATGTCTACATGTCTCCCGAACCCGTAGGGTCTACACACTTAAGGTTCGGTGATGCTAGGGTTATAGAGATATTAGTATGCGGTAACCCGAAAGTTGTTCGGAGTCCCTGATGAGATCCCGGACGTCACGAGGAGTTCCGGAATGGTCTGGAGGTAAAGAATTATATATAGGAAGTGCTATTTCGGCCATCGGGACAAGTTTCGGGGTCACCGGTATTGTACCGGGACCACCGGAAGGGTCCCGGGGGGTCCACCGGGTGGGGCCACCTGCCCCGGGGGCCACATGGGCTGTAGGGGGTGCGCCTTGGCCTACATGGGCCAAGGGCACCAGCCCCTAGAGGCCCATGCGCCAAAGGGACAAGAGGAGGGGAGAGTCCTAAAGGGGGAAGGCACCTCCGAGGTGCCTTGGGGAGGATGGACTCCTCCCCCCTTGGCCGCACCCTTCCTTGGTGGAAGGGGAAAGGCTGCTCCCTCTCCCTCTCCCTTGGCCCTATATATAGTGGGGGGAAGGGAGGGCAACGATACCTGAGCCCTGGCGCCTCCCTCTCCCTCCCATGACACATCTCCCTCCTCCCACAGCGCTTGGCGAAGCCCTGTTGGAATCCCGCTACTTCCACCACCATGCCGTCGTGTTGTTGGATCTCCATCAACCTCTCCTCCCCCCTTGCTGGATCAAGAAGGAGGAGACGTCGCTGCTCCGTATGTGTGTTGAACGCGGAGGTGCCGTCCGTTCGGCGCTAGGATCATCGGTGATTTGGATCACGATGAGTACGACTCCATCAACCCTGTTCTCTTGAACGCTTCCGCGCGCAATCTACAAGGGTATGTAGATCCACTCCTCCCTCGTTGCTAGATGACTCCATAGATAGATGTTGGTGACACGTAGGAAAATTTTGAATTATTGCTACGTTACCCAATAGCGCCCTCCACCCTCGTGGAGCCCTCGTGTCCTTCCCGGACTGCTTCTTATTTTTCTATTTTTCTAAATATTCCAAACCGGTTATGTATTCCTTATGTATTCCTCTGGGGTTGCGGTTTCAATAAAATTGGTTTCAACATTTATAGGATTGCATGAGATATAATGTTTAATTCTTTGACCGTTCACCACCTTCGGATTTGTGCCTTCGAAGTTGTTGATTTTTATGGCACCAGAACGATAGACCTCCTCGATAACGTAAGGACCTTACCATTTAGAGAGAAGTTTTCCTGCAAAAAAATCTTAAACGAGAGTTGTACATCAATACACAATCTTAGGGTGTTTGCAAGCACAAGTAGTATCTCTACTTGGTGAAAAGAATTTGGCTAGCATGAGGGGGAAAGGCAAGCTCAATCATGTTAGATGATACATGACAATATAATTTATCTCAGATGTAAGAAAACATAACCCATTACATTGTCTTCCTTGTCCAACGTCAACTCTTTAGCATGTCATATTTTAATGAGTGCTCACAATCATAAAAGATGTCCAAGATAGTATATTTATATGTGAAGACCTCTCTTTCTTTGTTACTTCCTATTAATTGCAACGATGACCAAAACTATGTTTGTCAACTCTCAACAACTTTCATTCATCATACTTTTTATATGTGAGCTCATTACTCTCCAGAAGATCCATATGATCTCTTTTATTCTTTTTATTCTTTCTCTTTTCTTTTATTCACTCAAGATCATGGCAAAACAATCAAGCCCTGGACTCAACACTGATTTTATTATATATAGCTCACGGACTTGATTACATAGAAGGATCATAAAGCAAAACTCACAACTAGATCATACTGAGATCTTTATACTACTAGATCAAGATATTACCAAAAGGATCGAACTAAGAAAAACGGTAAAGATAAAAGTGATGGTGATACGATACCGGGGCACTCCCCCAAGCTTGGCAGTTGCCAAGGGGAGTGCCCATACCCATGTGATTATGTCTCCTTTGTTGGTGAAGAATTTGATGGTTTTGTTGATGGCGTAGGCTTGTCGTCCTTCTTCCAAGGCATAGGCTCACCATCATAGAAAGATGATCGAGTCTCCTGAAACCTCAAATCTGCACCCAAACTCATCCTGTTGAATCTATATTCATACTCATAGTTTTGATTTTGCAGGTCATAGATCTGGGCATGGAGGTGCTCAATTTTCTCATGAAGCTTGAAGATGGCCTCCCCAATGTCCTTGATGTCCAGCTTGTGGTTGTTGGTGAACTCCGTGATCATAATGTGATTGGAATCGAGTCCACACTCCACCATCTCCTGACACTTGAAAACTTCTTGCTCCAATGCCTCGAGCCTTGCCTCCGTGCTTCCGGTCTTCCTTGGTCCCTCAACATCGCGGATGTGCAACAACCCCTCACGCATCTCAATGGTTTGAGGGTGTTGCAGCACTTCCGCGAGGTAGGGGTTGATGACCTTCTCGAAGACTGGTTCTTGGGGGCACTTGAAGACGACATGACGACCTGGATCTATCAGAAACAGCTCAAAACAAAGACAGGAGATTTTTGCGTGATACGGTGATCAAAACCTTCGGGAGGTTATATAATGAACTTTTACCAACCAAAATACGTGACGTGTAATATAAACGGAGTCGGAAGAGCACACGAGGTGCCCACGAGGTAGGGGGCGCGCCCTCCACCCTCGTGGAGCCCTCGTGTCCTTCCGGGACTACTTCTTATTTTTCTATTTTTCTAAATATTCCAAAGCGGTTGTGTATTCCTTATGTATTCCTCCGGGGTTGCGGTTTCAATAAAATTGGTTTCAACATTTATAGGATTGCATGAGATATAATGTTTAATTCTTTGACCGTTCACCACCTTTGGATTTGTGCCTTCGAATTTGTTGATTTTTATGGCACTAGAACGATAGACCTCCTCGATAACGTAAGGACCTTACCATTTAGAGAGAAGTTTTCCTGCAAAAACATCTTAAACGAGAGTTGTACAGCAATACACAATCACCTACATTAAACTCACGTTTTTGTATTCTTTTGTCATGCCATATTTTAACTTTTTCTTTAAATAATTTGGCATTCTCATAGGCTTGGGTTCTGCATTCATCAAGTGAGCTAATGTCAAATAACCTCTTCTCACCAGCAAGTTTGAAATTATAATTGAGCTCTTCAATAGCCCAATAAGCCTTATGTTCTAGTTCGAGAGGTAAGTGACATGCTTTTCCATAAACCATTTTATACGGAGACATACCCATAGGATTTTTATATGCAGTTCTATAGGCCCATAATGCATCATCAAGTTTCTTGGACGAATTCTTTCTAGATCTATTAACAGTCTTTTGCAAAATTAATTTGAGTTCTCTATTACTCAATTCTACTTGACCACTAGACTGTGGGTGATAAGGAGATGCAATTCTATGATTAACATCATACTTAGCTAGCAATTTACGGAAAGCGCCATGAATAAAATGTGAACCACCATCAGTAATTAAATATCTAGGGACTCCAAACCTTGGGAAAATAACTTCTTTAAGCATCTTAATACAGGTGTTATGATCAGCACTACTAGTTGGAATAGCTTCTACCCACTTAGTAACGTAATCAACAGCGACTAAAATATGTGTGTAACCGTTAGAGGCAGGAAAAGGTCAATATAATCAAAGCTGCAAACATCAAATGGTTCAATAACCAGTGAATAATTCATAGGCATTTCTTGACGTCTACTAATATTACCAATTCTTTGACATTCATCACAAGACAAGACAAACTTACGGGCATCCTTGAAGAGAGTAGGCCAATAAAAACCGGATTGCAATACCTTATGTGCAGTTCAATCTCCAGCGTGGTGTCCTCTATAAGACTCGGAATGACACTTGCGTAGAATTTGTTCCTGTTCATGCTCAGGTACACAACATTTAATAACACCATCTACTCCTTCTTTATAAACATGTGGGTCATCCCAAAAGTAATGTCTCAAATCATAGAAGAACTATTTCTTTTGCTGGTATGTCAGACTAGTTGGTATAAATTTAGCAACAATGTAATTAGCATAATCAGCATACCATGGAGCGGTGTGAGAAGCATTTATGACATTTAATTGTTCATCAGGAAAGCTATCATCAATAGGTAGTGGGTCATCAAGAACATTTTCTAACCTAGACAAGTTGTCTACAACGGGGTTCTCAGCTCCCTTTCTATCAATAATATGCAAATCAAATTCTTGTAGCAAGAGAACCCATCTAATAAGTCCAGGCTTAGCATCTTTCTTTTCCATAAGATATTTAATAGCATCATGATCGTGTGAATAGTTACTTTAGAATCAACAATATATGGTCTAAACATATCACAAGCAAATACAACTGCTAGGAATTCCTTTTCAGTAGTAGCATAATTTCTTTGAGCATTGTCTAGAGTTTTACTAGCATATTGAATAACATTCAATTTCTTATCAACTCTTTGCCCTCGAACAGCACCTACAGCATAATCACTAGCATCACACATAATTTCAAAGGGTAGATTCCAATCAGGTGGCTGAACAATCGGTGCAGAGATCAATGCTTTCTTAAGTATTTCAAATGCTTCTACACAATCATCATCAAAGACAAATGGTATATCTTTTTGTAATAAATTAGTCAGAGGCCGAGAAATTTTTGAGAAGTCCTTAATGAACCTCCTATAAAAACCGGCATGGCCAAGGAAACTTCTTATACCTTTGATGTCCTTGGGACATGGCATCTTTTCAATAGCATCAACCTTGGCTTTATCAACCTTGGCATATACCTTTGATGTCCTTGGGACATGGCCAAGGAAACTTTATGCCCCAAGACAATACCTTCATTAACCATAAAGTGGCACTTTTCCCAATTCAAGACAAGATTAGTTTCTTCACATCTCAGAAAAACTCGGTCAAGGTTGCTTAAGCAATCATCAAAAGAGGATCCATAGACGGAAAAATCATCCTTGAAAACCTCACAAATCTTTTCACAAAAGTCAAAGAATATGTCCATCATGCATCTTTGAAAGGTAGTTGGTGCATTACATAAACCAAAAGGCATACGTCTATAAGCAAAAGTACCAAAAGGGCAAGTAAAAGTAGTCCTTGACTGATCATTGGCTCACACGGGTATTTGAGAGAAACCAGAATAACCATCTAGAAAGCAAAAATGTGTATGTTTGGATAATCTTTCTAGCATTTGATCGATAAAAGGTAAGGGCTAATGATCTTTTTTAGTAGCTTTATTTAATTTGCAAAAATCAATTACCATCCTATAATATGTAATAATTCTTTGCGGGATCAACTCATCTTTATCATTAGGAACGACAGTAATACCTCCCTTCTTAGGGACACAATGGACCTGACTTACCCACTGACTATTAGCAATGGGATAAATTATACCTGCCCCAAGAAGCTTTAGATTTCCTTTCTTACCACTTCCTTCGTCTTAGGATTCAGCCGTCGTTGATGATCACGAACTGGTTTGGCATCTTCCTCCAAATTTATTTTGTGTTGACACAGAGTGGGACTAATGCCCTTAAGATCATCAAGAGTATATCCAATAGCAGCACAGTGCTTCTTCAGAGTTTTCAATAATCTCTCTTCTTCATGCTCTGAAAGGTTAGCACTAATAATAACATCATATATCTTTTTCTCATCAAGATAATCATATTTAATAGTATCAGGTAACGATTTAAGCTCAAACACGGGATCACCCTAGGGTGGAGGAGGATCCCCAAGGATTTCAACAAGAAAATTGTGTTTCAGGATGGGTTCCTGTTTAAAGAATACTTCATCTATTACCCTTCTTTCTTTCATAAACATATCATTTTCATGGTCTATCAAATATTGTTCTAAAGGGTCACTAGGAGGTATGGCAATAGAAGCAAGACCAATAATTTCATCTTTACTAGGCAATTCCTCTTCACGGTGTTGTCTATGAAATTTAGAGAAATTAAACTCATGAGACATATCACCTAAACCAATAGTAATATCATCCTTGTTGCAGTCTATCCTAGCATTAACAGTGTTTAAGAAGGGTCTACCAAATATAATGGGACAAAAGCTATCTTGTGGGGAACCAAGAACAAGAAAATCGGCAGGATATTTAGTTTTCCCACTCAAGACTTCAACATGTCTAACAATTCTCATTGGTGAAATAGTATCTCTATTGGCAAGTTTAATTGTGACATCAATATCTTCTAACTCAGCAGGTGCAATATCATGCATAATTTCTTTGTATAAGTCAATAGGTATTGCACTAGCACTAGCACCCATATCACACAAGCCATGATAACAATGATCTCCTATTTTAACAGAAATAACAGGCATGTCTACCACAGGTTTATGTTTATCTTTAGCACAAGGTTTAGCAATTCTAGCAGTCTCATCACAGAAATGAATAACATGCCCATCAATCTTATCAGACAAGAGATCTTTAACAATACCAATATTAGGTTCAATTTTAAACTTGCTCAGGAGGTGTATAAGTTCTAATATTGCTTTTACGAACCAAAGTTGAAGCTTTAGCATGATCCTTTATCCTAACAGGAAAATGTGGTTTCTCAACATAAGCAGTAGGAACAATAGGATCATTATAAGTGACATTCTTTTCTTCAACTTTAATAGGTGCAGCTACTTTTACTTCTATGGGAGGATGATATTTAAACCACTTCTCCCTAGGGAGATCAACATGAGTAGAAAAAGATTAACAGAAAGAAGCTACTATCTCAGAGTCAAGTCAATATTTAGTGCTAAATTTACGGAAAACATCGGTATCCATAAAAGATTTAACACAATCATACTTAGGTGTCATACCTGACTCCTTACCTTTGTCGAGGTCCCAATCTTCAGAGTTGCGTTTAATTCTTTCCAATAAATCCCATTTGAATTCAATAGTCTTCATCATAAAAGAGCCAGCACAAGAAGTATCGAGCATGGTGCGATTGTTATCAGAAAGACGAGCATATAAATTTTGAATAATCATTTCTCTTGAGAGCTCATGTTTGGGGCATGAATATAACATTGATTTAAGCCTCCCCCAAGCTTGAGCGATGCTTTCTCCTTCGCGAGACAAAAATTATATATATAATTGCGATCACGATGAACAAGATGCATAGGATAAAACTTCTGGTGAAATTCCAATTTCAATCGTTTGTAGTTCCATGACCCCATATCATCACATAGCCTATACCATGTCAATGCATCTCCCTTCAAAGATAAAGGGAAGACCTTCTTCTTAATAACATCTCTGGGCACACCTGCAAGCTTAAATAATCCACAAACTTCATCCACGTATATTAGGTGCTCATCAGGATGCTTTGTTCCATCTCCTGTAAAAGGATTAGCTAGCGGTTTTTCTAACATACCCGAAAGACTTTCAAAGCAGACATTTTCATTTTCAGTAGGTTCAGTAGGTTGAGGAGCAACTCTTTGCTCTACTGGTCGGGGTGAAGATACCCCGAACAAGCCCCTCACAGGATTACTTTCCATAGTAACAAGTGATAGTAAATTTCAGCACACTATATAAATTTTTCCTTACCAAATTCCACCTACCAAACGCGCTTCACTCCCCGGCAATGGCATAAGAAAAGAGTCTTGATGACCCACAACTATAGGGGATCTATCATAGTCCTTTCGATAAGTAAGAGTGTCGAACCCAATGAGGAGCAAGGAAATGATAAGCGGTTTTCAGCAAGGTATTCTCTGCAAGCACAGAAATTATAGGTAACAGATAGTTTTGTGATAATATAATTTGTAACGAGCAACAAGTAACAAAAGTAAATGAAATGCAGCAAGGTGGCCCAATCCTTTTTGTAGCAAAGGACAAGCCTGGACAAACTCTTATATGATGTAAAGCGCTCCCGAGGACACATGGGAATATCGTCAAGCTAGTTTTCATCACGATCATATGATTCGCGTTCGGTACTTTGATAATTTGGTATGTGGGTGGACCGGTGCTTAGGTGTTGTCCTTACTTGGACAAGCATCCCACTTATGATTAACCTCTATTGCAAGCATCCACAACTACAATAAAAGTATTAAGGTAAACCTAACCATAGCGTGAAACATATGGATCCAAATCAGCCCCTTACGAAGCAATGCATAAACTAGGGTTTAAGCTTCTGTCACTCTAGCAACCCATCATCTACTTATTACTTCCCAATGCCTTCCTCTAGGCCCAAATAATGGTGAAGTGTCATGTAGTCGACGTTCACGTAACAGCACTAGAGGAGAGACAACATACATCTCATCAAAATATCGAACGAATACCAAATTCACATGACTACTAATAGCAAGACTTCTCCCGTGTGCTCAGGAACAAATGTAACTAGTCACAAAGCATATTCATGTTCATAATCAGAGGGGTATTAATATGCATATAGGATCTGAACATATGATCTTCCACCAAATAAACCAACTAGCACCAACTACAAGGAGTAATCAACACTACTAGCAACCCATAGCTACCAATCCTGGACTTGGAGACAAGAATTGGATACAAGAGATGAACTAGGGTTTTGAGAGGATATGGTGCTGGTGAAGATGTTGATGGAGATTGCCATCTCCCGATGAGATAATCATTGGTGATGACGATGGCGATGATTTCCCCCTCCCGGAGGGAAGTTTCCCCGGCAAAACAGCTCCGCCGGAGCCCTAGATTGGTTCCGCCAAGGTTCCGCCTCGTGGCGGCGGAGTCTCGTCCAGAAGGATGGCTTATGATTTTTTTTCCTCATCTAAAGACTCCACTAGGGGGCCCACGAGGCAGGGGGTGCACCCAGGGGGTAGGGCGCGCCCACCACCCTCGTGGGAAGCGTGTGGCTCCCTGGTGAACTTCTTGCGCTTAGTATTTTTTATATATTCTGAAAATGACTTCAGTGAAGTTTCAGGACTTTTGGAGATGTGCAGAATAGGTCTCTAATATTTGCTCCTTTTCCAGCCCAGAATCCCAGCTGCCGGCATTCTCCCTCTTTATGTAAACCTTGTAAAATAACAGAGAATAACAGCCCATAATGCAATAAATATCGATATAAAAGCATGATGCAGAATGGACGTATCAGGACATGGCATCTTTTCAATAACATCAACTTTAGCCTAGTCAACTTCAATACCTGTGTCAGAAATTTTATGCCCCAAGATAATACCTTCGTTAACCATAAAGTGGCATTTCTCCCAATTCAGAACAAGCTTAGTTTCTTCACATCTCTGCAAAACTCGATCAAGGTTTCTCAAGCAATCATCAAAAGAGGATCCATAAATGGAGAAATCGTCCATGAAAACCTCACATATCTTTTCACAAAAGTCAGATAATATAGCTATCATGCATCTTTGAAAGGTAGCAGGCGCATTACATAAACCAAAAGGCATACGTCTATAAGCAAAAGTACCGAAAGGGCAAGTAAAAGTGGTCTTTGCTTGATCATCAGCTGACACATGTATTTGAGAGAAGCCAGAGTAACCATCTAGAAAGCAAAAATGTGTATGTTTGGATAATCTTTCCAGCATTTGATCAATAAAAAGGTAAGGGGTAATGATCTTTTTAGTAGCCTTATTTAATTTGCGGAAATCAATTACCATCCTATAACCTGTAATAATTCTTTGCGGAATCAATTCATCTTTATCATTAGGAACAACAGTAATACCACCCTTCTTAGGGACACAATGGACAGGACTTACCCACTGACTATCAGCAACGGGATAAATTATACCTGCCTCAAGGAGCTTTAATATTTCCTTTCTTACCACTTCTTTCATCTTAGAATTCAGCCATCATTGGTGATCAATAACTGGTTTGGCGTCTTTCTCCAAATTAATTTTGTGTCGACATAGAGTGGGACTAATGCCCTTAAGATCATCAAGAGTATATCCAATAGCAGCACGATACTCCTTCAGAGTTTTCAATATTTTTTCTTCTTCATGCTCTGAAAGGTTAGCACTAATAGTAACAGTATGTATCTTCTTTTCATCAAGATAAGCATATTTAAGAGTATCAGGTAATGGTTTAAGCTCAAACACGGGATCACCCTTGGGTGGAGGAGGATCCCCTAGGATTTCAACTGGCAAATTGTGTTTCAGAATGGGTCCTTGTTTAAAGAATACTTCATCTATTTCCCTTCATTCATTCATAAACATATCATTCTCATGGTCTAGCAAATATTGTTCTAAAGGATCATTAGGAGGCATAGAAATAGAAGCAAGACCAATAATTTCATCTTTGCTAGGCAATTCTTCATCACGGGGTTGTCTACGAAATTTAGAAAAATTGAACTCATGAGACATATCATCCAAACCAGTAGTAACAACATCCTTCTTGCAATCTAGCTTAGCATTAACAGTATTCAAGAAGGGTCTACCAAATATAATGGGACAAAAGCTATCTTGAGGGGAACCAAGAACAAGAAAATTAGCAGGATATTTAACTTTCCCACACAAGACTTCAACATCTCTAACAATCCCAACTGGTGAAATAGTGTCTCTATTGGCAAGCTTAATTGTGACATCAATCTCTTCTATCTCAGCAGGTGCAATATCATGCATAATTTCTTTGTATAAGGAATGAGGTATTGCACTTGCACTAGCAGCCATATCACATAAGCAATGATAGCAATGATCTCCTATTTTAACAGAAATAACAGGCATGCCTACAACATGTCTATGTTTATTTTTAGTATCGGGCCTAGCAATTCTAGCAGTTTCTTCACAGAAATAAATAACATGCCCATCAATATTATCAGCCAAGAGATCTTTAACTATAGGGGGTTTGTGTGTCCTAATATTACTTTTGTTGAATATAGTTGAAGCTTTAGCATGATCCTTTATTCTAACAGGGAAATGTGGTTTCTCAACATAAGCAGTAGGAACTATAGGATCATTATAACTGATAGTTTTTTCCTTCAACTTTAATAGGTGCAACTAATTTTACTTCAATGGGAGGATTATATTTAAACCACTTCTCCTTAGGGAGGTCAACATGAGTATCAAAGGATTCACAGAAAAAGCTACTATCTCAGAGTCAAGTCCATATTTAGTGCTAAATTTACGGAAAACATTGGTATCCATAAAAGATTTAGCGCAATCAAACTTAGGTGTTATACCTGACTCCTTACCTTCATTGAGATCCCAATCTTCAGAGTTGTGTTTAATTCTCTCCAATAAATTCCATTTGAATTCAATAGTCTTCATCATAAAGGAACCAGTACAAGAAGTATTGAGCATGGAGCGATTGTTGACAGAAAGCCGAGCATAAATTTTTTGAATAATCATTTCTCTTCACAGCTCATGATTGGGGCATGAATATAACATTTACTTAAGCCTCCCCCAAGCTTGAGCAATGCTTTCTCCTTCGCAAGACCAAAAATTATATATATAATTACGATCACGATGAACAAGATGCATAGGATAAAACTCCTGATGGAATTCCACTTTCAACCGTTTGTAGTCCCATGATCCCATATCATCACGTAGCCTATACCATGTCAATGCATCTCCCTTCAAAGATAAAGGGAAGACCTTCTTCTTGATAACATCATCGGGCATACCTGCAAGCTTAAATAATCCACAAACTTCATCCACATAGATTAAGTGTAAGTCGTGATGTAATGTTCCATCTCCTGCAAAAGGATTAGCTAGCAGTTTCTCTATCATACCCGAAGGAATTTCGAAGTAAACATTTTCATTTGGTTCAGTATGTTGAGGAGCAACTATTTTTTCTACCGGTCGGGTTGAAGATACCCCGAACAAGCCCCTCAAAGGATTACTTTCCATAGTAACAAGTGACAGTAAATTTCAGCACACTATATAAATTTTTTCTTACCAAATTCCACCTACCAAAGGCGCTTCACTCCCCGGCAACGGCGCCAGAAAAGAGTCTTAATGACCCAGAAGTATATGGGATCTATCGTAGTCCTTTCGATATGTAAGAGTGTCGAACCCAACGAGGAGCAGAAGGAAATGATAAGCGGTTTTCAGCAAGCTTTTCTCTGCAAGCACTAAAATTATCGGTAACAGATAGTTTTGTGATAAGGTAATTTGTAACGAGTAGCAAGTAATAAAAGTAAATAAGGTGCAGAAAGATGGTCCAATCTGTTTTGTAGCAAAGGACAAGCCTGGAAAAACTCTTATATGAAGGAAAGCGCTCCCGAGGACACATGGGAATTATCGTCAAGCTAGTTTTCATCATGTTCATATGATTCGCGTTCGGTACTTTGATAATTTGATATGTGGGTGGACCGGTGCTTGGGTATTGTCCTTACTTGGACAAGCATCCCACTAATGATTAACCCCTATTGCAAGCATCCGCAACTACAACAGAAGTATTAAGGTAAACCTAACCATAGCATGAAACATATGGATCCAAATCAGCCCCTTACGAAGCAACGCATAAATTAAGGTTTACGCTTCTGTCACTCTAGCAACCCATCATCTACTTATTACTTCACAATGCCTCCCTCTGGGCCCAAACAATGGTGAAGAGTAGACGTTCACATGACACCACTAGAGGGATGACAACATACATCTCATCAAAATATCGAACGAATACCAAATTCACATGAGTACTAATACCAAATCATCTACTTATTACCATGTCCTCAGGAACAAACATAACTACTCACAAAGCATATTCATGTTCATAATCAGAGGGGTATTAATATGCATAATGGATCTGAACAAATGATCTTCCACCAAGTAAACCAACTTGCATCAACTACATGGAGTAATCAACACTACTAGAAACCCACAGGTACCAATCTGAGATTTGGATACAAAGATTGGATACAAGACATGAACTAGGGTTTGAGATGAGATGGTGCTGGTGAAGATGTTGATGGAGATTGACCCCCTCCCGATGAGAGGATCATTGGTGATGACGATGGTGATGATTTCCCCCTCCCGGAGGGAAGTTTCCCGGGCAGAACAGCTCCGCCTGAGCCCTAGATTGGTTCCGCCAAGGTTCCGCCTCATGGCGGCGGAGTTTCGTCCCGAAAGCTTGCTTATGATTTTTTCCTCGATGAAAGACTCCATATAGCAGAAGATGGGCATCGGAGGGCCACCAGGGGGCCCACGAGGCAGGGGGGCGCGCCCAGGGGGGTAGGGCGCGCCCCCCACCCTCGTGGCTGGTGGGTGGCCCCCCTCTAGTACTTCTTGCGCTCAGTATTTTTTATATAATCTTGAAATAACTTCTGTGAAGTTTCAGGACTTTTGGAGCTGTGCAGAATAGGTCTCTAATATTTGCTCCTTTTCTAGCCCAGAATTCCAGCTGTCGGCATTCTCCCTCTTTATGTAAACCTTTTAAAATAAGAAAGAATGGGCATAAGTATTGTGACATAGTGTGTAATAACATCCCATAATGCAATAAATATCGATATAAAAGCATGATGCAAAATGGATGTATCATTATTTTATTTTTGAACTTCTTGTTTCCATTCTTTAATAAAGTGGAAAATCTGAGTTTTCTATAATCATCGAACTTCTCCATATTTTTAATATGGATTTCCTGGTTTTATTTCTTAATCTTTTTTATGAAATTTTGAAGCGTTGTATCTTTAAAAGTTGAACTTCTTGTTTTTTTATTTTTGAACTTCTTGTTTCCATTCTTTAATAGCGAGGAAAATCTAAGTTTTCTATAATCATGAAACTTCCTCATCTTTTTAATATGGACTTCCTGGTTTTATTTCTTAATATTTTTTACGAAATTTTGAAGCGCTCTATTATTAAAATTTGAACTTCTTGTTATTTAATTTTTGAACTTCTTATTGCCATTCTTTAATAACGAGGAAAATCTGAGTTTTCTTTAACAACAATAATTTTTGACTTCCGAGGGAAGAGCACTTAAACTTTGACTTTTTTATTCTTTTTTTCTCATACGAAAAGCACAGAATGCAATACGTGAACTTCTGATAGTTATCAAATTGGACTTCTCTGTGTTTCGATTTAAAAAACAAGAAAATTCTTTTAAGACTTTTTTGATTTTCCTTTTTTTATTTGAACTTCTTCATTTTATTATTTAGTAACGACAAAACATCTAAGTTTTTTTACCTTTGATTTTTTTTACTTTGAACTTCTTAGAAAAATATGGTTTTACATAAGCAAACAATTTTCTAGGTTTTTAAATTTGAACTTCTAGTTTTTTTACCTTCTCAGTTATTTGAAATTGAACTTCTATGGTTGTCAAATTTGAACTTCTACATTTTTTGACCTCTCATTTATTTCAAATTTTCTAGTTTTTTTAATCTAGTTTTTATAAACTTTTTTGGGACTGCTCTGTTATTTTGAGTTGGCTTCTCTCTTATTTTTTAGAAATGAGGAAAATCTAACTTTTATAAAATTTGTTTATTTTTTAAAAAACAACAAAAGTCCAAAAGTTTTAATGAGCATCGAACTGATCTGTTATTTTAATTTGACCTTCTTGGTTTTACTTTTTTAGAAATAGGAAAAATCTCCACAGCGTTGATGCATTTTGGAGATAAACTTGGGAGAAACCAACCTGTGAAACTGAAACCAGTTGATGAACAAACCAGTTTTTTGCACCTGGAGATACAACTGAACATGCCCACTAGCTAGTACTCTATATCTGCATCACACACACACACAATCACACTTTCAGTGTTATCTTCTTATTTTTTGATCTAATTCTGCACATGCCACAGAACTCTTGTTCAAATACATTTTTGTTATAGTTTTCCTATTTTTTTATCCAGTCTGTTATCTTTGAACTTCAGCTATTTTTGTATCTGACTGTTATCTATGAACTTCAGTTGTTTTTCTATCCAACCTGCCACACATTCTATTTTATAGGAACTCATCCAAATTCATTTTTATATCAAAGCAAATGCCCTATTGAACATATAGTGACATTCTTGCAAAGTGCATCCAAGTTCAGACGAGAAGAAAAAACATTCAGACGCTCAATATTACTTATTCTGTGGGAAGTGGCAAGTTGTATAGTACCAAGATCACATTACGCATACAGATACCAAGCCTAGTGGTTGACATACAAACTGCAGAGCTAATGGCTTTGGGCAGGCCATGACTGCGCGCGAACATACACCAAGGGAACACCTCCCTCTCACTTATTTCTGATCGTACCTCCCCTGCTCGACCCAGTGCTTGAACTTTTCCTTGTCATCGCCGGACTCGCCGAGCACCACCTCCTTGGTCTCCTGCACCGTCTCCTTTGTGCCCTTGGCGACGTCATCAGTCTTCTCCTTGGCCATCTTCAGGAACTCCTCCGCCCTCGTCCTTGCCTTCTCTCCGATTTCGCCCAGCATGCCACTGTCATCGTGTTTCTCGGTCGAGTGGTGCTCAAGATGGCAACGGGGACGAAACCCATCGGGTTTTGTTTGCCCAAACCCATCCCCACGAGAAAATCGCAAACCCATCCCCATCCCCATCAACATGCGCGGGGTTAAATTTTTGCCCGTCCCCTAAACCCATCGGGTTTTCAAAACCCACGGGGAACCCGTCCCCACGAGCAGTCAATGAAAACAGCAACATTTGGAAGAAAAACAGGAGCATATTACAGCAGCAGGCGACAGCTGGGGGACCTAGGTTTAGGTTTAGGTGCCGTGTTGTGCGGGAGAGAGTCCTAAAGAGCAAGCAACACTGCAGCGACCGAGTGACGGGTTGGTTTGTACTCCAGGGCCTCAATGTTGTGGGGCTCGGCTCCTCGTGCATTGTGGCTTTGGGCCATTTGAGTCAAGACGGATCGGTGCATGCTAAATAATGTATTTTGACGGGTTTTGTTGGGTTTCGGGTTCAGGTAGTACTCAAACGGGTTTAAACCCGTGAAACATGTTGGGTTTAATAATGTACCCATGAGCAGCCCCGCGGGGATAGAAAGTCGCCCATCCTCGTCCCCTAATAGGGTAAAAACCCGCGGGGACGCGGGTTTTGGGGCCCCATTGCCATCTTGAAGTGGTGCTGGCAAGACCAAGCGAAAAGAGAAGGTTGTAAAACACACTATCAAATGTACTACTAGAGATCAATTTCAGCAGTACATGATTACGTATGTAACTCTGTAGTATGTACACTGGACTAATAGCATCATCACAATATCCATAGTTGTGTTGCTACATCCAAAGATAGCTACATCACCTAACTTCATCCAAAAAAGTACAGGGAGCAGCATCAGTTTGTAGGAGGCCAGGGGGGTCGGGCAGGTCGCTAGTGGTGGCGCACTGGCGTATGCAGGCGGATGCGGGATGGCGGACTCAGGCGCCGCACTGGGGTCAATGCCAGTGCTGGGATTGGGCGGAGCTGGGGGAGCCACACCGCCACCACAAACGAACACAGCGACGCCATGACGGACCTCTGCCAGCCTTCTTCCTCGGATCATGCCGCCAGCCTTCTTCCTTGTCACCATGGCAAACCTCCGCTGTAGCCCCGAGCTCTGCCCTCTCCCCATCTCCACCAAAGCAGCGGATCTCTTCGGCCTCCAGTTGACGTCGCGATGGCAGTTGGACGTGTGGTTGGCTGTGGTAGAGGGGGAAGAAGCACAGAGGAGAGGGTCTGGCGCGGCGGTTGGAACGATGGTTGGGGCCCTGGCTGCGGCGGCAGGATCCGGCGGTAGGATCCCTAGCAGCGGTGGCAGGAACTGGTGGTTGGGGAGGAAAATCTCTTGAGTGGGATGGAGGCGCCCGGTTGCCAGCGAGTGCGCTGGCGAGGCAACGACTCTGGTGGCCGGCGAACGTGCCGGCGAGGAGAGGGCACCTGTTGCCGGCGATGTAACGGGATCCTCCGCCCACGCTGGTTTGGTGAGGGTGGGTGGGGATTGGGGACAGGGTGGCTGCCGGGAGGTGCGGGAGCTGGTGGGATCGGGATCGGGGGAGGTGGGGTGGGCTTTTTCCCCATCTTTTTCTGTGGTTGCCCAGTTTGGGAGTTCGGGAACAGCCTCATCGGGCCTGTATAGGGGCTGTGATCCAAATAGTTATTCTGATCCCACAATTAGAATAGTGCTACCATATATATATATATATATATTATGAATTCCATTGTCTATTTGTTTTTGTATACTAATTTGAATCTAGCTGTTATCATCCACATATACAGAATGGAAATCGTATATACACACATTGAAACAGAACATATAAGAACGGAAAACAAAGTACACACATTGAAATAGAAGAATAAGCAGAGCAATACTATCATGGCTATGAATACATAGCTATCCACGTCGAAATGACTCAACAAAATAAAACGCGTCCATGAGACCATGACCAGCAGCCCTTGCCTACGGTAGCTCTTGGCTCTGCCTGAACTCGTGCAGGTGTTCGTCCAAGCGGTCGACACGCTCACGGTATATCTAGAGCATGATCTCGAGCTCCAAGTTGGTTATTTCATCGGAGATCACCAGCTCGAAGATGCGACGGCCATGTTCCTCTACTACGCCTAGATGGACACCTCGGCCAAGGAGGCGGTCGAGCCTACGGACCAGCGCGTTGGCATCCAGCGGGCCGCGGACAAGGCGAACGGTGCGGCGGGCGTCCAGTGCAAGTACGGCGCTGAGGGCCTCTGCCCACTCCTGGCGAGGAATGGGGGTACTGACGGGACATGTACCTAGCTGCGACGCCGTGTCGACAGTAGGCAAGCGCTGATGGTTCCGCTCTTGCTCTACAGCGCGCCGCGCCTCTCGTTCTGCGGCGCTCCAACGGTCTCGTCGTGCGGCGAGCCGCAAATTATCGGCGCGGACGCGCCTAGCTTGCTCTGCGGCGCACCATCGATCATGTTGTGCGGCGAGCTACAGCCTGTCGGCGCTAACATGCCTATCTTGATCCGTGGCACTCAAGCGTCATGCGCCAAAGGTCTGCTCAACCCTGGCAATGGCGCGCATCACGGCGTCATCCATCGTGTTGCCGGGGAGCGCCTCGGCCTCGACGGGCCGTGGCGCCTGCTCGTTTTCCTCGTCGACGAGGTTGACGGTAGAGGTGACATTTTGGTGGGTTGGCATGCTTGGAAAAGGTGGATGTGCTACAGGCTGCGCTTGTCGCCTCCGTGCGTCGCGCGCCGCCTAGGTTTATGCGCAATATCACTGGGTGGCGGGAAACATGTGAGGAAATGGCGGGAAATGGTGGCATATTCATAAAACGCCATCAATTAATGGAAACTTACCACAGAAGGAACGTCGAGCTAGCACAAGAAGTAGATGATGATCAGATGAACACGGACCACACTAGGGAACCCATCGGTGATGAATTCATCAATCGCAAACGGTTGAATACTAGCAAGTGTTTCCCACAACACACATGCCTTATTCCATCACAAATAGGTCGGATGGATCAACTGTATGCCACGTATCATACATTGTCAAATAGTAATGCGGTAGACCTTCTTTAACATGTGTTAAAAATAAAAAATAAAAAACAAGAACCTCGAGGTTAAATTAACTCATGGGATGGGTCATATCAGTCATTTAATTTGACAAATACGACCCAGCCTATCAGTTAATTTAACATCAACAGAACTTCCCATCCAGTCACCCATCTGATGGCTGCTCCAGCCTGAGCACACTTTTTTGAGAGTTCTCTTACATGAGCTACTAGTGGAACAGCTAGTCCTTGCTGATATAGGATGCCTCTTCGCATCCTTATGGCGTATCCGGATGACTGCACGTCCCCCAATGGCCAATAGATGTTGTGTAGACAAAGCATATCACATACGTCTTATTAGAAGCAATCGTATGTGTTATTATCGGTCTTCGCACACATTTCTGATTATAGACCTGTTTGCCGCGTATCATACACATCTTGTTAAGTTGAACCATTTTTGTTCCCATGCCTCAACGCAAACAGTTTATCCGAGTGAATCGTATGTTGTACAAAGCACACACCTTGATCTGGCCGACCATTTCTTTTGTGTTGCCTAATCACAAACAGTTCGTCCGAGTGAACCGTATGTTGTACATCGCACACATCTTCATCTGTCTGCCCGTTTCTTTTGTTCCTCCTCATCGCAAATGGTTGATTGAATTGAATCGTATGCTCTACATCGCACATGCAACTAAAATCTAAACCGTGTTTGATGCATCCTCGATCGCAAACGCTTTGCACCTTTTTTGACGATTTTTACACCACTGTTTGCGATTATGGCATCACACACAGTTTCGTTGAAGGGTCTCTGATCGTAGTGTCGCATTAGCAGCATCCTGCAGTAGTGATATAACATCTACGCATAGACCTGGCTCCAATGCCACTATTGGGGAACGCAGTGTTTCAAAAAAATTCCTATGATCACGCAAGATCTATCTAGGAGATGCATAGCAACGAGAGGGGAGAGTGTGTCCACATACCCTCGTAGACCAAAAGCGGAACCGTTTAGTAACGTGGTTTATGTAGTCGAACGTCTTCGCGATTCAACCGATCCAAGCACCGAACGTATGGCACCTCCGCGTTCAGCACACGTTCAGCTCAATGACGTCCCTTGATCTCTTGATCCAGTTGAGGATGAGGGAGAGTTCCGTCAAGATGACGGCGTGGTGACAGTGATGATGAAGTTACGGCCGCAGGGCTTCGCCTAAGCACTACGACGATATGACCGAGGTGTGTAACTGTGGAGGGGGGCACCAAACACGGTTAAGAGAAACTTGTGTGTTCTAGGGTGCCCCCTGCCCCCGTATATAAAGAAGGGGAGGGGGAGATCGGCCGGACCCTGTAGGGAGCGCCAGGAGAGGGAAGTCCTACTAGGACTCCAAGTCCTAGTAGGATTCCACCTGGAGGAAGGGGGAAGAAGGAAGGGGGAGGGCAAGGAAAGGAAAGGGGGCGCCGCCTTTCCCTAGTCCAATTCGGACCCAAGGAGGGGGCCGCATGCCCAGCCCCTTGTGGCCCTTCTCTCTCCCAACTAAGTCCCATGAAGGCCCATTAGTTCCCCCGAGGGGTTCCGATAACCCTCCAGCACTCCGATAATTATCCACCTCTCGAAACACATTCGGTGTCCGAATAACAACGTCCAATATATCAATATATATGTCTCGACCGTTTCAAGACTCCTCGTCATGTCCGTGATCTCATCCGGAACTCCGAACAAATTTCGTCATCAAATCACATAACTCATAATACAAATCGTCATCGAATGTTAAGCGTGCGGACCCTACGGGTTCGAGAACTATGTAGACATGACCGAGAAAAATCTCTGGTCAATAACCAATAGCGGAACCTGGATACTCATATTGTCTCCTACATATTCTATGAATATCTTTATATGTCAAACCGCATAAGAACATACGTTGTTCCCTTTGTCATCGGTATATTACATGCCCGAGATTAGATCGTTGGTATCATCATACCTAGTTCAATCTCATTACCGGCAAGTCTCTTTACTCATTCCGTAATGCATCATCCCATGACTAACTCATTAGTCACATTGCTTGCAAGGCTCATAGTGATGTGCATTACCGAGAGGGCCCAGAGATACCTCTCCGATACACTGAGTGACAAATCCTAATCTCGATCTATGCCAACTCAACAAACACCATCGGAGACACCTGTAGAGCATCTTTATAATCACCCAGTTACGTTGTGACGTTTGATAGAACACAAGGTGTTCCTCCGGTATTCGGGAGTTGCATAATCTCATAGTTAGAGGAACATGTATAAGTCATGATGAAAGCAATAGCAGTAAAACTAAACGATCATTATGCTAAGCTAACGGATGGGTCTTGTCCATCACATCATTCTCTAATGATGTGATCCCGTTCATGAAATGACAACACATGTCTATGGTTAGGAAAATTAACCATCTTTGATTAACGAGCTAGTCAAGTAGAGGCATACTAGGGACGCTCGGTTTTGTCTATGTATTCACACATGTACTAAGTTTCTGGTTAATACAATTCTAGCATGAATAATAAATATTTATCATGATATATGGAAATATAAATAGTAACTTTATTATTGCTTCTAGGGCATATTTCCTTCAGTTTTATATAGACTTTTGGAGAAGCATGTATTTACAAGAAAGTGAGTGGGAGCTCCGTAGCATTTCTAATATTATATGTGGATGCCATATTGTTGATTGGAAATAATACAGAATTTCTGGATAGCATAAAAGGATACTTGAATAAGAATTTTTTCAATGAAATACCTCGGTGAAGCTGCTTACATATTGGGCATCAAGATCTATAGAGATAGATCAAGAAGCTTAATTGGACTTTCACAAAGCACATACCTTGATAAAGTTTTGAAGAAGTTCAAAATGGATGAGTTAAAGAAAGGGTTCTTGTCTGTGTTACAAGGTGTGAAGTTGAGTCAGACTCAATGCCCGACCACTCCAGAAGATAGAGAGAAAATGAAAGTCATTCCCTCTGCCTCGGCCATAGGTTCTATCATGTATGCAATGCTGTGTACCAGACCTGATGTGTGCCTTGCTATAAGTTTAGCAGGGAGGTACCAAAGTAATCCGGGAGTGGATCACTTCACAACGGTCAAGAACATCCTGAAATACCTGAAAAGAACTAAGGATATGTTTCTCGTTTATGGAGGTGACAAAGAGCTCGTCGTAAATGGTTACGTCGATGCTAGCTTTGACACTGATCTGGATGACTCTAAGTCACAAACCGGATACGTATTTATATTGAATGGTGGATCTGTTAGTTGGTGCAGTTCCAAGCAGAGCGTCGTGGTGGGATCTACATGTGAAGCGGAGGCATAGCTTCTTCGGAAGCAGCAAATGAAGGAGTCTGGATGAAGGAGTTCATATCCGATCTAGGTGTAATACCTAGTGCATCGGGTCCAATGAAAATCTTTTGTGACAATACTGGAGCAATTGCCTTAGCGAAGGAATCTAGATTTCACAAGAGAACCAAACACATCAAGAGACGCTTCAATTCCATCCGCGATCAAGTCAAGGAGGGAGACATAGAGATTTGCAAAATACATACAGATCTGAATGTTGTAGACCTGTTGACTAAGCCTCTTCCACGAGCAAAACATGATCAGCACCAAGACTCCATGGGTGTTAGAATCATTATAATGTAATCTAGATTATTGACTCTAGTGCAAGTGGGAGACTGGACGAAATATGCCCTAGAGGCAATAATAAAGTTGTTATTTATATTTCCTATATCATGCTAAATGTTTATTATTCATGCTAGACTAACCGGAAACTTGATACATAGACAAAACAAAGTGTCCCTAGTATGCCTCTACTTGACTAGCTCGTTAATCAAAGATGGTTAAGTTTCCTAACTGTCGTGGCTTTGTCACGGCAGATGTCCTAGAGAAAGGACTTAGTCGTGGAGCCATCGCGATGAGTTAGCTTGAAGGGGTTAAAGCAGACACAGGGACGCAAGACAGTTTATACTAGTTCGGCCCCTTCAAGGAAGGTAAAAGCCTACGTCTAGTTGTGATGGAATTGATGGGGTTTCGATGACTAGGGAGCAAACAAGCTTCGCCTATGTCTCGAGTTGTTGTCTGTTGTCCCTTGAACCGTCGCCGGGTCATCCCCTTATATACACGGGTGACTCCCGTCGGCTTACGGAGTCCCAATACCGGCTCATAGATGTATCCGGTTTGGTCTCTATTTATTCCTAACTTACAATACAAGTTAACTACTAACGCCGGTTTACGGCTACAGGCCTTGAACCGACCATGGGCCTTGAGCCTTCCTCTGTCTTCTTGGGTTTTAACATACTTAACTACTGACAAAGTTAACCCGGCCCAGATAGGCCGGTTTACGCCCAGTAGTAACATCCCCAACATTAGGCCCCAGATTGACTTGAACGGGTTCATGTCAATTCTTTAATAAAAGCTTCATCTTCAACATCTTCTTATAAATTGGTAAACCGCCATGATGTCATCTTCTCTGATTGCTGTAAACCGGAGTGACGTCACCTGGCATAACGAAGCTATCCATTATGCTTCTTTGTTTAATAGATCGGCGGAAATCGAGGTGACGGCTCCGTTTTGTGGCCCCTTGATTGTCGCGCCTGACTCATGTTCTTTCGCCTTATAAATAGGACCGAAGGGTCATTTCTTTTTTCCTTCCGTGCCTTCTTCGTCTTCCTCGCGTCGCCAGCCTCGGAGCTCCGCCGCCGCCGTCGACCTCTGCCTCATCCTTGGCCGCTGCATCAACCTGAGCGCACCAGAACATCGCGGCAACCTTCCGCATCTTCCTCAGCTCCGGTAAATCTTCTATCCTTTCTCCCGCAGATCTGACCTAGGGTTTCGCAGTTCTTCAGTGTTCATCGCCTGCCTCCTGCTCATACGATAGATCTTTAGATGAATCCGCAAATCTTTACTCCGTGCAATGATAGTTGTTTGACCTTCGCCTTCACTTATGCATCTCAAACCATAGATCTATATGAACATTTTGCTCATTGGTTCGGTACTGCTCCTTTGAACCTCTAAGTATTTATCTCTTTTTCTGAACTTGCTTCAGATCCAATGCTATAAGGAAATCTTGTGAAACTTGTTTCTGCGTACTTGTCCATCCGCAATGCTTAGATCAGGCGGTTTAACCTTATAGAAAAAATTTCCAAACCGGTATATGCCATTAGTCCCCTTATTAAACCGCCAGATGCTTGTTGCTTCATAAAACTCCGGTTCAGATAGTTCTGTCTCCGGTTTAACAGTGCCCATACCAATGTATCTTGATCAAATGCATTTTTGAACCGGGATCTTCTACCTTGTAGATTCCATCATGGCCAAACAAGTGTATGAGTGAAATTGGCTTCCTTCTCGCGTCACAGAGGCTGAACTGGACGATTTAGTCCTGATTGGCGCTTTAGGAAGCAAAGATACCATCCATTGGACGGCTCCTGGCAAACACTGCCCTCCCACACCTCGAGAAGGAGAGGTTGTTGTTTTCGTAGATCACTTAGCCCGGGGCTTTAAGCCGCCCGGTTCTAAATTTTACCGGGATGTTTTAGCCGATTTCCAGCTCCATCCACAAGATACTGGCCCCAACTCTGTTACAAATATGTGTCACTTCCAAGTGCTCTGTGAAGCGTTCTTTCAAGAGGAGCCCACAGTGGAATTGTTCAGAGACCTTTTCCATCTAAACCGCCGTACTGAGTTTACTGACGGCTCCAATACGGAGTTGGGTGGCGTGGCGATTCAGAAAAGGAAAGAGGTCACATACCCTCATGCCAAACTGCATAGCCACCCCAAAGAATGGAATCAGACATGGTTCTACTGCAAAGACACCTCCCCTGCTGGTGAGAATCCCTTGCCTGTCTTTAGTCCGGAGCGGCTCAGCAATACACACCCTTTTCCACAAAGATTGACTGCTCAGGAGAGAAGTAAATATGCTCCTCAACTATCAAAGCTCAGAGCCTTTATGGCCAACGGTTTAACAGGGGTTGATCTCGCTCGCTGTTGGATATCATGGAGCATACTGCCCCTTAGTCAGCGCTCCGGTTTGATATGCGAGTATACTGGCAGTGTTGATGACCCACTACGACATTCCAAAATCCAGCTCACCGATGAAGAAATCACAGAGGCTGTGAATAAGATGCTGAATGAACTGGAACACGCATGTTCTAGAAACGGCCTGCTTCCCTTCTGTGCCACCAACAAACCGCCAGCTGTAAGACTTTGATTTTTCTTTTTGCTAAATCTGTTAATGATATATCTGGTCTTTGTTTAATATCAGTGTCTGTGTAATCAGGGCAATGATCCGTTTTGGAGCAAGAAACTGCCGCAGGAGAAACCAGAAAAACCAGACAAACCGGAAAGAGCAACTCGGCAAAAGACTAAAGCTGTGAAGAAGACTGCCCACAGGAAAAGAACCACTGCATCTTCTAATCCGACCCCTGATGATGATGTGGATAATCCGTACTTTGAGGTAGAGCTTGACTCACTTGGTTTATTTTTCATGCGTCTTATTGATGATGATATTTGTCAGGATGATGCCGAAGCCAGCCACGCGGATGTTGCAGAGGTAATTATTCTCTCTTCCGATTCAGAAACCTTGCCTTCACAAAAAATCCGTCAGGCAAACTGGAAAGTTAAATTTTCTCATCCTCTTGCTTATTTGGATCCTAAATTTCTTATGAAGATCCAATAACACGAAGCTCGCCGCACAACCCGGCACAGCGGCTAGGTAGTTACCTCCGCCGGTTTACCGAACAGTCCGGTTCGGAAACGCCATTCAGAGGTCTCTAATTTGCTTGTCAGTGCTTGTCCTAAAGCGAGCTGCTTTCGTCAACCTCTTAATCCGTCTGACTCTGATTACCAGGTTACTTCCCACTCATCTTCTGGCGAGTCATTGGCTACTCAGCTCCCACCACTCAAAATGGTGCTTGGGTAAGCTATACTTATTGTGATGTTTGCAGTACATCGCCTTAGAACATATGATGTATTTGATTTGTTATTCTTCTCAGGGCCAAACCTAGGCCAAGCAAGAAGGCCCGCCTGGACAAAGCAGCCGAAGAAGATGTCGTTCTTGAACCAAGCAAGACACCCAATCTTGAAACGGTATTCCTGAGGATATACCCAACGATCCACCGCAGCAAGACGATGATCTTATTGCTGAAGAGAGACCTACTGACGCCTCAGGTCCTGTCAATCAGCCCATAGGTTCCATCCAGATTGAAAGCTCCACCGGTCCAGCAAAACCTACTAACAAGACAACAGCCCCAGTGCAAATTGGCGGTACCCAGGATGATGAGGTTGTCATTACTGGCACTAGCCATACTGAGCCAAGCAATCCTGTCGCTTTATCCAAACATTCTGCCAAGGAAAAATTTGTTGCCTTTGGCAAAGGCAAGTGGAACGCTGATCTGACGACTTATGCTACTCTGAACGCCCAAGATATCCATTCCGGCTATCTGAACTGGTCTGGTTAATATGATGAAAGAGAAATATGAGGTAACTTCCATATGCTCCTTCCTGCTTGTATGCTTCCATTCTTGCTGACTCTCCTAGCCCCCAAGGGCCGGTTTGTAATATTCTTTCAAACCGGGACTTACCAATATAAATCTTGATGCTTTGAAATTCGCTGATGTAGCCCCCAAGGGCCGGTTCAACTTAACGTAGTTAAACCGGTACTTTAAGTAATTGAAATTGCCGCATCAGAATATATACGAGCAAATAGCCATTAGCCCCCAAGTACCAAGTTGAATACTTGTATTGATCTTGGGACTTTGTAAGCAATTGAAATATGAAGATCGAATAAGCATTAGCCCCCAAGTGCTAAGTGCATAACTTGTTATGTGATTGGTACTTGAATCCTTATACCGATTTGTTGAAGCATATATCTGTATGCATGCAGGCGGAGCTGAAGACGAAAGAAAACCAAGTCATCGATCTCCAAGAAAACCTGAAAACCCAACAGGCTGAAACCTCCAAAGAAAAAGAGGAATTGGCCAGCGCTTTAAGCGCCATGGAACAGCTTAAGGAGAGCTTCAAGAAGAAGCGGGCGGATTGGGCCACTGAAAAGTCCGCTTTGATCAAACAAGCAGAGGATGCCGAGGCTGCACTAAAACCAGTGGCGGATGAACTGACCAGCATAAAGCGGCACGTGCATGCCATGACTACTGCTATCTTTGGTAAGCCACTTTGCCTTCTAAATTGGCTCTGCCTCCTTACAGAGTCGCCGGTTTATTAACCCTTTATGGTATTTCAGGGATACGCATTGGTCACTTGGGGTCAGATGTGCGGAAGAAACTAAAAGCCGCCTATACATTGGTTGAACAATTGTATACCGGTGCCCAGCGGATCATCTGTACCGCATCTCATAACAAACCGGCGCCCACTTTGATTCAAGATACTCTGATGAAACTGTCGGTGCTTCCTGCCCGGGTTGAAGAGCTGAAGAAATCTGCTGCTCGAACCGGTGCAATCAATGCCTTAATCCGGGCAAAAGCCTGGGTGCCGGATTTTGATCCTATTGAAGCGGCTCAGGGCTATCCCAGCTTGAAGGAAGACGGGTCAGAATTTGGTGAAGCGGATCTGCGAGCAATAAACCGGGAGGTACGTCCGCTAGCTTGTCAATTGGCTGAAGAAGCAGACTTGTCTCATTATCAAGCCCAATATGACAGTCAGAACAAGCGAATAGCCGCACCAATCCATGAATCGGAAAATCGGATCCCTCCAATCCGTAAGCATACTTACGCTCCCGATATTGACCCGTCATTGTTGATCCATGATGAAGCTGTTTTTCAAGCATTAATGGGAATCAACTGGACAACTGTGGATTTCCAGCCACTGGGTAGAGAACCGGAGGCTGAAGCGGCGCAGGATGACCCACAACCATCAGGCCAGGCTGGTGACCAAGCTTGAACCGGAAGCCGGTTTTAAAACTGCCTCTCCTTTGCGAAAAACAATTATATTATTATTGTGACGCCCCCAATTCAATCGTACACTAATCATGCACGCAAACGTGTACGATCAAGATCAGGGACTCACGGGAAGATATCACAACACAACTCTAAAACATAAATAAGTCATACCAGCATCATATTACAAGCTAGGGGCCTCGAGGGCTCGAATACAAGTGCTCGATCATAGACGAGTCAGCGGAAGCAACAATATCTGAGTACAGACATAAGTTAAACAAGTTGCCATAAGATTGCTAGCACAAACTGGGATACAGATCGAAAGAGGCGCAGGCCTCCTGCCTGGGATCCTCCTAACTACTCCTGGTCGTTGTCAGCGGCCTGCACGTAGTAGTAGGCACCTCCAGTAGTAGGAGTCGTCGTCGACGGTAGCGTCTGGCTCCTGGACTCTAGCATCTGGTTGCGACAACCAGAAAGAAAGGAAAGGGGGGAAAAGGGGGAGAAAGCAACCGTGAGTACTCATCCAAAGTACTCGCAAGCAAGGAACTACACTACATATGCATGGGTATATGTGTAAGGAGGCCATATCAGTGGACTGAACTGCAGAATGCTAGAATAAGAGGGGGATAGCTAGTCCTATCGAAGACTACGCTTCTGGCAGCCTCCGTCCTGCAGCATGTAGAAGAGAGTAGATTGAAGTCCTACAAGTAGCATCTCCAAGTAGCATCTCCAGTAGCATCGCATAGCATAATCCTACCCGGCGATCCTCCCCTCGTCGCCCTGTGGAAAAGCGATCACCGGGTTGTCTGTGGAACTTGGAAGGGTGTGTTTTATTAAGTATCCGGTTCTAGTTGTCATAAGGTCAAGGTACAACTCCAAGTCGTCCTGTTACCGAAGATCACGGCTATTCGAATAGATTAACTTCCCTGCAGGGGTGCACCACATAACCCAACACGCTCGATCCCATTTGGCCGGACACACTTTCCTGGGTCATGCCCGGCCTCGGAAGATCAACACGTCGCAGCCCCACCTAGGCAAAACAGAGAGGCCAGCACGCCGGTCTAAACCTAAGCGCACAGGGGTCTGGGCCCATCGCCCATAGCACACCTGCATGTTGCGAGGGCGGCCGGAAGCAGACCTAGCCTAGCAGGCGTTCCAGTCCAATCCGGCGTGCGCCGCTCCGTCGCTGACGTCTGAAGTGCTTCGGCTGATACCACGACGCCGGGATACCCATAACTACTCCCACGTAGATGGTTAGTGCGTATAGACCAAATGGCCAGACTCAGATCAAATACCAAGATCTCGTTAAGCGTGTTATTATGAAGTAACCGCGGATGCCGACCAGGGCCAGGCCCACCTCTCGCCTAGGTGGTCTCAACCTGCCCTGTCGCTCCGACACAAAGGAACAGTCGGGGGCCGTCAGGAACCCAGGCCCACCTCTACCGGGATGGAGCCACCTGTCCTTTCAGCCCCCACATCGAAATCACTTGCGGGTACTCAACGAGCTGACCCGACTTTAGTCACCATCTGTATAGTATGTATATATGTATAGTATATACCCGTGATCACCTCCCAAGTGATCATGGCTCGATAGTATAGCAAGGCATAGTGACAAGAATGTAGGGCCAATGATGATAAACTAGCATCCTATACTAAGCATTTAGGTTGCGGGTAAGGTATCAACGACTGTAGCAACAATGACAGGCTATGCAACAGAATAGGATCAATCGAAACAGTAACATGCTACACTACTCTAATGCAAGCAGTAGAGGTAGAATAGGCGATATCTGGTGATCAAAGGGGGGCTTGCCTGGTTGCTCTAGCAAGAAGGATGAGTCACCAACACCGTAGTCGAACTGGGGGTCACCGGCAGTCTCGGGGTCTATCGGAAAGAAGTAACGGAGAGGGAACACAATAAATAACAGAGCAATCAAGGCATCACAAAGAATAACAAGACAATACGCGGTGTTCGGTGTGCCCTAACGCGGTAGTAGGTGATACCGGTGAAGGGGGGAAAACATCCGGGAAAGTATTCCCGGTGTTTCGTGTTTTCGGACAGAGGAACCGGAGGGGGAAAGTTGCGAGTTTGATATGTTAGGAGTGTGTGGCGGACGAACGGGCTGCGCATCCGGGTTCATCTCGCCATTCTGAGCAACTTTCATGTTGAAAATAATTTAATTCGAGTTATGGATTAAAAGATATGATTTACTAAAGATTTTATTAATTTCTGTAATTTAATTAATTATTTTATTTAATTCGAAAATGGATTTACGACATCAGCATGAGGTCATGCTGACGTCAGCAGTCAACAGGGTTGACTGGTCAACCTGTCCAGTGGGTCCCACTGGTCGGTGACACATTTTTAATTAAAGATCTTAATTAACCTAATTAGTATTAATAGGGGGTGGGCCCCACTGTCATTCACTATTAGTTAGTTAACTAACAATAGTTAATTAGGTTAATTAGCCATTAAATTAATTAATCTTAATTAATTAATTTAATCAGCAGTAATTAAGTTATCTAATTAGTTAATTATTTAATTAACTATTATTATTATTATTATTATTATTATTATTATTATTATTATTTATTCCTTTTTTTTAACAGAAACGTTCTGTGGGGGCTAAGCCACACACGTCATTGGCCCAGGGGGCCAAACAGGGTGGGTTAACGGGCGCACGGGCGCTAGCCCGAATGGGCGCGGGTGTGCGGCGTTGTGGTCGACGCCGGGGTGGTTGCCGTCGAGGCATGGAACGGGGCGGGGGTTGCGGTGATGCATGGGTGGGGGAGCACGCTCGCCGGCGGGCGGCGACAACGCAGACCGGTGCGGGACTGCGTCCGCACGGCGGTGTGTGGCGGAGTGGGAGCAGGGGCGACGGAGGCAAGGCCCGGGCGGCGCGGCCACGGGTGCGGTGGTGCGGGCGTGGCCGGGGCCAAGCGGTGAGGCGGAGGGAGCTGTGGGGCGCCGGCATGTGGCGAGGCGCGCACAGGCGCGTGTGCGGCGAGGCGCAGGGGACGGCAACAGAGGAACCGCGGCGGAGGTTGGTGGTCGTGTGCCGGTGCGGGACGACGTGCGAGCGAGAGGAGTGGGAGGCCGGGGACCTCACCGTGGTTGCAGGGTTCTAGGCAGTGGGGCTTGGGGAGGAGGTCGGGGGCGAGGTCGACGACGTAGAGGAAGAGGTCCGGCGAGGGAGCGGCCCGGCGAGTCGGCTTCAGGCGACGGCGAGGTCTAGCAGCGTGAGGGGGCGAGGAGGCGGCGACTCCAGTGACGTCCAGATGGCGGTAAGGGGTCAAGGAATTCTGGCGGGGGAGGAGATGAGGACGAGGCGGCGTCGATTTGGCGGCGGGACGCTGACGAGGGCACAGGGGCGATGCGCCCGATCCGATCTGGATTGAGGGGGGCGGG
>NC_041392.1:53436648-53444492 GCF_002162155.2 Triticum dicoccoides | reverse complement strand
GGCTGGGCCGGCCTGGCGGCCCATAGGCTAGCTGGGCCGTGGCCCAGCGGGGGGGGACTTGCTTTCTTTTTTTCTTTTTTTTTTATTTGGTTCTTTTCCTTTCTTTTTATTTATTTTCTTTTTTGTTTTATTTCATTTTAATGTATTTAGGCACTTTCTAAAAAGGTGTTTTCTGCACTATAATTACCTAGGCATTTAACTGCACACTCTGAACAATTTTGTTTCAATGTTTGAAAACCTTTATTGTTTGCTAAATTTTGAATTTTGAATTCGAACCAGTTTCGAACTAACGCGAGATTAGTAACAATAATAAAGGTGGCGTGGCATCATTAGCAGAGGTTCACTGTAGCTTAAATACCCAGGCGTCACAATTCTCCTCCACTACAAGAAATCTCGTCCCGAGATTTAAGAGGTAGTGAAAGGGGGGAAGGTTTGGTAACGAATCTAGCGGGTCTTCTCATTGTGGCATGCTCTTCTCGAAGAGACCGGTCCAATACATTGATGTCTTCATCCCTTTGCTTCCGGTCATCATGATGAAGTCGACGTCCTTTCTTCAGGATCTTCATCGTACTTACGAATAGGTAACAGGGCATTCCGGAAGGACAGACCTCTACAAGGTTGACTATCTGGTCGATAACATCGAGGAAGGTGGCGGAAGTACTCTCGAATTTAAACTTAAGAAAATATCGAGAGCAAAGTAAGGAGGTACCATGAGAAGTTTCAAACGGATAGGCAAGCGTTTGATGCCTAATCAGAAGGTGAAAGGGGTTCAGAGCAACGGGAATAAGTATTGTGTCCGATACCAGAATAGATCAACAGGCAAGTGGCCCGTGAATTACATACAAAGTCAAGCACGAGGAATAACTTTGACATCAGGTTGTACAGGAGAGTCAGGTTTCGATCCTGTGGAACTGTGGGTTATGGGCCCACCATGTGGGTTAAAAGTAGGAAGGCGGTGATGTCTTGCACGATCATGCAAGTAAGGCATGTCAGAGGTTAGCCTGTCAGTTATATGTCAGCAACTACATCGGTACCAAGGCGAGGGACAAGGAGAACCATTTTCCTGCTCGTTGAAACAAGGCGGACCAATAGGCAAAGTTCTCGTCCATCGGTGGTTACTGAAATGTCATCAACAATAGTAACAGGGTCTTACTGACAGAGTTGTACACCGAGGTGTTTACATAAGCAGGAGAATAATACTGCTTAGATTATATAGACCTCAAGAAAGGTTAAACCAACCAATGGAAAGGAAAATAAGATTATCAGATTAAACAGAACAATGGAAAGGAAAATGTGTTTAAACACATATATCAGGGGGTATATCCTTCCCAAGGGCAAGCAACGCATGATATTCATGACGGGATATAACGTAGAAAACCCCTTTAGGAAAGGGAAGAGAAATTTTCATGACATTACCCATACAGTGGTGTTTGGATAATTGATCAAGAAGCATTTAGCATTGGGCTTTAAATGTTCTTGTTGAAAATCGGAGTACCATAGACATGCTTCGAGATAGCATTGACATGGTCTTCAAGCAAAAATCGGATTTTGGATACACAAAGGATCCATCAGGATAAACTCATTAAACATGCATTCAGTTTCCTCATGGAAAAATGATTAACCTTGTTACAAAGGAAACTATAACACTAGGTCCTCTGGTCCGGTGTGCTAGGCATGACATCACCTTATCGGGGCATATAGGGACCAATGTTATAACTCTTGAAAATATGTTCCAACCATCATATCTGACTGAGATTCAGATCTGATTGGTGTCAAGATACCTTAGACTCGGGATGCCTGAGAAGAAAAGGTGCAACACAATTGACGAGTTGACATTGTAAGATTTTCAGGAAATGAACTATGGAAGCGAGTTCCGAAACAAGAGTTCATCATTAAATCAAGGAGAGGTGAGGAGGTGACTGATTGACTCAGCGACAATCCATTGACATTTCCAAAAAGGATGGATTTCCACAACTATGTGAACAAGGAGATAACATTAGCCAGATCAAATGACTTAATGATGTATGTTGGAGGAAAACATACACAGTTAAACATGGGTTGAAAGGTGCGCTCGAAATATGGGTTGGGTTGCACGACCAATGTCAGAATGGTGATTCAATAATCAATAGTCTAAGAATGAACGGCCGGCCATTAACTTCAAAGTAATAGGGTTGCTAGAAGTGCAGGATCCAAACACCACCGTTCACTTGTTGGTACCCCGGTTGGAATCAACACGAGGACCATGAAAGAATGGTGATGGTGAGAAGTATCACTATACCAAGAATTCTTAAGAGGTGGAGTAATCCTCATGACCTCCTTGACATAAAAGATGGTAATACTCCAAGGTAAAGAAGAACAATGCTGGGTAGCAAGGAACTCAAGGTATAACACAAAACACGAACAAGTTTGTGTTGGAGGGAAGGCAGTAAAGTGGTTGATAATAACACAAATCATAGAGGCAAGGATGGTATTTCTCATCATGAATCCGATTGATATCCTGGAAGAGCTCATCAGGTTGATGATGATCACGACACATTTGTCGAGAGGTTACACAAAGATGTAATTGATCGACGATGACATCAAGTCAAACAAATGATGAAGCGAAAGGTTATTGGAACCACGGTTACGACACAAACTCGAACTCAAGCTTGTTGTTTAAGGTGAAAGGGTATGACGAGGAAAATCGACGTAAGCTTAGCTATCGTCGCAAATTGGTGCTCCGAGAATAAGGACCAGGTAGCACAGTTAAAATCAACACGAATGGGTATAGCAGAGCAGGCTAGGAATGACATGATCGGGTACAAACTCGTACTTACAGAAGCTTACTGAAGAGTTGTTGAACCATAGTGCGGACTTGGTTCAGTTATTGGTGTCCTTGAGTGTTTAATAACTCAGAGCCCGTGAAAAATTGGAATCAGTGGGAAGGTAGCACTTGATGAATAACTCCTAAGAAGTTATGCAGTTCCATGATAATCTCGAGATACCAGGGGGTAATACTCGATGACAGATCAAAGTAGAGGTTGGACTGGGGCATTTCTCTGCAGAAGACAAGTGCTTAAACTTGCACAAGAAATGGTATTTAAAGGAGAACATGGTCGGAACCACGATTGCAAATAGGCCAGATCTCAGATATAAGATGAACTTATACCAAGGGTATAATTAATTTTAAAAGAAGCTTCGATGAGAAGATGTACATCGTGTCCATGGGCATGAACACAAAGTTCAAGGTTGACTCCCACTTCTCCAATGCACAACCTTCCATTCACTTCTCGCGTTCAATGAAGTTGTAGTGTTGAAATTTTATCTGGCAAAATATCAGAAGAGTACGACTCATGAAAACTTTCGGGTTCACACGATTGTAGAGAAAGTATAGGTTCAACCCATCGGGGCATCTTAGAAACACATACCACAATCTTTGGAGTAAATAATATAAGCTCGAAAGTAGAGCATTGTTCAAAAGCAGATGAAACAATTTACCAAAGGCATTATATATCAGGAAAAGAATTTCCAAAGTGATTGAATAGGAAGGACGTTGTCGGATAAAACCCAACAAAGGAACTGACGGTCCACAACAGAGCTGATGTGAGCATCGGCACACAATCAGAAGAAGAAACAATGCAAAGGCATTGGAGTATAGAAACAACTGACTAATTCAAATCTCAAATGTAAAGAAATTATGATTACTCTCCAAGGGACCAGAAGCAAACACTCTGATTAAGAATGGATAAGTTGCATAGGCTTAGGGGTACAATTGATGGCAATCTGAATGGTCGAGAACCAGCTCATGTTTAAAATGATGTCTGAGCCGGAAGGATAAATCCTTAGGATTGCAAGCATCCACAACATATCGAATCAATAGGCTCTAAATGATAATGACAAGTGATGTCAATCAGATTACGAGACTTATGGGATTAACCATAATGCAAGCAAGCAAGAAATTCAAGAGCAATAGGCTGCTTAGGATTTCCAGAAAATTGAATGGTATTTCGAGGATTTTTGTGAAACACATGAACAACTGGGGATGAGTGGATACTCGGTAAGTGCGAGAAATTATCCGTAGGGGTATTCATGTGACAAAGAACAGCAAGGCAGTAAGCTCAAAGGATTATCGAAACAACGACGAGTTTTTCAGGGTATCTTCTAATAACAAGACCAACTAGGGACGAATGTAAGAATAACCACTTCAAGTAGTTATCCATAAGGGTTGACGGTGGAAGGGGAATTGCAAATGCGATGAACACAAGTTCTCGGGTTAACAGCGGAGAGTATCTTCGGGGTCTTCTGGTGCAGCAGACGATCATCAATAATAAGGGGCTCTCCGGGGTGAAAGTGACAACGAGATCCTAATGTTAGATTTTTAGCAAAATCATTTAACCCGAATAGCAGAGAGATCAGAGTCCCAGAGTATAGATCGAGAAGTAAAAGATCCTAATACCACCCAATGGCGACGTGGGCCCGTAAGGCACACAGCCATGTTAGTAAAAGTTTTACAATGACTAGACTCGACTTCGGCCAAGGAGTATGGAAGGGGGATTCCTACAGGCAGTTGTCTCTGATACTAACTTGTGACGCCCCCGATTCAATCGTACACTAATCATGCACGCAAACGTGTACGATCAAGATCAGGGACTCACGGGAAGATATCACAACACAACTCTAAAACATAAATAAGTCATACCAGCATCATATTACAAGCCAGGGGCCTCGAGGGCTCGAATACAAGTGCTCGATCATAGACGATTCAGCGGAAGCAACAATATCTGAGTACAGACATAAGTTAAACAAGTTGTCATAAGATGGCTAGCACAAACTGGGATACAGATCGAAAGAGGCACAGGCCTCCTGCCTGGGGTCCTCCTAACTACTCCTGGTCGTCGTCAGCGGCCTGCACGTAGTAGTAGGCACCTCCAGTAGTAGGAGTCGTCGTCGACGGTAGCGTCTGGCTCCTGGACTCCAGCATCTGGTTGCGACAACCAGAAAGAAAGGAAAGGGGGAAAAGGGGGGAGAAAGCAACCGTGAGTACTCATCCAAAGTACTCGCAAGCAAGGAACTACACTACATATGCATGGGTATATGTGTAAGGAGGCCATATCAGTGGACTGAACTGCAGAATGCCAGAATAAGAGGGGGATAGCTAGTCCTATCGAAGACTACCCTTCTGGCAGCCTCCGTCTTGCAGCATGTAGAAGAGAGTAGATTGAAGTCCTCCAAGTAGCATCTCCAAGTAGCATCTCCAGTAGCATCGCATAGCATAATCCTACCCGGCGATCCTCCCCTCGTCGCCCTGTGGAAAAGCGATCACCGGGTTGTCTGTGGAACTTGGAAGGGTGTGTTTTATTAAGTATCCGGTTCTAGTTGTCATAAGGTCAAGGTACAACTCCAAGTCGTCCTGTTACCGAAGATCACGGCTATTCGAATAGATTAACTTCCCTGCAGGGGTGCACCACATAACCCAACATGCTCGATCCCATTTGGCCAGACACACTTTCCTGGGTCATGCCCGGACTCGGAAGATCAACACGTCGCAGCCCCACCTAGGCAAAACAGAGAGGCCAGCACGCCGGTCTAAACCTAAGCGCACAGGGGTCTGGGCCCATCGCCCATAGCACACCTGCACGTTGCGAGGGCGGCCGGAAGCAGACCTAGCCTAGCAGGCGTTCCAGTCCAATCCGGCGTGCGCCGCTCCGTCGCTGACGTCTGAAGTGCTTCGGCTGATACCACGACACCGGGATACCCATAACTACTCCCACGTAGATGGTTAGTGCGTATAGACCAAATGGCCAGACTCAGATCAAATACCAAGATCTCGTTAAGCGTGTTATTATGAAGTAACCGCGGACGCCGACCAGGGCCAGGCCCACCTCTCGCATAGGTGGTCTCAACCTGCCCTGTCGCTCCGACACAAAGGAACAGTCGGGGGCCGTCAGGAACCCAGGCCCACCTCTACCGGGATGGAGCCACCTGTCCTTTCAGCCCCCACATCGGAATCACTTGCGGGTACTCAACGAGCTGACCCGACTTTAGTCACCATCTGTATAGTATGTATATATGTATAGTATATACCCGTGATCACCTCCCAAGTGATCACGGCCCGATAGTATAGCAAGGCAGACTGACAAGAATGTAGGGCCAATGATGATAAACTAGCATCCTATACTAAGCATTTAGGTTGCGGGTAAGGTATCAACGACTGTAGCAACAATGACAGGCTATGCAACAGAATAGGATCAATCGAAGCAGTAACATGCTACACTACTCTAATGCAAGCAGTAGAGGTAGAATAGGCGATATCTGGTGATCAAAGGGGGGCTTGCCTGGTTGCTCTGGCAAGAAGGACGAGTCACCAACACCGTAGTCGAACTGGGGGTCGCCGGCAGTCTCGGGGTCTATCGGAAAGAAGTAACGGAGAGGGAACACAATAAATAACAGAGCAATCAAGGCATCACAAAGCATAACAAGACAATACACGGTGTTCGGTGTGCCCTAACGCGGTAGTAGGTGATACCGGTGAAGGGGGGAAAACATCTGGGAAAGTATTCCCGGTGTTTCGTGTTTTCGGACAGAGGAACCGGAGGGGGAAAGTTGCGAGTTTGATATGTTAGGAGTGTGTGGCGGACGAACGGGCTGCGCATTCGGGTTCGCCTCGCCATTCTGAGCAACTTTCATGTTGAAAATAATTTAATTCGAGTTACGGATTAAAAGATATGATTTACTAAAGATTTTATTAATTTCCGTAATTTAATTAATTATTTTATTTAATTCGAAAATGGATTTACGACATCAGCATGAGGTCATGCTGACGTCAGCAGTCAACAGGGTTGACTGGTCAACCTGTCCAGTGGGTCCCACTGGTCGGTGACACATTTTTAATTAAACATCTTAATTAACCTAATTAGTATTAATAGGGGGTGGGCCCCACTGTCATTCACTATTAGTTAGTTAACTAACAATAGTTAATTAGGTTAATTAGCCATTAAATTAATTAATCTTAATTAATTAATTTAATCAGCAGTAATTAAGTTATCTAATTAGTTAATTATTTAATTAACTATTATTATTATTATTATTATTATTATTATTATTATTATTATTATTTATTCCTTTTTTGAACAGAAACGTTCTGTGGGGGCTAGGCCCCACATGTCATTGGCCCAGGGGGCCAAACAGGGTGGGTTAACGGGCGCACGGGCGCTAGCCCGAATGGGCGCGGGTGTGCGGCGTTGTGGTCGACGCCGGGGTGCTTGCCGTCGAGGCATGGAACGGGGCGGGGGTTACGGTGATGCACGGGTGGGGGAGCACGCTCGCCGGCGGGCGGCGACAACGCAGACCGGTGCGGGACTGCGTCCGCACGGCGGTGTGTGGCGGAGTGGGAGCAGGGGCGACGGAGGCGAGGCCCGGGCGGCGCGGCCACGGGTGCGGTGGTACGGGCGTGGCCGGGGCCAAGCGGTGAGGCGGAGGGAGCTGTGGGGCGCCGGCGTGTGGCGAGGCGCGCACAGGCGCGTGTGCGGCGAGGCACAGGGGACGGCAACAGAGGAACCGCGGCGGAGGTTGGTGGTCGTATGCCGGTGCGGGACGACGTGCGAGCGAGAGGAGTGGGAGGCCGGGGACCTCACCGTGGTTGCAGGGTTCTAGGCAGTGGGGCTTGGGGAGGAGGTCGGGGGCGAGGTCGACGACGTAGAGGAAGAGGTCTGGTGAGGGAGCGGCCCGGCGAGTCGGCTTCAGGCGACGGCGAGGTCTAGCAGCGTGAGGGGGCGAGGAGGCGGCGACTCCAGTGACGTCCAGGCAGCGGTAAGGGGTCGAGGAAGTCTGGCAGGGGAGGAGATGAGGACGAGGCGGCGTCGATG
>NC_041392.1:53420314-53436162 GCF_002162155.2 Triticum dicoccoides | reverse complement strand
GGCTAGCTGGGCCGTGGCCCAGCGGGGGGGGGGGGAACTTGCTTTCTTTTTTTATTTTTTTTATTTGGTTCTTTTCCTTTCTTTTTATTTATTTTCTTTTTTGTTTTATTTCATTTTAATGTATTTAGGCACTTTCTAAAAAGGTGTTTTCTGCACTATAATTACCTAGGCATTTAACTGCACACTCCGAACAATTTTGTTTCAATGTTTGAAAACCTTTATTGTTTGCTAAATTTTGAATTTTGAATTCGAACCAGTTTCGAACTAACGCGAGATTAGTAACAATAATAAAGGTGGCGTGGCATCATTAGCAGAGGTTCACTGTAGCTTAAATACCCAGGCGTCACAATTATGGGCACCATGTTTCCTTGTAATAGGCTAGCTGATACCTTTGATGTTGATATGCCTTCGTGCATAATTTGTTCTTCCTGTGGTAATGAACTTTCCAAGTCACTTTCTGAAATGAAAAATTCGTCAAGTGCCACCGCGGTTGTACCGTCAGGCGGAATATGATGTCTGCATATATGAAATCAAAACATCCAAAACAAAATTTTAAGTATATGATCAAATTTTTTGAGATACATAATACCTGTAATCGTTGAGCGTGAAGTTGGCTTGGCCAATCTTGAAGCGGAGTTTTGCAAACCCACACTGTTGGAGGAGATAACAGCTCCTGTATATATATGACGCTGGTTTACTATGTAAACCGTGCCGGGTTATAATAAACACCGTGTTACTCCATAAGAGGATGTTAACAACAAGGATCAAACCGGGCAAATAGTCTCCGGATTGACGTGAACTGTGTTCCGTCAATTGATTTGTTAAAAAACTTTGTCGGTTTAAGAAACGCAAAAAAAAGCAAAAAAAACCCTTCAAAGAAAAGTGTAAATCAAGTGCAATGGCAAAACGTTGCAAAAAAAGGTTTATTTGAGCTGATCAGATGGTGTTACCATGGCCGAACACGACCAAGCTCCCGTTAGGTGTAACTATGGTTCTAGTCAGCCAGGTCCCCAAATGAAACCGTGGCATTTATGCCGATCAAGTGGCATGGTCATGGTTCGGGTTCGACCAAGCCCCCAAGTGATTCTGTGGCCTTAAGCCGACCAAGAGGCATGACTGGTTCAGACATGACCAAGTCCCCAAGTGATCTGGTGGCTCTCGCCTATCAAGAGGCATGGTATTGGTTCGGACACGACCAATCCTCCAAGTGATATAATACGATGCTTTTAGCAAAGCGAACTCAAGGGGTAAACCGGAAACCGCTTTTAGAACAACTCCGTGTAACCACACATGATGTAAAAGAACAGATACCCCGCTTTAGCTGAGGTTCCGGTTTATTATAGTTAATATATACATCGTTATAATATGTACATAAGTAGAACCAATGGCTCAGGTATAATAAGGCCGAAGATGAGCTATGTTCCACGGCTTGTTGGTCTCCTCCTCTGATGTACGTGAGTCCTTATGTTCTCGAATATCGATCAGATAGTATGACCCATTGTGCAGATTCTTGCTGACCACGAAAGGCCCCTCCCAAGGTGGGGATAATTTATGCATATCAGTCTGATCTTGGATGAGCCGAAGCACCAAATCTCCTTCCTGAAAGGTTCTGGTTCTGACTCGGCGACTGTGATAACGACGAAGATCCTGCTGGTAGATCGCCGATCGGGCGGCTGCGATATCACGCTCTTCATCCAACCGGTCCAAAGCATCTTGTCGTGTTGTCTCATTGTCCGCTTCAATATAAGCCATTACACGAGGTGAATCATGACGGATATCACTGGGGAGAACCGCCTCCGCTCCATAAACCATGAAGAACGGTGTGTATCATGTTGATCTGTTGGGCGTTGTATTGATGCTCCATAACACAAATGGTAATTCTTCTACCCAACAACCCGGCGTTCTCTGCAAAGGAACCATGAGCCGGGGCTTGATGCCTCTCAAGATCTCTTGATTAGCTCTTTCTGCTTGACCATTGGACTGTGGATGTGCCACTGATGAAACGTCGAGCCGAATGTGCTCCCGTTCGCAGAACTCCTTCATAGCACCTTTGGACAAATTGGTACCATTATCTGTGATGATACTGTGTGGAAAGCCAAACCAGAAAATCACTTTTTTAATGAATTGAACCACCGTGGCCGCATCACACTTGCTAACAGGTTCTGCCTCCACCCACTTTGTAAACTTGTCAACTGCCACCAGGAGGTGGGTCTTCTTATCTTTGGACCTTTTGAAAGGCCCAACCATATCCAGCCCCCAAGTCGCAAACGGCCAAGTAATTGGAATCATTCTCAATTCTTGAGCCGGTACATGAGCATGTCTTGAAAACCTTTGGCAACCATCACATCGTCTAACCAGATCCTCCGCATCAGCATGAGCGGTTAACCAATAGAAGCCATGGCGAAACGCTTTAGCCACCAGAGACTTTGAACCGGCGTGGTGACCACAATCTCCTTCGTGTATCTCACACAAAATTTCATGGCCTTCTTCAGGAGATACGCAGTGTTGAAAAGCTCCTGATACACTGCAATGATGCAACTCACCATTGATGATAGTCATGGACTTGGATCGCCGGATTATCTGCCGGGCCAGAATCTCATCCTCTGGAAACTCGCCCCGGTTCTTGTACGCCAGGTAAGGAAGCGTCCAATCCGGAATAATATGAAGAGCCGCCACCAATTGAGCCTCCGGATCAGGAATAGCCAAGTCCTCTTCACCAGGGATCTTGACCGACGGGTTGTGCAGCACATCCAGAAAAACATTGGGCGGGACCGGTTTGCGCTGAGAGCCCGGCCGGCTTAAAGCGTCCGCCGCTTCATTTTTTCGCCGGTCCACGTGGTCCACCAGATAGCCTTTGAAATAACCTGCAACAATATCCACCTCCCGATGATACGCTGCCATGAGTGGGTCCTTGGAGTCCCAAGTGCCAGACACTTGCTGAGCCACAAGGTCCGAGTCACCGAAGCACTTAACTCGACTTAGATTCATCTCCTTAGCCATCCGGAGACCATGGAGCAAGGCTTCATACTCAGCTGCATTGTTAGTACAAGGGAACATTAAGCGGAGAACATAACAAAACTTATCACCTCATGGGGAAGTTAATACGACTCCAGCCCCCGAGCCTTCCAACTGCCTGGATCCGTCAAAATGGATGGTCCAATACGTGTGATACGGCTTTTCTTCAGGTGCTTGCATTTCCGTCCAATCATTGATGAAATCAACAAGTGCTTGAGACTTAACCGCTGTCCGAGGCACATACTTCAAACCGTACGGCCCCAGCTCTATGGCCCACTTTGCAATCCGGCCAGTTGCTTCCCGGTTCTGGATGATATCTCCCAAAGGAGCAGAACTGACCACCGTAATTGGGTGCCCTTGGAAATATTGTTTAAGCTTCCGGCTTGCCATAAAAACTCCATACACCAGCTTCTGCTAATGCGGATACCTTTGCTTGGACACAATGAGCACCTCGCTGATATAATAGACCGGACGTTGAACCGGATGCTCCTTACCTGCCTCCTTTCGCTCCACCACAATAGCCACGCTGACCGCCTGAGCATTAGCAGCAACATATAGCAGTAACGGCTCCTTGTCAATGGGAGCGGCGAGCACAGGCGGATTGGCCAGTTGCCGTTTTAAGTCCTCAAATGCTTCATCAGCAGCAGAACTCCAGACAAATTGATCCGTCTTTTTCAACATCTAATACAAAGGGATTGCCTTCTCACCAAGGCGACTGATAAACCGGCTTAGTACGGCAATCCGGCCTGCCAGGCGTTGAACATTGTTGATACACTTCGGTTTAGCCAGGGAGGTGATAGCCGTGATCTTCTCCGGATTAGCCTCAATTCCCCTGTTGGACACCAGAAAACCCAATAGCTTGCCCGCCGGTACACCAAAGACACACTTTTCCGGATTAAGCATCATCTTGTATGTTCTCAGGTTATCAAAGGTTTCCTTCAAATCATCAATCAGAGTCTCCTTCTCCCTAGACTTAACCACGATATCATCCACGTAAGCATGTACATTACGGCCAATCTGCTTGTGAAGACAATTTTGTACACACCGTTGGTAAGTTGCCTGTGCACTCTTGAGCCCGAAGGGCATAGACACATAGCAGAAGGCTCCAAAGGGGGTTATAAATGTTGTCTTCTCCTGGTCCTTAACTACCATTTTGATCTGATGATAGCCAGAATACGCATCCAAAAAACTTAAACGCTCACAACCCGCCGTAGCATCAATAATTTGATCAATACGGGGGAGGGCAAAAGGATATGCTAGACAAACCTTATTAAGATCTGTGTAATCCACACACATGCGCCAGGTGCCGTTTTTCTTGAGGACCAGCACCGGATTGGCAAGCCACTCAGGGTGAAAAACTTCAACAATAAAGCCAGCTGCTAAGAGCCTGGCTACCTCTTCTCCAATTGCCTTGCGTCTTTCTTCGTTAAACCGGCGGAGGAACTGTTTCACCGGTTTATATTTAGGATCCACATTAAGTGTGTGCTCAGCGAGTTGCCTCGGTACACCTGGCATGTCAGAGAGCTTCCATGCAAAAATGTCCCGATTCTCACGGATGAACTCGATGAGCGCGCTTTCCTATTTTGGATCCAAGTTGGCACTGATGCTGAACTGCTTGGACGAATCACCAGGTACGAAGTCAACAAGCTTAGTTTCTGCTGCCGATTTGAACTTCAGGGCCGGATCATGTTCCGTAGTTGGCTTCTTCAACGGAGTCATGTCCGCCGGATCAACATTGTCTTTATAGTACTTCAACTCCTCGGTGGCACAAACCGACTCTGCATAAGCCGCATCTCCTTCCTCGCATTCCAAAGCGATTTTGCGGCTGCCATGAACCGTTATTGTCCCCCTGTGACCCGGCATCTTGAGCTGCAAATACACATAACAGGGACGTGCCATAAACTTGGCGTAAGCCGGTCGCCCAAACAGGGCGTGATATGGACTCTGGATTTTCACCACTTCAAACGTCAATGTCTCCGACCTGGAATCATGGTCATCCCCAAAGGCCACTTCTAGAGCTATCTTGCCAACAGGATATGTTGATCTGCCAGGTACTACACCGTGGAACACCGTATTAGACGGTTTAAGATTTTTATCTGTCAGTCCCATACGACAGAAGGTCTCATAGTACAAGATATTAATGCTACTACCTCTATCCATGAGCACTTTGGTGAACTTATAACCTCCCACCTGAGGCGCCACCACCAGAGCCAACTGACCCGGATTATCGACCTGGGGTGGGTGATCCTCTCTGCTCCATATGATTGGCTGTTCAGACCAACGTAGATAACAGGGTATGGCCGGTTCAACAGAGTTGACCGCCCGCCTCTGAACCTTCCGGTCTCACTTGTCCAAGCTAGTGGTGAAGACATGGTACTGCCCACTACTCAACTGCTTTGGGTTGCTCTGGTAGCCTGACTGTTGCTGCTGTTGGTTGTAACCACCCTGGTTGTTCTGACTATTTTAAACATTATGTCCGCCCGGATTACCATTGAATCCTGAATCGGAACTTCCTCCACCGTAACCCGGCCCGGATCCTGAGCCACCGCCAGATTCGTGATCATACCGGAAATTATTAGAATTCTTGAACTCCTGCATAATAAAGCAATCCTTCCAAAGGTGGTTCGCTGGCGCCTCCTTCGTCCCATGTCTTGGACAGGGCTGGCTTAGCAGATAGTTTAGGCGGTTTGGGTTAGGGTTGGGCGCTCCATTACGATTTTTCGGTCTACCCTTCTGTGGCTGGCCATTGTCCTGTGCGTTGGTATTAGCCACAAAGTCCATGTTACCATCCGCTTTACGCTTGCCTCCACCACCACTACCCAGTGATGCTGCTGACCTTTGGAGCTGATGTTCTTCTTTCCCTTCCCTATCTTGTCATCATCAGATTCGGGATCCTTGGTACTATCAGAATCAGCATATTTCACCAAAGCGGCCATGAGGGTCCCCATGTCAGTGCAATGACGCTTCATCCGTCCCAACTTCAGCTTCAGGGGCCCAAACTGGCAGTTGCCTTCTAGGGTTAATACTGTGGTGTCAGCGTTGATGCGGTCTGATGACTGCAACACTTGTGAAACCCGGCGCACCCAATGAGTCGTTGATTCTCCTTCCTCCTGGACGCATGCAGCTAAGTCCACTATCGACATAGGCTATTTACAGGTATCCTTGAAATTGCTGATAAACCGGGCTCGTAATTGGGCCCATGAACTGATAGAATTAGCCGGCAAGCTTTTCAACCAAGTACAGGCCGTTCCTTCAAGCATCATGGTGAAGTATTTCGCACACGCCGCGGCATCCACATCAAGCATCTCCATGGCCATCTCATAGCTCTCCATCCATGTCTCTGGAGGTTGATCCGCCGTGTAATTTGGTACCTTCCACGGGCCTTTGAAATCCTTGGGCAGGCGCATGTTGCGTAAAGCGGGGATAAGGCAAGGCACCCCCAAAGAACTATAAGTAACACCAGATTCAGTCAAGGTGGTTGGACGAACCGGTGTGAGCTGCCGAGCCTGATGTTGTGCGGCTAACTCGGCCTCCCTGCGCGCTCGGGCCCGGTTCACCACTTCCTGAGCATCATCAGCACCACCCGTCGGGTTTTTGCCACGGGGTGCTCCACGTCATTCATTACTCAACACTGTTGGTTCATCCATATGTCTGCTATAGCTCCGGCTTGGACAGGGGGTCGAGTGGATCCAGTCGCAGCTGTACGAGTACGCTTCCTGTTGGGCCAAAGCTGTCCTCAGAAGTTCCTTGACCCGTCGCGTCTCTATTGCCTGCGGCGAGTCACCTTCAATTGGAATGGCCTCCAGCCGTGCAACAGCGGCAACAAGATTGTCCATTGGGTTGGAGTAGTGACCCGGAGGTATTAAAGCATCCTGAGGTATAAAGGTGTTTTGACGAGGCGGGTCCATCTGACGAGCCAGAACCGGTGCACCGGTCCCAGGGGCTTCTGCCCGATTTCCCTCCAGCGGATTGCCGGCTCTTGGTCCAGGAGTGTTGAAAAGGTCTCTGGCCTCGAAAACCAGAGGTAAGCGGGACCGGTGCTTCCTCCTCATGACTTCATGCGACGCGCTCTGGTCCAACATAAGCCTGTAGGCCTGTGCGTCTAAAGCGGCCCGCTCTGCGGCCATCCTGGTGTCCTCAGCCGCCAGATCCGCCTTGGCCTGGGTGATCTTGATAGAGGCGGGGTGTCCCGATCTTTCGATGAGATGATAATTATCGATTTGGTGGAGACGACTTTGACGATCCGACTACAAACGTGCAACGACGTTGTGCCTTAGCAATCGCTAAACCAACTCCGAGAGGTTATTGACCACGCCGAAGCACGATCAACCTGACCACGAAGGTCTATTCCTGCAAGCAATCGAAGAACAAGCAAGAATATGATAAAAGCAATCTGAATATCGCGAATATGTATGAAGTATTGATAATGGTGGGGATCCAAAAAGTGGTCTTGGTCTGGTCGTTGGACACAAACGAAGCACACGAAGTTGTGATGGCTAACTTTTAACTAAACAAATCCCAAGGAAAAGCTACTAGATGGATCTACTTATATAGGAGCAAGGGGTGGCGGCCAAGGAGGTGGGAGGACGTCCCAAGGCAGCCTAAAACTAAATCTAGGTCGTACAAGGCCAATGGGCCCAAGTGGAGGTGATGTAACACCTTTGGACTTGTAGTTTGACTCGGATTCTGCTGCAGCATCAGATTGTTTCGTCCACAACTCAACGCTCCGGACGAATTTGAAGGTGATTCCAATTGGGTTGGAAAGTGCACGAAATCTAGTTTCCAACAAAGAAAGAATCACCCAATTCGGAGTCCGTATGAAAAACTTGTGTGCGTTTTGAGTCAGGTATGTCTGTGCAGTCCGAATCTGAATCCAGAACGTGAGAGACTTGGACTCTATCTTCTCTTGGGCCAAAAGTGACGTGAGAGAACTTTTTGGACAGCAAATAAACATCTCTTTCTTCCTTATCTTCATATGTGGATTGTACAAATGTCCCATACACCTGCAATTAGACAAAACACAAAAGTGTGTGAAGTATTTTTGTTCTGGATAACATAAATAGATTATTGAATAGTTTGCACTAGAAATCACCTGACAAATATGCATATATGCAATATTTTTGGTCATATTCAAGGTAGTCATGTCCTCATCATTCTCCCCTTCTTGAAAATAAAGCCGTCCTCGGCGTTGCTTAATCTGAAATGTGGCTAACAAAAGAGACAAGGTGTACATGTTGTATATGTATATGTCATCCATTTTTACTTCCCTTGATTTTTGCATATATGACACATGAATAGATGAGTAACTTGCATAGTTCATAAAATCTAAAGCCAAAAAATTAGCACAAGAAGTAGAAGGCATGAAAATATTGCAACTCAGTTTGCACATATAAGTGAAGCTCTTATTCATTTCAAAAGATTGACAATGTTCATCATTAAACAATCCCAACATTGGTGAATAAACCTTACTTGCATCAAATTTACATGCTATAACATGCTTAAATAAGCAAACATGCAATAAGTCATTTAACACAGAATCATCACGAAGATTAGAGGTCATATCAAAATGATTAAACATTGGTTCTTTTGCATCAATAGTTAATTCAATGGGTGCACTCAAAATTGTTGGTATTTCAGTTGTTTGATCACATGGCAAAGTCAAATTATCAACGTAGTCCTCTAAAATAGGTGGTGTGATCAAAGTAGTGGGTAGCTCATCAGATGGTGCATTCAAATTGACAAGGCATTCATCATTCTCATGTAGAGATGGAAGATCAGTACCTTTGTCATTACCTCTTATGATCAACTCAGATGATGTAGCCACTCTCGGGGGCGATGTGTCGCATGGTGGAGGTGATGTAGTCCTGACAACAACGGATGTGGTTGTCATACTATGCCTAGTAGTTGAAGGAACAATCATATCAACTCTTGGAATGTGCACCGTGCGCTTGTTCTCCTCGTGGCCAACACGTCGTTTTATTTCCTGTTCAGCTTTGCAAGCAAGATGAAACAAATGGTCCATAGGATAACACTCTTCATGAATTAGTATCTCTTGAATATCACGGTTTAATCCTCCCCAAAATATATCCATAAAATCATCTTCACTTTCTTCTAAAGAGGAATGCAACAAGGTAGTTTGTAAATCATCATAATATTTTGTTACAGTTTTCACTACCTTGTTTTAAGTGTTGCAACTTCTTAATCATGTCACGAGTATAATAAGCAGGGACGAAAGTATGTCGCATGGCAAGTTTCAAATCATCCCAAGTAGTAGGTATATAATCAGGGTGTAACCGACAATATTCACTCCACCAAACCAAAGCATAACCAGTGAAAGAACCAACCGCAACCTTAACCTTTTTATGTTCATTGAAATTATGGGAAGCAAATATATTTTTTATGTCGAACTCCCATTCAATATATAAAGCAGGTTTAAAACGGCCATTAAATGGTGGTATAGATACATTAACCTGATCATGTGCATTTGGATGTTTGTGCACCTCTCATGACGGTTGTGGTATTTGCAAAGGTGGTGGCACGTCTCCCGCGATCGACAAAGCCCATGAATTGACTCTGGATCCTGTCATGATTAGTAGAACAAGAAACAAAACCCAAAAATAATGTTCCTATAACTACTAGGATGTGGTGGTAAAACGCTCACAGTAAAGCAAATATCAATGTCTTACAAGTTCTTACCATGCAGCAGGCGGTGATCGGCAACCAGCGGTGTCAAGTAACTCCGAATATTGAGTAAAGCGATTGCCAGGGGAGCGTACGTATACACGGTGTAGAAATATGTGGAGCTGGGTTGGCTATATATGGTAGCAAAAGATTAGCAATAATCAATTCAAAGATGCAATATTGAATAAACGCTCAACGACGGTACTGTGCTGGTCCTAGGCTAGACCGGACTAGAGACGCGAGCTGATGAGGACATCAATACAATTGTTACACCCACAGCCCCTGCTGCTATACATACTGGACCAATTACTAGAGCTCGTGCACGCCAACTAAATTACCAGGTACTTTCGTTTCTTGGTAATGATTCTAATGTTCATGAGAATATGATGCTGCCTAAATTGGATACATTTGTTTTGCTTACAAATGAAGGGCCTAGCTTGGAGAAGGATGAACATTGGAGCAAGAACAAGCATGGAGATGATGGCATGCGCAAGGGGAACAAGAACGGAGTTACAAGTGATGATTTCAGTACTTTGAAGCCACCATAATGGGTGCATGAAGCCTTGGACGAAATATACAAGATGCCACTTCATAAATTTCGTCCCGAGGCTATTTTAGGTGCTGCGTCACCTTATTATTGGGCCAGGCCCATGTAATTTCGAAATACATAAGTATAGGCTATTTTTAGAGTCCGTATGTGTGGGGAAACAAGAGATAGGGTTGATTTCGGATCCCTCCACCAAGGGCCACGAAATTCCCCCCTCTTCCTCCATATATACAGCCCTTAGGGCATCGTTTAGACTTTGGGTTTTGTTTAGATTAAAAGTTCGCCATAGCTGCAACTTCGCGTACTTCGTTTGTGTTCAACGACCAGACAAAGGCGTCACAGAACCCCACCTTGATCAATAAAGCTTTCATCTTATATTCGCAATATCCAGATTGCAATCTTAGTTTCTTGCTTGTTCTTCGTTTGCTCGCAGGAAACAGACCCTCGTGGTCAGGTTGATCGTGCTCCGGCGTGGTCAATAACCTCTCGGAGTTGGTTTAGCGATTGCTAAGGCGCGACGTCCTCGCACGTTCGTAGTCGGATCGTCAAAGTCGACTTCCACCAAAGCGAAATCCACCATCTCATCGAAAGACGGGACACCTTTGCCTCTATCAATAACACTCTTCATGAATTAGTATCTCTTGAATATCACGGTTTAATCCTCCCCAAAATCTATCCATAAAATCATCTTCACTTTCTTCTAAAGAGGAATGCAACAAGGTAGTTTGTAAATCATCATAATATTTTGTTACAGTTTCACTACCTTGTTTTAAGTGTTGCAACTTCTTAATCATGTCACGAGTATAATAAGCAGGGACGAAAGTATGTCGCATGGCAAGTTTCAAATCATCCCAAGTAGTAGGTATATAATCAGGGTGTAACCGACAATATTCACTCCACCAAACCAAAGCATAACCAGTGAAAGAACCAACCGCAACCTTAACCTTTTTATGTTCATCGAAATTATGGGAAGCAAATATATATTTTATGTCGAACTCCCATTCAATATATAAAGCAGGTTTAAAACGGCCATTAAATGGTGGTATAGATACATTAACCTGATCATGTGCATTTGGATGTTTGTGCACCTCTCGTGACGGTTGTGGTATTTGCAAAGGTGGTGGCACGTCTCCCGCGATCGACAAAGCCCATGAATTGACTCTGGATCCTGTCATGATTAGTAGAACAAGAAACAAAACCTAAAAATAATGTTCCTATAACTACTAGGATGTGGTGGTAAAACGCTCACAGTAAAGCAAATATCAATGTCTTACAAGTTCTTACCATGCAGCAGGCGGTGATCGGCAACCAGCGGTGTCAAGTAACTCCGAATATTGAGTAAAGCGATTGCCAGGGGAGCGTACGTATACACGGTGTAGAAATATGTGGAGCTGGGTTGGCTATATATGGTAGCAAAAGATTAGCAATAATCAATTCAAAGATGCAATGTTGAATAAACGCTCAACGACGGTACTGTGCTGGTCCTAGGCTAGACCGGACTAGAGACGCGAGCCTAGAACACTAATGAGGTCAAGGTGTAGCACAACTAGCATCAATGAAGGATACTAAGTAGCTCTTGACAGCAAGATATAAGTGAAGATCACAACGGCAGTGAAGATAATGATGAAAAACAACTGCCAAGCAGGATATACAACAACTCTCTCTCCAACTTTCCTCTTGAAAAGTTTGAGACAATTTTCTGATAAATTCTTTCAAAGAATGCTACTAACTCAAGCTTTCCAATGCAAAAAGAATCACTCAATTCCGAGTTGATATGAGGAGTCAAAGAATTCTAAAACTGGCCTGAAAAATTGGAACAAGTTGTGTTCACGAACTTCGGAGGGCAAAAAGACCTATTTAGAAGCCGATTTTGAGGTGTCAAATATTGAACTAGCTTCTGCAACTATTTAGATGCGACTCGTCGCTATCTTCAATTTGAGTACTCACGGAGCCAAAACTGACTTCGTATGAGGAAGATACACCTGTTTTACTGAACAGTGCGCAAAACAGATTCCAATCCGAATTCAGGTACGAGATTGATTCTAGATAGATCTAATTTTTTTTTCTTCTCTCTTTTTTTTCTCACGCCTTTTTTTTCTTTTTCTTCTCCCTCTTTTTCTTTTTTTTTCTTTCCTTTTTTCTCTTTTTTTTTATTTATCTTCTTTTTCTCCCTCTTTCCAAGACAAACTAGATAAGATGCAGATTCAATCAGGCGAAGATGTGAGTGACCTCAACTATGATTATGACAATAAACAGTGCGTAGCACATGGTGGAAATTGGTGGATGGGATGGTGGACAGCGGATGGGATAATGATGCAGCGGCTGCGTGACTAATATGAACAGAACTCGAAACTCTAAAGGAACTAGACACTAAGACCAGCAACTCGACACGGCGATGCAACCGATAATTCAATAATGCAAACAATGAAAAGAAAATTGCAAAGGCTCAGTCTGGCTAGGACAAAGGATGAATAGATCTAACTTTTGTTTTGTGGCTTTTTCTTGGACAATAGGTAAGAAAATAAATCTAATCTAGGAAAAACTGGAAATTCTCACCGAGCAACCTGAAAACTGATACCACTTGATAGAGGCGGGGTGTCACGATCTTTCGATGAGATGATAATTATCGATTTGGTGGAGACGACTTTGACGATCCGACTACAAACGTGCAACGACGTTGTGCCTTAGCAATCGCTAAACCAACTCCGAGAGGTTATTGACCACGCCGGAGCACGATCAACCTGACCACGAAGGTCTATTCCTGCAAGCAATCGAAGAACAAGCAAGAATATGATAAAAGCAATCTGAATATCGCGAATATGTATGAAGTATTGATAATGGTGGGGATCCGAAAAGTGGTCTTGGTCTGGTCGTTGGACACAAACGAAGCACACGAAGTTGCGATGGCTAACTTTTAACTAAACAAATCCCAAGGAAAAGCTACTAGATGGATCTACTTATATAGGAGCAAGGGGTGGCGGCCAAGGAGGTGGGAGGACGTCCCAAGGCAGCCTAAAACTAAATCTAGGTCGTACAAGGCCAATGGGCCCAAGTGGAGGTGATGTAACACCTTTGGACTTGTAGTTTGACTCGGATTCTGCTGCAGTATCAGATTGTTTCGTCCACAACTCAACGCTCCGGACGAATTTGAAGGTGATTCCAATTGGGTTGGAAAGTGCACGAAATCTAGTTTCCAACAAAGAAAGAATCACCCAATTCGGAGTCCGTATGAAAAACTTGTGTGCGTTTTGAGTCAGGTATGTCTGTGCAGTCCAAATCTGAATCCAGAACGTGAGAGACTTGGACTCTATCTTCTCTTGGGCCAAAAGTGACGTGAGAGAACTTTTTGGACAGCAAATAAACATCTCTTTCTTCCTTATCTTCATATGTGGATTGTACAAATGTCCCATACACCTGCAATTAGACAAAACACAAAAGTGTGTGAAGTATTTTTGTTCTGGATAACATAAATAGATTATTGAATAGTTTGCACTAGAAATCACCTGATAAATATGCATATATGCAATATTTTTGGTCATATCCAAGGTAGTCATGTCCTCATCAGATCTGTTCCTTTACCTTTGCAATCTCCGCGTTGTGAACGTCCTGATCCGGCGGATTAACCTCCGCCATAAGCACAGCCAACGCATCAAATAGTTCTGATAGAACCTGAGCCGACGGGCGCACAGGGCCTCCTGCCCCAGCAGTCGTTGTCGCTGCTGAACCGGAGGTCGTTGCCGCAACGGTCGAAGAATGAAGCGCTGCTTGTGTGCCAGTCATGAATATTCCAACCCGGTTGGGCAGATCAGAGGGGTCCGGAATACTGTCGCCATCGAAACAGCCCCCAATTCGGCCGTCTTGTAGCTGATAAAGAGATTCGGTTTCTCCGGTCGATGACTCGTCATCGGAACAAACGACGGCATCGCCGCGAGATTCCGATCCATCCTCATAACTTCCTCTATGGATAACTCCCACGAAGGCATGCTTCATGGCCGGTTTAACCCGGGCGGATCACGCACGCTGAGCCATCTCGACGAGGTCGGTGCAGATGTCCGGCTCAGGGCTCGGTTCACCGATATTGCCAATGAAAATGTGAATGCTACCAAAGGCGACCCGGTACCCATACTCAATTGAGCCGGCCTCGGGGCCCCAGCCTGCATCGTCGATGTAGAGCTTGCCGCGACGACTCTTAGTCATCTGGCCTACAGCGTAGCCCTCGAGTCCTTCAAAGCGGCCCTCCAAGAACCGGAAACCATCGTGCGATAGCCCCACGGTGGGCGCCAACTGTCGTGGCTTTGTCACGGCAGATGTCCTAGAGAAAGGACTTAGTCGTGGAGTCATCTCGACGGGTTAGCTTGAAGGGGTTAAAGCGGACACAGGGACGCAAGAGAGTTTATACTAGTTCGGCCCCTTCAAGGAAGGTAAAAGCCTACGTCTAGTTGTGATGGAATTAATGGGGTTTCGATGACTAGGGAGCAAACAAGCTTCGCCTATGTCTCGAGTTGTTGTCTGTTGTCCCTTGAACCGTCGCCGGGTCGTCCCCTTATATACACGGGTGACTCCCATCGGCTTACGGAGTCCCAATACTGGCTCATAGATGTATCCGGTTTGGTCTCTATTTATTCCTAACATACAATACAAGTTAACTACTAACGCCGGTTTACGGCTACAGGCCTTGAACCAACCATGGGCCTTGAGCCTTCCTCTGTCTTCTTGGGCTTTAACATACTTAACTACTGACAAAGTTAACCCGGCCCAGATAGGCTGGTTTACGCCCAGTAGTAATATCCCCAACACTAACCATAGACATGTGTTGTCATTTGATGAACGGGATCACATCATTAGAGAATGATGTGATGGACAAGACCCATCCATTAGCTTAGCATAATGATCATTAAGTTTTATTGCTATTGCTTTCTTCATGACTTATACATATATATTCATCTGACTATGAGATTATGCAACTCCCGAATACCGGAGGAACACTTTGTGTGCTATCAAGCGTCACAATGTTGTAAATGGGTGATTATAAAGATGATCTATAGGTGTCTCCGAAGGTGTTTGTTGGGTTGGCATAGATCGAGATTAGGATTTGTCACTCTGAATATCGGAGAGGTATCTCTGGGCCCTCTCAGTAATGCACATCACTATAAGCCTTGCAAGCAATGTGACTAATGAGTTAGTTGCGGGATGATGCATTATGGAACGAGAAAAGAGACTTGCGGGTAACGAGATTGAATTAGGTATGAGGATACCGACGATCGAATCTCGGGCAAGTAACATACTGATGACAAAGGGAATAATGTATGTTGTCATTGCGTTTGACCGATAAAGATCTTCGTAGAATATGTAGGAACCAATATGAGCATCCAGGTTCCGCTGTTGGTTATTGATCGGAGATGTGTCTCGGTCATGTCTACATAGTTCTCGAACCTGTAGGGTCCGCACGCTTAACATTCGATGACAATTTGTATTATCAGTTATGTGTTTTGGTGACCGAAGTTTGTTCGGAGTCCCTGATGAGATCACGAACATTACGAAGAGTCTCAAAATGGTCGAGAGGTAAAGATTGATATATTGGGCGATAGTATTCGGACACCGGAAT
>NC_041392.1:53402243-53420007 GCF_002162155.2 Triticum dicoccoides | reverse complement strand
CCCACAAGGGGTGATCGTGCCCCCTTCCCATAGGGAGTCCGAATTGGACTAGGGGAGGGGGGGCGCCCCCCTTTCCTTCTCCTCTTCCCTCTCCCTTCCCCCTTTCCCCCTCCATGAGAAGGAAAAGAGGGGGGCGAATCCTACTAGGACTTGGAGTCCTATTAGGACTCCCCTCTCCTTGGCGTGCCCCTGGTGGCTGGCCTCCTCCCCTCCTCCTTTATATACGTGGGCAGAGCACCCCTTGGAGACACACCAATTGTTCCAAGCTGTGTGCGGTGTCTCTCTCCACACTTTACTCATCCGGTCATATTCATGTAGTGCTTAGGCGAATCCCTGCGTGGATCACATCACCGTCACCGTCACCACGCCGTCATGCTGACGAAACTCTCCCTCGACCCTCTGCTGGGTCAAGAGTTTGAGGGACGTCATCGAGCTGAACGTGTGCTGAACTCGGAGGTGCCGTACGTTCGGTACTTGATCGGTTGGACCGCGAAGACGTTCGACTACATCAACCACGTTAACCTAATGCTTCCGCTTTCGGTCTATGAGGGTACGTGGACACACTCTCCCCCTCTCCTTGCTACGCATCTGCTAGATAGATCTTGCGTGATCGTAGGAAATTTTTTAAAATTGCATGCTACGTTCCTCAACAACTCCCCCTTGTTGCTATGCATCTCCATGGATAGATCATTGCGTGTGCGTAGAAAAATTTTGTTTTCCATGCAACGATTCCCAACAGCATTAAGCATAGAAAATTCATAGCAATATCAACCTCAGAACATAGTGGATACTAAGGATCAAGTCCTAACAAATTGAATTGACTACATGACAAATCTCGTTCAACTCCATCACCGTCCAGCAAGCCTACGAAGGAATTACTCACTCCCGGTGGTGAGCATCATTGAATTGTTGATGAAGAAGCGTTGATGATGAGGACGACAATGAATCCTCCTCTCCGAAGCCCAGAACGACTCCAAATCAGCCCTCCCGATGAAAGCATGAGGTGGCGGTGGCTCCGTACCGTAAAACTCGATGGTTCCTTCTCTTTGATTTTTCTCTCCATGAGACAGTACTTATGGAGTTGGAGTTAGGGCTAACGGAGGCATGTGGGACCCAAGAGCTCATAGGGCGCGCCCTGGGGGGTAGGCACTCCCCCTGAGCTTGTGGCTCCTGGGTACGAGCCACCCAGGAGCCACAAAATTTTAGTGAAGAGAATTACTGGAGGGGGGCCACGAAATTTTTACATATTGTGGAAATAATCTCCCTAAAATGTCAACCAAATCCAAGAACTTTTATTTCTGCACAAAAACAACACCATGGTAGTTTTGTTGAAAACAACGTCAGTCCAGATTAGTTTCATTTAAATCTTGCAAATTAGAGTCCAAAACAAAAGCAAAAGTATTTGGAAAAGTAGATACATTTGGGATGTATTAGGGACACAACGACAAACCAAGGCGCTAGTGATCAGACAAAGTGTGCAGAGGGTGCAGAAGCGGTGTTGATGAGTACCAGATTCAAGTTGGTGACTGGGTCTATCAGTACCTGCCGGTTGATGGACGGGAGTTAACCATGGGAAATCTGAAAAAGTGTCGGAAAGCCTGAAAAGTGAAAAGCTGAGAGAGTACATAGTTGTATATCTTGTGGTGTTCAGTGCACATGGTAAAGTGCGGATGACAATTATAGAAGGGGACGAAGTGCTATAGCGATGAGACATGTCAGAGACTATCCGGAAAGAGGATGACACAAGGTGAGATTGGGCAACTATGAAATTCCTTCAAGTTTCAGACAGACAATCAAGAACGGGCGAGGGTATCGAGTTCGGGTAACTCTTATATGGGTCCAATACGTGACTTGTTCATTTTCATGCATATAGTGATTAGTGTGTGCTAGCGTTGCACGGATACTCCAGAAGTTGGCAGCGCAACTGTTAACCTGGGCGTACGCACGATGTTTGTTGTAATATATTTTGCTGAGAAGCGATGGATGGAATGGAATCACTGAGGGGTAGAACAAATGGAAGCTTAAGAAAGGGGAGAAAATAAATGTCTGTTTAATCCCTTGCCGTTTCTCAAAGATTTACTGTTTGACATACTGACAACAATCAATCACTGCCAGCCTTGGCAAGTAATCTTTTATCAGGAATTAATAGCAAAATCTTCAGTTTCACGCACAAGATGATCTCCTCCTCCTCTCCAGCTCTCCAATACATGGAATCTACCCTTAATTCCATATACTTGGTGCAGAAGATAATTAAATGCGCATATTTACGCAGCGGGCTGGCAAATATTCGTCAACAATCAGCACTTCATATCACATATATATCCTGACTTGCCCAATTCATCTCGCCATTAATTACTTTGGCAAATTCCCCTATTTATATATACTTGTCTACTCTGCATAACAGCAGCAGCAACCGATCCTTGGGAGTTGAGTTCCACTAGGTCACAATGGCTGCGACGACGAGGGTATCTCTCGCTCTCCTGCTCGTCGGCGTCGGCGTCGTCCTCACGGCGCAGCTGTGCGCTTGCACGGCGTACGGCGGCGATGGGTTCAGCGTGGAGTTCATCCACCGCGACTCCGTCGGGTCGCGGTTCCACGACCCCTCGCTCACCGCGCACGGGCGCGTGGTCAAGGCGCTCGCGCGCTCCTACGCCCGCGCCGACGCACCGTCGGCCCACGGCGTCGTGTCTGAGCTCACCTCCACGCCGTTCGAGTACCTGATGGCCGTGAACGTGGGCACGCCGCCCACCCGTCTGCTCGCCATCGCCGACACCGGCAGCGACCTGATCTGGCTCAACTGCAGCAAGAAGGAAGCCCACGGTCCTGGCCCGGCGTTTGCCGGCGACGCGCCCTCGCCCCCGCCGCGGCCGGGCGTCGTGTTCGACCCCTCCAAGTCCAAGACGTACCGCCTCGTGGGCTGCGACTCCGGCGCGTGCCGCGCTCTCCCGGACTCGTCCTGCGCCGGCGGCGACAAGTGCACCTACTACTACTACTACGGCGACGGCTCGGCGACGAGCGGCCTCCTCTCCACCGAGACCTTCACCTTCGCCGACGCCCCCGGCGCCCGCTGCGGCGACCGCACGACGCGCGTGCCAAACGTCAACTTCGGCTGCGGCACGAACTTTGTCGGCTCCTTCATCGGGGACGGCCTCGTCGGCCTCGGCAACACCAACCTCTCCCTCGTCACGCAGCTCGGCGCACACGCCTCGGTCGGCCGGAGGTTCTCCTACTGCCTCGTGCCCTACTCCATCAACGCCTCCTCCGCGCTCAACTTCGGCGCCCGCGCCGCCGTGACGGAGCCGGGCGCGGCCACGACGCCGCTGATCCCGTCCAGGGTGAGGACCTACTACACCATCGAGCTCGCGTCCGTCAAGGTCGGCAGCGCGACCTACAGGGCGCCGCGCCAGACCCCCGCCATCGTCGACTCCGGCACGACGCTGACGTTCCTCGACAAGGCGCTGCTAGACCCGCTTGTGAAGGAGCTGGCCGGGCGGATCAAGCTCCCGAAGGCCCCGCCGCCGGAGGACCTCGAGCTGCCGCTGTGCTACAACGTGAGCGGGCTAAAGGAGGGGCAGATCGCGGCGAAGATCCCCGACGTGAAGCTGGGGCTGGGCGGCGGTGCGACGGTGACGCTGAAGCCGTTGAACACGTTCGTGGTGGTGCAGGCGGAGACCCTGTGCCTGGCGATTGCGCCGGCGTCGGAGCGCCTTCCGACGTCGATCATCGGGAACATCGCGCAGCAGAACATGCACGTCGGGTACGACCTCGACAAGCGCACCGTCACCTTCGCCGCAGCCGACTGCGCGAGGTCGCACCACGGCCGCGGCCACGGCCACGCGCCCGCACCGGCCCATCATGCCCACGCTCGCGCACCCGCCCCCGCCCCGGCACATGCCCCCTCCCGCGCACCCGCCCCCGCACCCGCACATGAGCGGCTCCGTGTAGGCGTGTAGCCATAAATCTGTAAACCGTCTGCTTATTTTTTTTTCTTTGAAAATGATCACCGTTACTAGCAGTTGGTATTTTCAGACGAGGGGATGTTTATTTTCTTGTGGCCGCGTGCATCAACATTGTGAAACCAAAACAAACATTCTATCCTGGTGCTCGTATTATTCTTGGATTTATTTCAGGATTTCCGGCAATGCGCTTTCAATGGGAGGAGACGTTCCCGTCGATGACGAGGCGCCTATGGTGGCTTCGTAAATCTCAAGATGATATGCCGGCTCAGTCTCTCGGAGGTGCTCATAGGGGTAGGGTGTGCGTGTGTGCGTTCATAGGGATGAGTGTATGCGCGTGTATATGAGCGCTTGTGTCTGTACTGATGCTCAAAAAAAAACAAATAGTACAAAAAAGGGTGTGGCTAGATCTCAGTCGACTGAGATTTTAACCAAGTCTTAGTCAAGTGCTATAACATGTACGAAAGAAAAAAAACAGAAAAGAAAAAAATGCATGAATCTCGACATAAGATCTAATGAATATAGCATCGACTGAGACATAATCAAGTCTCGGGACTGAAAATTGTTCTCGGTACCCCCCACCCACCCCCACACCCCGCGGTTGTATTGACATGCGCACTCCCTCCTAATAATACATCAAAAGAAAAATATGATACTTTGTTTGTGAATTAAGAAAAATATGATACCTCACTACGTATGCACAAAGATGGTGGCTACATTCCTCCTTCAGTGGTCTTTAGGGCAACAAACTCCAGTGCACATGCTGCATTGCAAACAAAACCGCAACAAAAAAACAACATAGCAACAATCAGCGAGATACCCACTGTTCTTACAAGTTGGATTTGGCTAAAGCCTATGATAGGGTTGACTGGGAGTACTGAGGCAGTTGGGTTTGACCAAAAGTGGATAAACTGGGTGATGATATGTGTCAAATCAGTCACCTTTTCGGTCAAATGTTCTGGCGTGTTGCTGGATGCTTTTGAGCCCACAAGGGGTCTGGGACTGGGGGATCTGCTGGGCCCCTACCTATTCTTATTTGTGACCGAAGGTTTGTCCACTTTACTACAAAGAGAGATAGGGTAGGGCACCGTCACTCCCCTAAAAATTGCCCATGGAAACCCTAGTGTCTCTAATCTCCTTTTTGCAGACTCTTTTTCAAAGCCACCGCCGACCAAGCAAGAAAGATCAAGGAAATCTTAGAACTATTTCAGAAAAGCTCAGGCCAACTTCTAAGCCTAAGCAAGTGCTCTTTGCTGTTTAGGGAGGCTTGCTCCGAAAGTGTAAGAGAGGAAATAATGAGAACACTAGAAGTGGAAGCCACAACTTTTGAAAGTAAATACCTGGGCCTCCCTACGCCGGAAGGAAGAATGAAGAATGAGCACTTCCAACCTATCTTGAACAGATTCGGAAAAAAGTGTAATGATTGGAATGAAAGGTTCATGTCACAAGCGAGGAAAGAAGTCAACGTCAAATCCACCGCCCAATCTTGGCCAACTTATGTCATGAGGGTTTTCAAGTTAAACCAAAATTTCTATAAACTATGAAAGGGTAATTCATTTGATGCGGAAGAAATCTGTAAAATTCGGATCCCGGCAAGGGAAGTTGAGGATTGTGTGGCGTGGCACTATGAAAAAACCTGCATCTTCACCGTCAAGAGTGCCTATAAGTTGGCTGATAATCTGAAAAAGAAATGGCAAGGAAGCACCATCCAGCTCTACAAGCTAGCCCGAAAATAAAAGCATTTGGAATTTGATCTGGAAGGCAAATATACTGGAAAAAATTAAAAAAATGGATGGAGAGTGGCAACCCAATCCCTGGCTACCAAGTACTTTCTGAAGGACCATTGTGAAAGAGGACGTATGTGACATGCATATGTGGGATGGAAAGCGAGGATGGATTTCATATTGTTGTTTCATGTACTCGAAGCAGGGCCTTGAGAGCTGCATTGAGGGCTGAATGGGAAATCACAAAAGAGAATGAGTTTGGGAGGACGGGAGACGACTGGTTACGGAACCTATATTCGATAATATAAATATAAATAATTTTATCCATAAACTCAGTCAAAATTTGTAAAATTTGAATTTTTTTAATCTATATGCACTACATTATGGAACAGAGGGAGTAATATGTTCAACGAGGTTCCAAAACTATATCAACGGATAAAAATGTTTCACATGAAAAAAGTGTTTAAAAATGATTTTTTCTATGTTACTTGATTATGTCCATGTATGGCAAATAATGTGTTCACACTTGTCAAATAAAATGTTTAGAACACTTCTATACAAGTCCAAAGAGAAAAAACGATCATATTATATATTTAAGAAAAGCATTCAGAAAAAACTAATACGAATTGTTCCATTTCCCATGAACAAAGACAATAGACTACCTTGTGTGAAATTTTATTTTATTTCTTCAAGGCAAATACTCTACCAAGGAAGCTATTTGGAACATTTTTTTTATCATTTCCTATACAACATAACATAAAACCATAAAAAATTTAAAAATATACAAATATACAAAAATAAAAAATAAAAGCATCGAAAGGAAAAAAGAAACATCCAAAGTAGAATACAAAATCATGCCAGACTAATAGATCGGAGATATTATATGTCTATAAATCATGCAAGAAAGAACTCATAAAAATCCAAACTTAGATCTTATCATAAAGTGACAATGCATCACACCGCAACAAACACATCGGTAATTACACCAGTTGGATCACAATCATTTAGTGCAGTTCATGTAATCTTTGTACCGAACAATGTAGCCTCTTCATTGACATTCCTAGTTTACTACTCCCCACATTCCTAAATTTAAGTCCTTTCAGAGATTTCAATACGGACTACATACAGAGCAAAATGAATGAATTTACACTCTAAAATATGTCTATATACATCCTAATGTAGACTGTGTTGAAATCTCTAAAGGACTTATATTTAGAAACAGAGAGAGTAGTTTTCGGTTTTCGACATGGAGCAACGTTCTGAGCATATGTTACCTGGGGTTCTTAGTAGAGATTTGGGCAAATGTGTTTAGGTGATAATTTATATGCTTGATTTCCCTAAAAAATACAATCCTTGGCCCCTTTACCTAATTCAAAGATTTCAGTCAAAATGAAAGTAATCTCACATAAAATTGGACTATCTACAAGCTCATAAAATGCTACAACTTGTGTTCGGAAATACTGGATGCTGATTCAGTAAATTCCGAATGGAGGGAGTAATATAAGGATGAATGGAAGGCCATTTTTATTTATATCATGTGGCTGATAATTGTTACTCCCTCCATCCACATATACATGGCCTAATATGTTTTTCGAGGTTACTTTTGACCACGGGTTAGCACAATGATATATGACATGCATGTTACACGAAGCATATCATCAAATTCATATGTGAATGAAGTTTCTAATGATATAATTTTTACATCATAGACCTTATATACTAGGCCATGTATATTTGGACGGAGGGAGTATCCGTTTTCCTTTTCTTCCAGTTCAGAACTTAGCGTCGGAGTGTTTTTTTTTGGTACCCTATACGCGAGAGGGGAGAGAGCGGTATATTGAAATCCGACAATTGATTTTCTGAGGGTAGTATAGACATTTTGTGTTTTATAAGAAAAATAAGTGTGAGAGATTTTTGTCATGGGCCTAGGTTTTGAGCCTATGTTTTAAGGTGAAATGAATGGCTACTCCACAAATGGGCTCAGCCGATCGATCCATTGATCTGTTCGACCCCTGCCTTCTCTCTGCCGTCGCCCTGGCCGCCGCCCAACTCCCGCGGCCGCGCCACCCTGGTCGGGGTAGCCGCCCCCGCCATCGTCGACCCACCCCCGCCATTGTGGACCTCCGCGGCGCGTCCCTGTCTCTCGATCTGGTAACAATTGCTCTTGTGACTCACTCGACCCACCTTAGCTCCATCGCTGGTTCTAATCCGGGCCAGCGATTTCATAGTTCATATGTTCGTCGCACGGAAACACTAGATTTGGCATAATTCCAGTTCGTGGAAAAGTCATGTTGAGTATTGCAGCACGATGGGATTCTTTTTTTCGTAATTAGGTCCTGCAATGCACACCCGAGAAAACGAATGTTTTTCTGTATGCCATTGCCGCCCGGTACATGGTGTCTATCAGTGGGTAATTTGTGCTGGGTAGCTCTCCCTCGGTCCCATAATATAAGAGGAGTAGTAGTTTTGATTGGTTCAGGATTTTTCTCCCAATTTATTTTGTGGCTTAATATTGGAAAAAGAAAAGAGTAGCCACAGTTTTTGACCTTTTGGTTCGGGATTTACAAGTGTACTGTTGTTTAGTGCGGTCTAGGAACCTCAAGAAATCATGGTTCAGTTTTGGTTGAAAACGAAAAACAGTACCAAAATGTTGTTCAGTGACCTACTGGGCATATTTAGTTTTTCTGTTTGATTATATACCCATGCATTGTTACTGATGCAGTTTGATCTTGTAGTCCATAATTTTAGCATGAAATGCTAAGGCTGCTTTATTCTTCATACTGAAACATGTTTAGTTTCATGAGTGGAATTCAAATAATTTAGATTTGATTCTTTATTGATTGATGTATTTGACATGCCTAGAGGACATTGCAGAATATGATATGGTGATCAGTCAAATTTTTGGTAGTGAGGAAGAAGGTTACAAGTACTCAATGCATATGCTCAACCGAAGGGTTTTGGTGTTAGAAAGGAAGAACTGACTAGGAAGTCAGACATGAACATGGCTTGTCGGTGCCTCTATGTCTGCTGTAAAGAAGGATATGACATCGGGCGAGGAAGCACTTTGAGAAAACTAAATGGGTGTGAACTCCTAGGCCACTGTCACGTTGTGGATGTGGCGCTCGGATGAGGATCGAGCTTCATATGGATAGTGGTGAATGGCTTCTAAACATTTTGTGGACAAACTTAATCATCCACTTGTTAAGGTTGGCCAGAGAGATTTCATAAGGTCACATCATGGGTTGAGTGACGCGCAAAAGGCCAATGTCATTGAGTATGGATTGGTGGCCTTCGAAAACATCTGATAATGGAAGTGGAGAAGGAGAGTGGTGGTTACGACAAGGTAGGCTTTGATTCGGGTAATTTCTCACCAACAGATTCAAAGGTAACTTGTCATTCCTAAGTTAGGTAGTTCTTAGTCCACCAATAGTTCATAATTTGCTAGATGGTGGTAAAGCTTTATGATCTTGTTTTAAGAGTGAAGAAAGATTTGATGGCACAACATCTAGAGACCCGCCACACAACAGCTGCGCATATTCAGACAAATTGAGAAGAACTCAAATTTGAGAAACTGGATACATGACGTCTTCAACAGCAATCTAAGTACCGTCAACTAAAACACACTAAATCACTCTCTTCTTACCAAATATAAAATAGTGATAGGCAGTAATCATGGCTATTGGAATGGACCAACATCTAAGTGCAACGACTTAAACAAATTCGATACCTCTCCCCTACGAGTGAGTCTGACTTGGGCCCAGAATTTGAAGTAAAATACTAATTTTGTTGATTATGTGGGTTATTTTTTACAAGCTCTCCCCTACGACCTATAGGGTGATTGGGATGACGCCAAAGATGAGTACAAGAACTTTGACACTCAGTACCCTCTACATACGTGGTGGTGGTGACTTTGCCCTAAAATAAGAAGTAAGTAAAAATACATTAACTATGTGAGTTACATATTTTTACCAAGTCAGTTCCATGACCCGCAGGGTGCTCGGGATAACACAACGGAAGTGTCTACAATAACAAAGTAAAAGAAAATTAGTAATTAAATCATTATCGAGGAATACGACATGGAGGCAGAGCACGACAACGGCAACACGACAATCATTATCGAGGAAGAGGACACACTGTTGGCCTGAGTTGCACACGAGATCGCTGCGATGGGTGATCGTGCTTCCCATGGAAGTGCCACCCTAATTGAAATGCATACCTTATTTACTCGTCGACTTAAAAAATGGTGATGCTGTATGATTTGACTCAAATGGGGTATCAATCGGTTATTGTGTAATTTCCTTCCCTACAGGCATCCTATTAGATTTATATAAGAACTTAAAGGTTGCTAAGCTCTGGGCGTTTTCCTGTGTTTGAGGCTATCGGTAACTCTGGTCTTCTAGCGACCCGTGTTCCCGGCTCACCCCCTGCTTTGGCCTGGTTTTTCGGCTGTTTTTTTGGTCCACCCTATGTCGTATCGGTATGTTTATTCGAGCGTTTCTCATGTGCTATTTCTTCAGATGTTTCTGAGCTTGACACGTTTGTTTTTGCCGTGGTCGCTGCCATGTATTCTCCTCAGTCCTATCTTTCTGGCTCTTTCAACGTGCGGAGGATTCGGCAAGTTTGCGCAGTTTGCGTTGGGATATGAGGCTGTTGGTATTCTCCCATCCCTCCTCTTGGTTCCTACGCTCCCAAACCCTGGTAATTTTTACATGTTCATGATCCTTTTTGTGCCTGTATGTCAGTTTTCCTTCCTTTTAACATTTTCATTAACAAAACATATTCCATGTTGCAGAGCGTACTTGAAATATAAATGGAGGATCGACTGTGACTTCACTGCGGCAATGACACAAGAGCAGGGCTGGCCCTGGGTGAGGGGCGAGCGGGGCGACCGCCCCGAGCCCCAAAAGTCAAGGGGCCCCTCCCAGGTATATGTACGTAGGCATACAGGTCAGGTCTTCGAGTCTTGGGGCGGAAAATATTTGAAGCCGATCTCAGCACAACGCCTCAGTGTTCGTGCTAGGTCTAGGAAGTAAAAATAGATATGATGGGCATGGCCCGTGTTTGCACATACGTGGAGACTGGGTAGGAAAGGAATCGTTCGATTCACTAATCATGATTTCCTGCAACTCGATCCTTCCCTGTTCCGCTGTTCGTCCCTAATTCTCTTTAATTCTCCCTCCCTCACTGAACGAACGACGCGACCACTATGCCGGCAGGTATGCCTCGTCATGCCCACTTCCCTCGCATGTTCTTCTCTTCCTATTTCTTTTTTTTTCTAATGTTGATTTCCAGATTCTCGATCGACCAAACAGGTTAATAGGAAATTGTTGATAGCGCGCTCGAAGTTGCACACACATAGCCAGATTAGATTATAAAAAGAAGTTATTATACTAGTTACTATGTCCTAGCAGATTTTGTCGTCATATTAGATGATCTTTTATACTCCATTTAAAAATTATTAGATTTTTGCTAATAATTTGTAAATATTATGGAGTACTTAATCTAATATTTTAATTAGATTAATAATTTTTAAAAGATGGAGTACTCATTATGGAGTTCAGAAAAACATAATTAGTTTTATTAAGAATAGATTTATTAGACAGAGTATAAAAGCTAATTAAAATATTAGATTAAGTACTCCATAATGAACTGAGAATTAAACTGAGCAAACAAGAAATAATTGACAAAGAATTACAACAACAAATCATAAAAATGAGGAACACATAAGGCAAGTTTTATTAAGAATAGTTGTCATTGTGAAATTTCTTGGTAAACGCAATTTGGATTTTAGAGGATCCAGCGAGCAACTATATGATGATTCCAATGGCAATTTATTATCTTGTGTGCATATGGTTGCAGAATTTTTATTTGGTAATGCAAGATCATCTTAGGCGTATTAAAAAATCCATTACCAATTTTTAGCCATATTATTCAGAACGAGTTGATTTCTCTTATGGCTGCTGACATTATAAATTTTGTATCAAAATTGTCAAAGTAGCCAAATATTTCACTGTTATCCTAGATTGTACCCTGAATGTCAGTCATAAAAAATAGAATGAGTTTGTTGGTTCGATGTATTCATATGTATAATGGAAAAATACAAATTTTGGAGTACTTTGTTGGTTTTTTGGTAGTGGACGACACATCTGGTTTGGGAATTTTTAAGGTATTGGTTGATTCTATGAAGTCCTTTGATCTTAATATTGATGACATTAGGGGCAAGGTTATGACAATGGATCTAACATGAAAGGAAAATACAAGGGGTGCAAAGTCGGTCGCTTGAGGTAAATCCAAGAGCTTTGTACATGACATGTGTTTGCCACAGCCTCAATCTCACTCTGTGTGATATGGCCAAATCTTGTGATAAAGTTGTTTATTTTTTGGAATTGTGCAACGAATATATGTACTATTTAGTGGTTTTAACAAAAAATGGAAAGTTTTTGTTAGCCATGTGAAATATTTAACTATGAAATCTTTGAGCAATACTCGCTGGGAGAGTCAGATTAGAAGTGTTAAAGCAATTAGATTTCAACCTCCTAACATAAAATCAACTCTACTTGAGTTAAGTGAAGATAGTGGTATCGAACCCAAAGTAGAGCGGATCTTATATTAGGAGCTTGAAATCTAATTGCTTTTAACACTTTTGATCTGACTGTCCCAACGAGTATTGCTCAAAGATTTCACAGTTTGATTTTTCACATGGCTAACAAAAACTTTCCATCTTTTGGTACAATCACTAAATATTACATATATTCGTTGCACAATTCCACAAAAAGAAAACAACTTTACCACGAGATTTAGCCATATCACAAAGAGTGAGGTTGAGACTGTGGCAAGCACATGTCATATACAAAGCTCTTGGATTTACCTCAGGTAACCGACTTCACACCCCCTTGTATTTTCTTTTTTGTTAGATCCATTGCCATAACCTTGGCCCCTAATGTCATTAATATTAAGATCGAAGGACTTCATAGAATCAACCAATACCTTAAAAATTCCGAAACCATATGTGTCATCCACTACAAAAAACGAAGAAAGTACTCCACAATTTGTATTTTTTCATCAGACATATGAACATCGAACCAACAAACTCATTTTGGTTTTGATGACTCACATTCAGGGTACAATCTAGGATAACAGTGAATTATTTGGCCACTTTGACAATCTTGATGATAAAATTTCTAATGTCAGCAGACATACGAGAAATCAACTCATTCTGTATAATATGGCTAAGATAATGGCAATGGATTTTTTTAATACGCGCAAGAAGATCTTGCATTACCAAATCAAAATTCTACAACCATCTCCACACAATATAAGAAACTGACATTGGAATCATCATAAAGTTGCTCGATGGATCCTCTAAAATCCAAATTGCGCTTACCAAGAAATTTCACAATGGCTACTATTCTTAATAAACTTGCCTTATGCGTTCCTTCATCTTTGTGATTTGTTGTTGTAATTCTTTGTCAATTGTTTCGTGCTTGCTCAGTCTAATTCTCAGTTCATTCCAACAGTTCTAGTTGGTAATGTGGTCGACACTAGGTTCATGTTTTTCCAGTCTCTCGCTAATATGCCGTCAATCATAAAACTCATCACGCCCCAATGAAATCTTGCATTTATCGGAATTGAAAAGATTACAGCAAAAACAAAACACTTTTTTCATGTTTTGAAAAAACTAACCATTTGCTATCACTCATCTCTCCATTGCTCATTTTTCTTGAGTAATGGCTATACGAAAAATGTCTTGAAGTTTCATCTAAAGGATATTTAGTATTTTTCTTTCCTTCCCTTTAGGCCTCTTTTCCACTAATATGCCCCTCGCTTTGTTATCAAGACTACCAAATTTCTTGGATCATAAATATCCATAGTAATAACCGGTTCCTCATCAACACTAGCAGATTCTGCCCGCAGATGGAACTTCACGATTGGTATCATCCATGTTGATGTCAACATCGTATTCTGTAGGAGTATGACCATCATCTTCCTGAATTGACATTAGTTTGGTCATCCGTAAGAACTATCGCCAACTCGTCTAGATTTCTTCGAGTGCTCATATCACTCTTATAACATTTGCTTCTTTCTTCTCATCCGCTTTCTTCTTCCCTTTTCTTTTTATCACTTCCGGATGAATACTTTCAACCCAAACTCGATATAACTCTGCTGAAATTGAAAGGAACAAATAGTTTTTAAAATTAGCGCAAAGCTAATTAAAATATTAGATTAAGTACAGAAGATCATCTAATATGATGACAAAATCTGCTAGGGTATACTAATTAGTATAGTACCTTCTCTTTGTAATATAATCTGGTTGTGTGTGCAATGATTCGAGCGCCCTATCAACAGTGGCGTAGCTGTAGGGTGGCCAGGGTGGTCCATGGACCACCCTGGAATTTGACCCATTAGTTTAGTACTTCTCCGAAAAAAATAAAACATATCCAGGCCCAACTCAGGTCTCAGCCCATATACATGGCTCTTTTCTTTCATCTCAGGTACGCCTGTTATCTGTATGTACGCTGATCGTTCCTAATTCCTGACTCCCCGTCGTCTCCTCTTCCTCTAGTCTTCAGAAGTCTGAAACCCTAGCGGCTAGCGCCATCGCCCAGCGCAACTGCGCAAGGCCGGCACTCCGGCAGGGCATCCGCAGGCGACGACCGAACGACGGCCAGGCGGCCGGCGAAGGACGCGCGTCCCGGCGGTCAACGAAGGAACCGCGCCATTACTGAACCGCGCACACACGCATAGGTACAGCCCCGTGCAATGCGCTAGTTGATTTCTTTTCTATTTCAATCCAGAGTATTAGAGTAAGATGTTTGTTCTTCTCTAATTCAAAGCACAATTTCCTTTTCCTCTGAAGATTTGAACGATTTGTTGAGAGTGCAAGCTTTAAAGTTTCTTGCAATTGATAATTTGTCAATTGAACCGATTGAATCATTAGGGCTTTGTTCCAACTGAGTTAATGTATTAATTTTTTGTAGAACTCTTGCAAAAATGAAGAGAACAGGAGACATTGCATCGCTTTTTTTGAGATATGGATCCAAGAAGAAGGTGGCGGCTCCTTTTTCACCTCCTTCTCCGGCATCGGCAGCGCCCGCAGGGGAACAGCAAACCTTTGAGTTAGTGCAAGAGAGAGTAAATGAAGAAATTGTGGATTCACCACCACCATCGCCGTCGCCGCCGCCGCCACCACCACCGCCACCATCGTCTGTTTATGATATTAGTCGCCTTCCACATGATCCGGGGGATAGACTGCCCATTGCATCTTATCCTGTCAATGATCAAGATGCAATTCGACGAGCATATATCCTCAAGCGACCGTTTCAACCATATGCACATCAATTTGAAAGCAGAAATATTGGAGGCAGAGATCGGCAATTCAGTCCTCTATGGTTTCATAAACATCATTGGCTTGAATATAGTATTAGCAAGAAAGCTGGATTCTGCTTTGTATGCTACCTGTTCAAAGATAAAAAAAACTAGTGGCAATAGAACCAATGCATTTACTGAAGATGGTTGGAGAACTTGGAATAGAGAGGATGCTCTTGTAAAGCATGAAGGTGGTGTAGCAAGTGTGCACCAGGCAGCTCAAGAGAGATACAACTTATTTGTTAGCCCCCGTGCTTCTCAAATTGATAATATTATGGTGAAGGGGAACAATGAGGATCTACGATTTTACAAGATCCGGTTGACTTATTCACTTAGGTGTTTGAAGTTTCTTTTGCATCAAGGATTGGCCTTCCGTGGACATAGAGAAAATGAAGAGTCTAGCAACAGAGGTAACTTCATTGAGCTTTTGAAATGGCTTGCAACAAATAGTGAAGAGGTGAATAAGTATGTTTTGACGAATGCTCCACGTAATTGCAAATTGACTTCCCCTGGTATACAACAACAAATTATCCAATGTTGTGCAATAGAAACTAGAAAGAAAATTATTGAAGAACTTGGTGATGATCACTATGCTATTTTAGCGGATGAATCTAGCGATGTATCACATAAAGAACAATTGGCTCTATGCTTGCGTTTTGTTGATAAACTAGGCAGGCCATGTGAGCACTTTCTCGGAGTTGTTCATGTCGGTGATACTACTTCACTTTCACTTAAGGAAGCAATTGAAAATTTACTTGTGGATAACCATTTAACCATGACTCAAATTCGTGGGCAAGGTTATGATGGGGCTAGCAATATGAAAGGGGAGATTAAAGGTCTAAAAACATTGATCATGAGAGAGTCACCTTCTGCTTATTATGTCCATTGCTTTGCTCATCAACTCCAACTAGTTCTTGTTGCTGTCGCCAAGGGAAATGGTGATTGCTTGTGGTTTTTTGATCGAGTATTTCTATTGCTGAATATTGTTGGAGTTTCTTGTAAGCGTCATGACATGCTTCGAAATGCTAGACTTCATAATATCATGAAAGCAATTGAATGTGGTGAACTGGAAACTGGGACTGGATTAAATCAAGAGATGGGCTTGCCTAGGCCGGGTGAAACTCGGTGGGGCTCTCACTATAGAACTATTCGCAACATTATTGATATGTATGCTGAAATCCGTGATGTGCTCATCTCTCTTGGTAAAGATACTTCACAAAGGGCTGAATGGCCAAAAATACATAGTATTGTTGGAGTGTTTGAGTCATTTGACTTTGTTTTCAATGCACACTTGATGTTTCTCATTCTTGGATATACAAATGATTTGTCCGAGTGTTTGCAAAGAAGAGACCAAGATATTCTTACCGCAATGTCACTTGTGAGATTGGCAAAAAGTAGGATGCAAGAACTGAGGTCTAATGGGTGGGATGCATTCCTTGAAAAGGTCACTTCTTTTTGCAACAAACATGGCATTGAAGTTCCTGTAATGGAGAATAATTATGTCCCTTATGGAAGATCAACACGGTTTGTGCAGCCTCAAACAAATGCAGATCACTTTAGAAGGGAAATTTATATTGGGATTATTGATAAAATCAGTCAAGAGCTCGACAATCGGTTTGATGAGGTCAATATGGAGTTGCTTTCTTGTATGTCGGCCTTGAATCCTGCCAATTCATTTGCTGCTTTTGATGCACAAAAGGTACGTAGACTTGCTGAGTTCTACCCCAATGATTTTTCGAGCTCTGACTTGATGCACCTTGAAATGCAACTTGATAACTATATTGATGACATGAGAAAAGATGACAACTTCAAAGGCCTAGAAAATCTTGCTGGTCTCTCAGTTAAGCTTGTTCAAACAAGGAGGCATATAGTTCATAATTTGGTTTACTTGCTTCTAAAGTTGGTATTGCTTCTACCGGTGGCAACAGCAAGTGTTGAAAGAGCATTTTCTGCAATGAGTGTGGTCAAAAACAGGTTAAGAAACAAGATGGGTGATAGTCTTTTGGATGATTGCCTAGTCACATACATTGAACGAGATGCTTTCTCCAAAGTGAATGAAGATAATATAATCGAGACTTTCATGGTCTTGAGAAGGCGGTATACCGACAAATAAGGTGTGTTATATTTTACGCAAATGTAAGACTTGAACATGAATTTTAATATGCTTTGAAAGACCTTATTGATATGTGCTTTGGATATATTATGCGTGCATATGTTGGTTTGTTAAATTTGTGGTATAAATTTTATTTTGTGCCAATTGGACCACCCTGACATAAAATCCTGGCTACGCCACTGCCTATCAACACTTCCTTGTTAACCTATTTGATCGATCGAGAATTTGGGAATCATGACTAGAAAGAAAAGAAACATGAAGAGAAGAACATGTCAGGGAAGATGGCACGATGAGACGTACCTGCCGCCACAGTGGTCGCGTCGTTCATGCAGCGAGGGAGGTAGAGTTGAAGGGGATTACAGATGAACAACAGAATAGGGAAGGACGGTCCAAAGTTACATGAAAATGTGATTAGTGAATCGAACGATTCCTTTCCTATCTAGTCTGTACGTACGTGCAAACATGGGCCAGACCCATCGTATATATTTTTACCTCCTATGCTTAGCATGAGCGCTGAGGCGCTGCCGCTGAGATTGGCTTTAATTTTTTCTCTCTCGAAGACCTGACCTGTATGCCTATGTACATGTACTTGGGATTGGGGGCCC
>NC_041392.1:53395674-53402000 GCF_002162155.2 Triticum dicoccoides | reverse complement strand
CGGCCCTGGCCTTTGGAAAACTAGCATTAAATCACCCTTGATAATCTCCTAGCAACACTTGAAGAACGACCTCGAGAAGTCGTCTAGCCCAGACGCCTTGTCCATCGGCATGTCCTAGATTGCCTCCTTAATCTCCCCAAGCGTGAAAGGCCGCTCGAGCTCATGCATGTCGTGCTTCAGCAAATTTAGCCTGTCCCAGTTGAAAGGGGCCGCCATGCGTGCGCTGGTTCCCATGATCCCCTGAAAGTGATCAGCCAGCAAGTCCAGAATTTTGTCCTGCTCATCCACCATGGTGCCGTCAACGGCAACGATGGAGTGGATGTGGTTCTTGCGAGACCGAGAGTTAGCTTTTATGCGGAATAACTCGGAGTTAGCATCGGTGGCCCGCAGCCATGAAACCCTAACTCACTGTTTTTGCTTGATCCACATCAAAACAGTCAGGCCTAGGTGGCATGATTTGAGAGCTGCCCGAAGGCGGGTCTCATCTGCAGTTAAAGTCCTAGAATCCTGGGCCATATCAAGGCGCAAGGTAATCTCATGAACCATGTTAATCTGCCGCTTGAGATTTCCAACAGAGCACTTGCTCCAAGTGGAGAGGGCCTTCCTAACCCGACGCAGCTTGATGTGAATCGTGTTGATGGGGTCCGCACTCCCTACCAGCAAGTTCCAGGAGGCAGAAACAACATCGCTGGAACCACCGCAGCTTGATGTTGGAGATGCTCTAATAGAACACGTAGTCGGCAACCCTAAAGCAATGGCAAACAACAAAGCAGGCGAGTGAAACATGTATATAGGACCACAGAAAAACACTAACAGTACAAGCACCACGGGCACGTGCAACAGACATATAAGACCACAGTTCCCCAAAAAACAGACATATAAGACCACAGAAAACCCCTTTGCTTTTTTTGAGGAAAAGAAAACCCCTTTGCTTCACGACAGAAAATCGCACACGGGCTTCTCATTGGGCCTGCTAGTATGGATCACTAAGGGAGCTTCTGCAGTGGACAAACAGCGGCGACGGTACAGCAATTTGGAAAACCCTATTTGCCACTGGCTGCAGCGAACTGTCGGGCAATCTCCTGGGTTGTTTCTTTTCTGTTTTTTTACTTTATGTTTTTTTCGTTTTTTATTTTGTTTTTCCTTTTCTTTTGTTCTGTTTAGTTTTTTCAAGTTTATTTCCACTTTTAAAATATATTCAGAAATTTCAAAAATTTGTTCAAAATTTCATAAAAATATTCACTTTTCAAATTTTGTTTCGAAATATAAGAAAATATTAGAATGTCAATATTTGTTTGCTTTTTGAAAATTTGTTCACAAGCACAAAATTTGTTGTAGTTTTCAAAAAATTTGCACAAATTCAAAAATTATTCACGTTTTTTTAATTTGTTCGCAAATTCAGAAAATGTTTGGGGAATTTCAAAACATGTTCGCATTTTCAAAAAATTGTTCATAATCTCAAAAAATGTTTGGGAATTACAAAATTTGTTCATAAAGTCAAACAATGTTCTCAAATTCAAAAATGTTCATGCTTAATATTTTTTACAAGTTCAAAAAATCTTTTGGAATTTAAAAAATTGTTCGTGTTTCAAAAAAATCTTTGTAATTTTGAAAAATGTTCATGTTTTCAAATTGTGTTCCTGTTTTTCATTTTTTTTAGAAATTTCCAAAATATATAAATGTATATAAATTTCAAATTTTGTTGAAACTAAAAATGGTTGCGCTGTCATCCCTCACGAGCAGCTACTGGTTCCGGTGGTTAGTAGCACTATTATTTAATTTTGATGTCACGAGTTTGATTCCTCCCTGCAGCATTTCATTTTGGTATTTTTGTCACGCTACACAGCTAGCTTTACTGTTTTCGAGTGGGCCGGCCCAGTCGAGGTCCCTTTTTGTGTTGGCTGTGGAAGGAGGAGCTAGTACGAGCAGTATTCATACCTATTGACGCTGAAGCAATATTGAGAATCCCCTTATGTAGAAAGGTGGATGATTTTTGGGCATGGAGCAAGGAGATTCGAGGAAACTTCACTGTATGTTCAGCATATAGGATGATTCAGAATACAAAGTTAACCCGAGAGAGTTGGCTGTATGAATTGAGAGGAACATCGAATGCTGATGAAAGCAATGGTTGGTCATCTTTGTGGCACACCCAGGTCCCCAACAAAATACGGGCGTTTCTTTGGCGTCTCGTCAGGGAATCGATTCCTACCTGTGACCTTCTACATCATCATAACATGGCTAATTCGCCGGCATGCCTGCCGTGTGGCGTGGCCGATTCGTGGAGGCATGCATTGCTCGAGTGCACCATGTCAAGGAGTGTTTTGGCTTTATCTTCGGAGTCTCTTGTGGAATAGATGAGCATAAATGCGAATCCAACCGCCAGGCACTACTAGGAAAAAAGTCTAGCAGCAGCGCGGGTTTTAGGATTATCAGTAGCGCGGGCAGGAGCGCTACTGGTACAACGCTACAGCTAAAGGTTAGCAGTAGCGTTGGTTAACCCACGCTACTGCTACACCGACTTAGGACCTGTTCTGATCTCCTCCCAACTCCATGAACTCCACGATTCTAGTTTCCCATCTCAGCTTCTCACTCCACGCAGCGAGACAACTTCGTTCGGCTCCGATCGCTAGCTTCTCCCATCACTACTATGGGCTGGCAGCATGGGTGGCCCGCCTTAGCACCCTAATGGGCCGGTTGGAGGCAGCCCAGCTTGGCTTTCCAGCGAGAAAAGGAGCACAAAGTATCGATTCGATTGAGCGATATGTTCCACGAGCTAGCGTACCGGTTCGATGTGCCATCACTTGGCGGTGGCATTTGTACGTAATTTGAGCGAACTTCTCCTTTTCCAATCCGTGGAGCTGGACTTTTGGTGCTTCACGTTTTTACACTAGCGGCTGGCCAGGCTTCTCGCTTCTAGCTTCTTGGCCCAAACTCGTTTGGCTCAGCTCCACTCCAGAAATTTGTGAAGCTTGGAGCTGGAGAGCCTTCGAACACGCCCTTAGTAGTAGCGTTTTCTCGACGCGGCGCTACTGGTAATTACTAGTAGCGCTTCTCCCAGCCCGCGCTACTACTATTATTCCATATTTTTTTATTTCATGTTGTATTCATACACCTCTATACAAGTTTTCATACAGCAGCAATTTAGAGATTGTTTTTACATCATAATGAGTTATTACATCATTGGGTGAAAGAACCGTGGACTAGTTTCAAGTGGATGGACATCCACTTGAAACTAATCCGCGATTCTTTCACGCAATGGTATAATAAATATCATCATCATCATTATATCATTAATAACTTATCATCATAATACATCATTGTCAGATAACACCTCCTGTTGATCATCGTTTTGATCGATGAGACATCACATAGCAAGTTGGTCACTAGTCATAATCACAACTACTCCTCATTATCAACTCTAACACATTGTACCACATAATAAACATATTGTACCTCATAGGACCTACTACATTCTCTTATGACCTACTATATTCTCTAAGGTAAAATAGCAAAAAACAAGATAGCCCCTGTCTCTTCATTATGGAGAATGCAGATTATCCTGTCTCCAATTCTTGTCTTTTGCTTAATGTTGCTTCCAAGAACCTCCTTACGAATGTCCAAATATTTTTTCCACTCTTTGATTAGCATGTGTTCACCGGTTTCAGAAATCCGATATGCACATGTGAGATCCGTAGGATGACCTGGCTGTATGTTCAGAACTTCAAGACGACCATTGTAATACATCAGATGAGGCACACAATTCATCGGGATTTTCTGTTGAAAAACATAGTAATAACTTCATAGTTAGCAATGATGTACTAGTTTTAGAAGTATGCAAAAGATGCACGGATATCGTAATAGTAAAAAATCTTACCAGGCTATCTCCATAGAAGTTATCGTGGTTCAACACGTGCACTAGTGGCACGTATTCACCATAATTTGGAGGAGTTCGATAATAGGTATTGTAATGCTCAAAGAAAGTACAAAATACGATCAGATGATTTTTCTCCTTATAAGTTAATTCGGAGCCATCAGTGTGGTGGGTTTTGTCTACCATCTTCCACACATTCTTTGAAGAATGAAAATAAGTTGTCAACTGTTTTGAAATAAACAATATAAATTAGTTAATAACTATGTTTGAGAAACTCACATAGCGGTAGAATCGGAAGCGTATCAACAAGGACCCAAATGTTCATATTGTTTTCCTCGATGTCAGGATCACCAAGATCCATGGTGACAATCATACCCTCATAAAAACCATACATTTTGCAAAGTGCTTCCCAATTTTGGCAACCAAAATGGGTTACGCTCTGAGAATTGTACAAATTTACTTCAAAATCCATATCATGATGGGTCCTTAGGTGTATTTTCTTTGTTTCAAAATTTTCATGGTCTTCAAAACCCATCCTCTCCAAGACATAGCGTCTTGCATGGCATGGGATAAGCTAGTCGAATTGTAAAAGATGAAAATTAGACGTTGAAATAGTTGAAGTCGTACTTAATTACGAAAAAACCACTTGTCGTCGTTGCGTACCGTTTCAACGTCGAAGGTCTCCTCGAGCTTAATGCTGAAGCGCCGATCATCGTCCAGGTGAGGGTACCTGTCGCACAGACCTCGATCGTTGTGGCACCAGCTGCACTCCCTTGGGAGACTTTCGTCATCCGAGTATGACATTTCCTACGTTCATAATTCAAAGATTAAACTTGTACAATTAAGTATATGTACTAAAAACCTAAATTAGATCATTATTTTTTGAGAAAATCCAGGCCACTCGATATTTTCTACATATTCTAGCACAAGTCATGCCAGAATTCACGGAAAAATCCAGCATGACCTTTGCTAAAAAAGAACATATCGAGCGCCTGAAATTTGCTGGAACGGAAATTAATCAACACTCCGGCAAAACATAGGCCACTCGGAGGTGTAACCTGAACATGACCGGCCACTTGAGCAACCACATATCCTATTTGAGCAACACAGAATATACATGTTTTTATCTACATCATATATATATATATATATATATATATATATATATATATATATATATATATATATATATATATATATATATCTTATAGGACTCATATTGACATGGAGATTTGGCTGGTCTCACCTTGAGGTCGGAGGGGGTCGGTGACGGGGACGACAGTGGGGATGATGGAGGGGCTCCTTGATTTCTGCAAAAGCAAAAACCCTATAAGTTATCACTAATACATCCCGAATAATTTCTTAAAATATAAAAATAACAACAAATATGACATGTTCAACTAGTTCTATTAATTCAACTAGTTATTACTAAATATAAACTTACTATAAATAGAAAAAAACTAGTTCTTTCTAAAAATAAAGTAGTCCAACTAGTTTATTAATTTACTTACTAATTATTTTAAACACTTACTAAATAAACTAGTTCTATTAAGCACTTACTAAAAAAAAAATTGTTCTATTAAGCACTTACTATAAATAAACTAGTTCTATTAAACACTTGCTAAAAATTCTACTACCCTAGTTCTACCCTAAATTTTCTTACTTCTATTTTATTCAAAACACCTAAAATAGTAAAAAAAAATATTCTATTAAAAAACCTACATTCTACAATGTCCACATTCTAAAATCTACATTTAAATTATCTACAATTTGCAAGAACAGAGACAAGGGAGGGATGGAGGAGAGAGGAGGGGGAGGGGCCGACCGGAGGAGGAGGGAGGGGCAGTGGGAGGAGGGCTGCCGGCGGAGGAGGGAGGAGGGCACTACTAGGAAAAGAGCTACTAATGGCGCACCAGTTTTGCCTACTAATGGCGCATCACTGGTGCGCCATTAGTATCACGCCACTAATATTTTTTACTAATGGCGCACCACTGGTGCGTCATTAGTATCTGATATACTAATGGCGCATCACTGGTGCGCCATTAGTATAGGCCACGGTGCGCCATTAGTATAGGCCACTGGTGCGCCATTAGTATAGGCCACTGGTGCGCCATTAGTATTTTTGAATTTTGAAGGCGGGAAAATAGTAGTGGCGCACCGTCTAACCCCCACCGTGCGCCATTGCTATTTTTGAATTTTGAATTTGGATCTGGATCGTGATTTTTTTTGCCCATTTTTTGCTCTTTTTTGGCACGATATTATTTCAAATTTTGTTCCTGTTTTTGGATCTTGTACGTTCTTTTGCCGTGTTCTTTTGCCGGAGAGGAGTTCGCCGGAGAGGAGGAGGAGGAGGTCACCGGAGAGGCGCTCGCCTACATCGCCGGAGAGGAGGAGGAGGAGGTCGCCGGAGAGGAGGAGGAGGAGGTCGCCGGAGGAGTTCACCGGAGCATCGGAG
>NC_041392.1:53394693-53395441 GCF_002162155.2 Triticum dicoccoides | reverse complement strand
GAGGAGGGAGGAGAAATCGTGAGGGGAGGGGAGGAGAGGAGGGAGGAGGAGGTCGCCGGAGAGGAGGAGGAGGAGGTCGCCGGAGAGGAGGAGGGTAGTATGATGGAGGAGAGAAGGGAAGATGGAGTGGAGGAGAGGAGGAGATGGAGTAAAGGAGTGGTGGAGTGAAGGAGAAAAATGAAGGAGGAGAGGACCACGCCCAGCCATATATATGGCATAGTAATGGCGCACCGCGGGCAGGTGCGCCATTACTAACTCTTTTTTTTATTTTTTTTGAATTTTGAAGGCGGGAAGATATTAATGGCGCACCATGGGTAGGTGCGCCATTAATAACTTTTTTTGACTTATTTTGAATTTTGAAGGCGGGAAGATAGTAATGGCGCACCATGGGTAGGTGCGCCATTAGTAAGTTTGATTTTTTTTTGAATTTTTTTGCCTCTCCAGATCTTAAAAGCCCCTATCTTTTTTTTGTTAGGTTTTTGAGGATTTTGAAAATGTTTAACGGGGTTCCCTGGTTAAATTCGGATGTAACTTTTCGAGTAGATGATTTTTCATATAAAAAACTTTTTCATCCGAGTTCGTACGCAAAAGTTATGCCCAATTTTACAAATTCTCGAGAGATTTCGCAAATAAAGTCGAAATTCATATTTGTAAATTTTCACAACAACTAGACCACATATCACATGGGAAACTTATTTTCTTTTATTTTTTTGACATTTCCATCATTTTTGCTTATTTTCTAAAACTG
>NC_041392.1:53365994-53394391 GCF_002162155.2 Triticum dicoccoides | reverse complement strand
CCGTGGGAGTGGTGCGCCATTACTAGCGTGGGAGTGGTGCGCCATTACTAGTTTTGATGAATTTTTTTAAATTTTTTTTACTAATGGCGCACCGTGGATGTGGTGCGCCATTAGTATTTGCACACTAATGGCGCACCAACACATGGTGCGCCATTAGTATATAGTAATGGCGCATCACATGTCTGGTGCGCCATTAGTGTCAATTCCATCTGTAGCCCTTTTCCTAGTAGTGGGGAGGAGGGGGCGGCCGGAGGAGGAGGGAGGAGGGGGTGGCCGGAGGCGGAGGGAGGAGGGCGCAGTGGGAGGAGGAGGGAGGGAAGGAGGGAGTACCTCGGTGGAGGACGGACGACGGCGGCGGACGACGGGTATCGGCGTGGGCGAGAGTGACTGAAAGGGAGAGTGAGTGAGAGAGGGTCAGCCGCGTGGGGAGGATAAGGTAGGGTTAGGAGTAGCGCGTGTGCGAGAAAAGCGCTACAACTAAGGAGAATAGCAGTAGCGCTAGGCGAGGATACGCGCTACTGCTAAGTTGGGCTAGCAATGTGCGCCCAGTTCAAACATAGTGGCAGCACTTTTTGCTAGTACACGCTACTGCTAAAGTTATAGCAGTAGCGCGATTTATTTACGAGCGCTGCTACTAAGTAGCAGTAGCGCATGATTTTGTCCAGCGCTATTGCTAAGGTGTTGTGTATAAGATTTTCCCTAGTAGTAAAGCAATGATTGTTTAATCTGCAGAGCTTTGCTATCTCATGCCGATTTCACCAGGATAGAAGTTACACTTTGGGTAATATGGAGTTCGAGGAGGAAACTGATATCCGGGGATATACACCACACACCTTTCGCCACAAATACCTTTGTGAACTTCATTAATGATCTGGAGGTGCTGAGGATGCCATCCGGCGAGCCAGCAAATGTCCCGCCCCGGCCAAATTGGTGGATTGCTCCTCCGGAGAATATGAGCAAGATTAACGTAGATGCGGCGTTTACGCGGAACATCTCGGCTGGATCTGTTGCAGCTGTTTGCAGGGACCATGATAAACTCTTCATGGGGGGCATCGCCGATTACTCTAATTGGTATTAATGATCCCACAACACTGGAAGCCCTAGCAGTCCGGGAATCACCGGCTTTGGCAGATGACCTATATGAACGAAGGATCTTTGTAGCTCCTCATTGCAATATCGTGATTGATGATATCAAGCAGAGGAGTGCCGCTGTCTACAGAGCCATCATTTGAGAGATCTCAGATCGATCTAGACTTTTTACTGCTTGCACTTTTAGCCGTGAGTTTATGAGTTCGAATACTGAATCTCATAATTTTAACGAAGCATGCTCTTTCACTTCGGATTGGCCGCCGCGTTTGGTTAAGCAATCCCGTGATTTTTCTTTCGTCTATGTAAACATTATGACGAGTTAAATAAGAAGCTTAGTGAGATTGTTAAAAAAAAGCAATTTGGATCGGGTGACATAGGCCGACGGCGGGCGCTGCACACGATAACTTCATAACATAATGGAGAGTAACGTCAAAAAACCGGTGTTCAGTCTGCCGCGGGTGGCACGAGCACGACGGCCGTGAGCCGGCTCTGCATCCTTGGCTGGCCGTCCGGAGTGCGGGCGCACACTGACAACGAGCACTGAGAGTGAGAGAGCAGCTCGCGCCTCACCCAACAAGGTTTCCTTTCCTTCCTTCCTCGGTAAGCTGGCTGGGATATCGATCGGATCAGGGGGAACCGCCCCGCCGAGCTCCGGATGGCGACGGCGCGGCCGCTCGGCGTGAGGCTCCTCGTCGGCGCCGAGGCGCCGACGCCCCTCCAGGATTCGGCCGAGGACGCCGCGGCCTTCCTCGCCCTGCCGGTCAGCCTGCTCGGCAAGGAGTGCCTGATGGACAGCGCCGGCAACCTCTACGCCAGGGTCGAGGCCCTGCCCCGCGCGGGCGCGAGCGCGGGAGAGGACGCGCTCCTCCGCGCGCCGGCGGGCGCGGTCGTCGTCGGCTCCGCCCAGCGCCTGCTCGCCCTCGCCGGGGCAATGAGAGTGGCGGAGCGGCTGGCCGGCCGGACGGCCCCCGCGGACCGCGCCGAGCCGAGCACCGCGGCCGACATGGACATCGACTCCGGCGGGGACGCCGTCTCCTCGAGCCATTCGGGCAGGGATTCGGGCGCCAAAAGGAGGCGCGGCGGCGGCGTCGACGAAGCGCCATGCGTGCTCCAGAGGCCCGCGAAGCGCCGGATCCTCGCGTGGAGGGTGCGCCGGTACCGGTCCCTGGTGGCCAAGGCCAAGGCGACGGCGAGGAGGGCCAGGATCCGGGCGGTGAGGAGGAGGGCGCCCGCTTGGAAGTGCGTCCAGCGGCAGCTCGCGCGCGCCACCCTGAGCTGCGACGGCCTGCACAGATGGAGCCCCGGCGGCGCCGGCGGTGGAGGAGGAGCTGGTTAGCAATAGAAAGATCCGCTGGTAACTAAATCAGCTCAATCCTCATGCTAATTAGGGAATGGGATTAGCACCCTAGCATTTTGTTTTCCTACTCGATTAGACAGTGCTCCTTATCCGAATGACAGGGGTGCTCAGCTCAATTAGGTTGGTCTTTTGTGATGTTATCCAATTGCGTGTAGAAATTCCATCTTATGCTCTGAAAAACTTACTAGTGGGGAATTAAGCAAGAATTTAGGCTATTTACTACGGACACCCTGACAGACAGCAGCATATATTAGTGTTCTAGAGTTCTTGTGCACTTCAGCTCAATTAGGTTGGTCTTTTGTGATCATCCAGATGAGTGTAGGAATCACATCTTTATGCTCTGAAAAACTTAATAGTGCAGAATTAAGCAAGAAATTAGACTATTTACTACTGACACTCTGACAGGCAGCAGTATATACTATATTAGTGTTCTAAGGTTATTGTGCATTTGAGCATTTGTGCTCTAAGTTGATTTACCAGATGACAGCATCAGTCTCGACTGATTTTGCATCTTCATTCATGCCTTCCACTGGGCACTGATCTGTCTCCAGTCTCCACCGCATTTCGCTGGGAGCAGTTTTCGCTTTTTCAGCAGACAGGCATCACGTTTCCGATTTATTTGGCCTCTTCAGTTTTCCTTTTCTTTCTCTTTTGATACAGTGGAGGAAACATCCTTGATTTCAGCAAGTAAATTACAAGAAATTACAAAGTTGGTCGAAAAAGCTAAATAAATGAACCAAACAGCAAATGGCCTCTCTCTAGGCACTGTAGACAAATTTGGCATTCAGACCATCTTGGCACAAGGATATTTCCATCCTTGTGAGGTCTGAGCTATCAAATATTCAAATGCCTTGACTTCTCTGGCTAATGCAATAGCCTTGGAGTATCACCCTGTTTACACATTTAGAATGCAGTTAGATGATTCTAGTGCACGAGATTCTACAGGATCAATGAACCACATGAACAATTCTCAAGTTTTTTTGAAGCTTGGATACAATTCAATTTTTTTTGGGAGAATAGTTCACTCTTTTGAATAGCTACAACTAGTCTAAATCAGGACTAGTAAACTAGGCGGTATACACAGTGCTGTGAGCTCTGCTATACTTTTGGCGGATTTTACAGCAACAGTGTTTCAGGGAATCTAGTCACTGATTCCAGAGTTGAAATGTTTTTGGTACCGTGAGGCTGCTTGCGTGTGGTGTAGCTAGTTTCTTTCATGAATTAGTTTGTATACTGGTTCAAACCTCGTGCTAAGGAATGTGATTAGGTACTGTAGCTACCATTTTGTACTGTTACTCTATAGAGAGTGCCCCTTGATCCCAAGGACAGGGGTGCTCAGCTCAATTAGGTTGGTCTTTTGTGATGTTATCCAATTGTGTTTAGAAATTCCATCTTTATGCTCTGAAAAACCTACTAGTGGGTAATTAAGCAAGAAGTTAGACCATTTACTACTGACATTCTGAAAGACTGCAGTATATATTAGTGATCTAAGGTTATTGTGCACTTCAGCATTTCTGCATTTGTGCTCTAAGTTGATTTACTAGATGACAGTATCAGACTCAGCTGAATTTACAGCTTCATTCATGCCTTCCACTGGGCACTGATCTGTCTCCAGTCTCCACTGCATTTCACACTATGAGCTGTTTTGGCCTCTTCAGCAGAGTTCCTCTTCACATATTGCCTGTCCACTAGGGGCCGTTTCAGCTTTATTTGGCTTCTTCAGTTTTAGGACCCTCTTTCATTTTGATAAAGTGGACGAAATATCCCTGATATCGTTAATGGAATTGCCAAACCTTTCAAAGTTGATGGAAAAACTAAACAATGGAATGGCCTCTCTAGAGTCATTGTAGACAAATTTGGCAAGTGAAAAGTTTCAGACCTTCTTGTTACAAGGATCTTTCCACCTTGCCTTGCGAGGTCTGAGATATCATATGTTCAAATGCCTTGACTTTCTGGCAAATGCAATGGCCCTGGAGTATCACCCAGTTTACACACTCAGAAGATTTTTTGCAGTTAGACGATTCTACAGCAAGAGATTCTACAAGATCAATGAACCACATAAACAATTCTCAAGTTTTGCAACTTGGATGCAGAATAGTTCGATCTTTTAATAAGCTACAACTACTCAACTAGGCAATCCACGAGTAGTGAAGTACTCCCTCCGTTCCAAAATAGATGACCCAACTTTGTACTAACTTTATACTAAGGTTAGTACAAAGTTGGGTCATCTATTTTGGAACGGAGGGAGTAGGTGATATACACAGTGTTATGAGCTCCGCTATATCTTTGTAAGACTGCAGATTTACAGCAACAGTGTTTTAGTGGATCTAGTTGTTGATTCCAGAGTAGTCATATACTTATGAGTAGAAGTGTTTATGGTGTCGCGAGGCCTCAAACATGTGGCGTACTAGCTAGTTTCTTTCATGAATTAATGTGTACTGGTTAAATACATATTTTTTTAGCTGTATTACTACTCTACCCTCACATATGCAATGTAAAAGATTGGAGATCGCCTTGTGAGTGTTGGTACATAACTAAATCTCTTCTAATAATTCGGTGTTATTTCGAAAAACAATAGGAACCATTAGATGAGGTTATAATCTTTATCGGGGAAAATGATGAAGGTTAATATTTGCTGGGCATATTGCACACATTGATTGGAAGCCTTAAAAAGCTAAGATCGTGTTGTATGCTCTATTCTTGAACAAGTCTTTCTTTTTATGTTCTTTTTGCTGGTTTGATCAAGTTTTAAAGTGCAATTTTGATAAACTTTCTCAGGGTATCATAGCATGCACACGGGTTTTCTGTAGTATGCTACGATTACCATCTGAACCTGTGCATGTGAAACTCCTTAATCATTTGTGCCAAGCCTTCTGCAGTGTTAAGACGAATAAGTCATTACAAGTAGGTATGAACTGAGTGTGCATTATGGTTAAATGACACACTTGGAAAATATTTTAACACTAGGAAAGGACTTAGGCAGGGGGTGGGGTCCCTTTTTGCCCACTTTTATTCACCATTGCGGCTGATGCCTTGGCTGTCTTGATTAAGGGTCTAGTTACCAATTTGCTGGATGACGGGCTAGCCATCATCCAGTATGCCAACGATGCTATTTTCTTGTTTTAGGATGATGTAGAGAGCGCCAGAAATCTTAAGTTTATTTTGTGCATTTTTAACATTTTACTGGTTTGAAGATTTATTTATAAGTGCTGTCAAAGGATTGTTGGTGACGATATGAAAACAAGACATATACTCAGAATATTACCGTTCATAAAGTTTTCTCCAGGGGCATAGACAGGTTTTGGCCATTTAGGCGCTTTTTGAGAGGATACTCACACCATGTGGCAAAACCTGAAGCAAATATGCAGTCAGGGTTGAGCCTGAACCAGATAGTGTGATGTGGCTTTTGACTAACTCAGGTAAATTCTCTGAAGTTCTATGTACCCATTATCTGATTATTACTAAGAGGGTTATTTCTCCGTACACAATGTTGTGGATCCTTAAGCTTCCCCTAAGTATTCTGTTGGTTGGTAGCCTGAAACTGTATTCTGACAAGGGACAACCTGAAAAGTAGGGATGTAAGGAAGTTGACCTGTGTGAGTTTTGTGATGAGCCCCTGTTCTTCCAATGCCCTCTCGCAAGATATGTTTTGGGATGTTGGAAGTGCGTCTCTAGGGATATTGACATTGACTGTCAGCCTTCATGCTTTAAAACTTACTAGCACAAATGCACGTGCGTTGCAACGGGCTAAAAATTCGTAAAACCTGCTCTGTATGACAGCATGCATCATTTTATATATCTAGTTCTGATAAACATCAGCATAAGTTTATAATGTTATCTCTTTTCGGAGTATGACGCATGGATGTAAATAAGCCACCCTAACATCTTTCATCAATGAACGAGTAGTGCTGCATGGAATAGTCTAGTAATCGGTTCTATTTTTACTTTTCAGAAAACACAAATATTTCTATATTATAAAATAATTAAACAATTTTGAAATTTTTAATCTTTCTATTATAACCGAAACATCTTTTGAAGATGAACATTTTTTTGAACACATGTTTTTTAACTATGAAATTTGAAAATTTTGTGGTCAAATTTAAATGGTTTTGTTAAAAAGAGTTGGAACATTTTTTTTGGAGTTTTGTGCATTTTTAAACAAGCGTGAACATATTTAAAAGCATGTTTTTTAAAAAATAAATAAGAAGAATTTGAAACACTCTTTATCTAAAAACACACACACATTTGGTGTCCGCAATTAGAAAAATAATTGTTGGTGTCTAGACCATGTAGTGTAAAGTTGAGAAAGTCGTCAAGAGTGTCCTTTGATGGTCCTTCCTTCATCTTAGCACTATCATCGATGGAAGAGCAATGGTGTAAGTGTTTTTAGCAGGATGCACCGACGTAAAATTGTTTGAGAGTTTAATAACTAATCTAAATGTTTTTTCTTAGAATTTTGAAAATATTTAAATGCAAACAATTTTTTTGGATGGAAAAGTAGTGGTGCATTGAAGTGGGATTGTTTATATACATTTTTTGGTTAATATTCAAAAGCAAACAGGTTTTTACTATGTTGATATTTTTTTTAAGAAAAAGTTGGTTGCTTGGTTTGCAAGATTATATTATGTTTTTTTTCCTTTTGCACTACTTGAACTTGGCCCAAAGACCGAATCGTACTCACTCTCACTCATCACCATAAAAAAGGCAAACTTTTTTGATAAATTTCATGTGAAGGCGACGTACACCATCCATCACGTATATATGCTTCTTCTACATTTCAGCAAACATAGCAAACAATCCCCACCGAGTAATCCTCCTGTGTGGCCCTCTTTTATCCACGCAGTGCTGCGCTGCTCCTCCTTCACATCCCGTCCAGCAGGCCAGCACCCAATAGGCCAATATCCCAGGAGCGCTGCTCCTCCTTCTCCGCCCCCCATCAGCGCTGCTCCTCCTTCTCCGCCCCGGCCCCAAGTTCCCACCCCCACCTACGGCGCCGCGTACTCCCCTCCCCTCTTCCCTCTTCCACAGCCAATCAAGTAGAATAGATCGAGCACGCGCGGCGCGGTCACACCCCTCCCTCCTCCCCCTCGGCGGCGACGAGCAGCGGTGTCCGTTGGTGCCCTTTCTTCCTCCGCCTCCAGCCCTGGGCCAGGAGACCCGTTGGTGCCCTTTTCTTCCTCTGCTCCGACGCTCGGCCTTGCTTGGCCGAGCTCGCGGGGCTCCGTTCCATTCCATTCCATCCTTCCAATTCCGTTATGTTCCCTCTCCTGGGGTTGCCGATTGCGTGCTTATTTTGAGATTCTTCCTTCAGACCTACTTGCTCTTCGCGGATTAATTCCTTCGTTCTGTTCCTCTCATAGGCTTGTTGATTTCTGATGCGGAAAAGTCGCCCGCGTATATAAATTGATTGAATTGGTTGAAAAGGAGCAAGGTGGGACTATTTATGAGTTCTAATCCTCATGCAGAAAGTATTTTTCGCTGCTCCTCTGCTCATCGGTTTAGTAAAATGTGGGCTATGTCGGTTCGGCCCACGCGCGTGACAACGAAACTTACGGCCTCATGGGGTAATGCCTGAGCTACGCCCGCGGGTCACTGGCCTGTTTCTTCGTTCTTGATGGGCTGTTTCGTTCGCTTTCTCGGTGTCGAGCGATCTGAGCGAAATCGATGAACGGTTTAGTACCACCACCTCAAGTATATGTTTACATAAAGAAAGCGTATTGTAACGGTGAACCACGGAGTCAATCCGTGCTTTATTATTAGGGATAGATGGTAATCTTGGTTTGCTGCTTTCACTGGGAGGTACAGGAAAGTGGTGATGTTCGGTTCTGGTGCTATTTTCAGGACTGCGTGGAAGCAAATGAGTTCTTTAGTGATCTAAAACGTCTTATATCTGTTTACAAGGAGAGTACTAGTTATTGAAGCAGTTCATGATTTTCTCTAGTTTTATTATAAAAAATCTTGAAAACTTCAATTTTTCTTTTTTTAAGGAAAGAATCATATCTATTATAAAAGTTGCCCGGAATTATGAAGCACCTCAATAACGTAGAACTTGAATGTACAATACTTAGAGCACATCTAGATATGCTTTAGCAAAACTGTTAAAAATCAATTTGTTGGTTGTTCATTAGTAGTACAATCTAAGAGCACCCTTAACAGATCCTCGATATGGTTTTAGAGGAGCAAAATAAAGAGTTAACTGCATCTAATCGATCCCTTAGAGGCAGAAAATTGTAATCCTTTTAAGTTTACCCCAGTGCCCAACTCTTCTATTTTCACTCCTCCGCGACACTGCTGCTTAAAAACTTTCAGTACCTTTTCTCACGTCCGCCGCTACCGGAACCCACGTCGCCAAGAGGAGAAAGAACAGAGCTCCAGGAATCTGAAGAAACAACGCCGGCAACTCGAGGAGAGATGAGCAGGCAATGTTGTTGAACCTAAAACAAGGAAACGGGAACCAAGATCTGGATAGAATCCAAAATCCGAGCCATGAGCCCAGACCTGGAACCAATATTTCTGTTCTAATTTCTGCCGCTTCTTCTCCCTCTGAATCAAACTTCTTTTTTGATCTCTCAACCCCAAGAAGAAACTTTATTCACTGGCACGAGGAAGAAGAAACGGAAGAAGCAAAAGATCGGGGAATGGTTTCTTAACAAGCTCGACTCGGACGCATAACAAGATGGGATACATAACATAACCATCGGAAATCCACCGGGAGGACACACATCAGGCGGCCAAACCCCCGCCTTCCTGCCGCTCGAAGAAATCGATCACGTCGCCGTCCTCCATCTCGAGCTCCGCCGGCGTGCGCCAGCCGACCACGCGGACGGCGTCGTAATGGAAGGTGCCGGTCCCGTACTCAGACGTCGGGGACCTGGCTGTGTCCATGACGGCCTGGAGCTTGTCCGTCATCCTGATGGCGTGGCGGATCAGGTTCTGCTTCTGGTCCACCACCTTGAGCGTCACGAACAGGGGCGCCACCGCCGCCTCGGAGTCCTCCTGCTCCTCCTCCCTGGCCGGCGACGCCATAGCTTCAGAGTTCAGACTTCTTCTTTTTCGTTACGCCGCCACGCCGATTTTTCGTTATGCGACGAGGGAGGGCTAGGGCGTCTGATTATAAATAAACTAGTCATAAACCCGTGCACCGGCACGGGCTAGCATTTCGTGTGTGCATACATTCTACTTGGTGCTTCTAAAATATATATTTTATTGTACCTTTTCAGTTTATACTATCGTATGTGGCATGCTTTTTCATGCTGGCTAATGAGCGACAACTATAGAGCAGCTATGACACCCGTTAACTATTTCTTGCAAACTGCGATGAAATGGCCCATTATGGGATACTTTCTGATGTTTCTATGTCAGACACGTTTATTTTCTTTCCATCACTTACATGCAACCACAGTTCAAGCGTGAAGTACAAAAACAGGTTATGTTTCAAAAATTAAAAAAACTGGATCATATAGATCATAAACCATGCTTATCGAATTAGGCTATTACTATTGAATCCGGGCAATCCATAGACTGGAATTACAATTAGCTGGCTTAGTTTTGTGTTTTCTCTAGGATCGATGAGAGGTCTAGAATTGGCATTGTAGTCTACTTTGGTGTTAATCACTAAGATACACCACAAAATGAGTTGACAGCAATTGCATGCTTCAACAACCTTACTATAGTACATATCACTTACAAATGAATGAAATAAAAGCTACGCTGCAATATTTGAAATGAACTACACCTTTGCAAGTTTCTCAGTTTGACATTGCTAGAAATGGATGAAAGTCTGGATCTTGCAATCCAATACTAAATTCAGACTATGAATGTCTCTGGCTAAAACAGATTTGTTAGAGATGTTCCGATGTGGGTAAATTTGATATGCGGGCTACATATCATAAACTAAAACTTTACACTAACGAATTTGCCATGCCAGAATAGTCAATTTGAGTTTTTGTGAACCCCCTCTATTATCATTGCAAAGGCTATAATTCTACTTCACAAATAAGGAACAAATTGGCACAAAATCTCCATCACTCGAGTTTGAAGGCAGATCATCTTCCAATTGGTAATTTAATCAGATAAAGATGTTATATGTAGATCCTCGACACTATTCTTAGACAATACAAAGAACAAAGATTTCCCAATTTAAGTTACCTGATAGTAATAACCTTAAAGGGTGAACAAATAGGGAAAATGGTTTGAGGCAATAAAAATCACAATGCAGGTGAATCCTTCTTAAAACATAGGTGTAGTTAGGCACTGCGATAGATAAAATTTTCTAAAGCAATAGGTGAATCAAATCATTGCATGAACTGTTGAACAAAGGGGTCTTGTGAATAACTTGTTGCTAGATGCAAATAACATGGCTAGCTAACAACCTTCTCAAAGGAACAAATGGCTAAATTGTTTCTATCATGTCCTTAAGAACAATTTATTGATCCCTTTCACTCGGTGTTGGAAGAGAAAAACACAAATCAACCAAGAGACCAATCAGTTCCATACCATAAAAATGGAGAACCTAGTCAAACCTGAAAGATTGTACTTATTTTTACTGTGGTATTAATTTCACCCAAATCGTGGAATATATTTCTCGTAAATTTGTACAGCGTATTTTCACCATTGTCCAGTTCACTAAGATTATTTTACTGACATAGAGGCCCATGATTATTGTACATGACCTCTAAAGCAACATAGGAGAAAAAAACGTTGTTGTCCCTTTTTAGTGAAAAATCATATAAAAACACAATTAGGACTTTTCTTCTTTGATTGAGATAATCATTTTTTTGGTCCCTTAGTTCTGGCGTCTGGTTACTACCCATGCTTAAAAACATAGAAAATATCATCAAGCATTTGAAACATTTTACTTGCGAAAACCTAAGAATACTTTTGGAAAAACACCTCGTCTCCTACTGTGTGAGCTAAACTCAATTCTTGGTAACCGAAGACTAAACTGTTCATATAACATGTTAGTACAGCATCATAATTGCACATAAACTGCTATTTAGTATTCCTCAGTATACAGTAAAAACATTAACACAACCTCTGATGCATATATGTAGGGTGCAGTAAATAGGAACTGTAAATAAGATAACCACAGCAATAATGTTCGTTCATTGCAAACTTTGAACTGTACCCAAAGGATTCACATAGAATGCGGTGGTTCCGGTTGCAGAAGTTGAATGTTCAGGTTACACTATTTAGCACATACTAAGAATACTAGGCTCGTAAGGGTTCAATTTTTCTGGTTTTTTTGGATTTTTTTACGGTGTCCTGGTAAAACAACGTGTGTAACCCTTCTAGAACTATCTGCGTTTTTCACGTTTGATTTATCTACGTTTGACTGATCGTGTGCCACGTACTCTCCGCGTGTCCGTGCGTGCGCTCTCTGGAAAAAACTCGGGCGAAATCATCGACCGCTTATGGGACTATAAAAAACCCGCCTCGTCAGAAGCCCTCGCTTGGCGAACCACCTCTCCTCTACTGCCTCCAGGCACGCGAATGACCGCATAATGGAGAAAAAAAGCATGGCCGCCGCCGCCGCTTCGGACTCAAGGGTGCAGAGCCCGATGGCTCCGTCGAGGGCTGCGGGGAGAAGGGGAGCAGCTTCCTGCCGGGGCAACCGATCTGGGAGGACGCTGGCGGTGGCGCTGGGGTGGGCAACGGGAGAAGGACGCCGACTCGCAGTCCCGCACCTGCTGCTTCGCGGTCATCGACCACGGCGTCGCGCACGAGAAGCCGCCGCTCGACGCCGTCAAGTCTCACCCCCGAGCACTAGCGTCGTGATCCGCGCGGAGAGCCCAGCCGTCGAGCAAGATCCCCTCGGCGGCTTCCTGCTCCTCGCCGGCGAGGTCCTCGGACGAGCAAGCAAGTCCAGGTGAGATTCTCTCCCTTCTCTCTTCTGCGCGCCCCTTCCTCTGTCCGGAGTTGATTTAAGGCGTGAGGTAGAGATGCAGCTCCGTATTCATCTTCATTCTTTTTGCTTGCTACTCCCTCTGTAAACTAATATAAGAGCGTTTAGGTCACTACTTTAGTATTCTAAATGCTCTTATATTAGTTTACGGAGGGAGTACTTTTATGGATCCACAAAGAGTACAAGAAGCCCAAGCGCACAAATTCTTCTGCTTCATCTCAATTTTGAGCTGTTTATTTTCATATAGATCACTTATTTGAGCAGAGATATGACAACTTTCGCACTGGAAAATGCTGTAATCTCATGCAAACTTGAGGAATCATGTATATGCAGAAAAATATCACTGTTTGCTTTTTTAAATTTCAGAGTGCACTATTTGTGTAATGTATGCGCACCCATAAACTGCAGCTACATTTAAATTTTATCTGGCCACAACTGTGAGGATGTTTAGGGTAATGAACAAACAAAAAAAATTACGCAGTCTTCAATAAGCAGGAATACTTCTGAAAAATTGTACATTCGGAAAAAGAAACAATTTTAATCATGCAGCTTGCCATGCTTTCTTGCAGGACGGACACGCCCTTTAGGGTTATTAATCGTATTTTTACAGAGGTTGTGCATATCGCCAGGATTTGAGTATTCAGAAGCCCATAAATAGAGGCACTATTTGAACTCAATATTGTCATGGTTTACAGTCAGGTTACATCTGACCCACAACTTATATAGTGTCGTGTTTTATTCAACATATACTCGATAATTAGATCGTGTCAGTAATTAGAACATATCAAGAGGGAACTATCATGGATGAAATGGTGCCAATACACCGAATTAACAAGTTCAGGCACAAACTGAAAGAATGCTTCATCTAGCGATTGCATGTTTCCCTTCTCGATGCTAGCGGCCGTCAACACCGAAGACCAGCAAGGTAAATAAACACCAACCATCGATCTTGGCAAATCCAGGGGGTAGAATCTTGGAAGTACATTGAACTGAGTGTCTATTCTTTTTGTGGATTTGATTTTGGCCAGATGGACAGGACGTCAATCCCGGAGGACACGATCGACTACGTGAAGGAGCTGTTGGAGAGGATACAACGGCTGCAGTTGGAGTTATAGGAGTCACGCTGCTGTGGGTATGGCTGCCGAGTGTGTTCCAGCAGCAGAACCCCAACGAGATGCTGGCCAGGAAAAGCTCCAAGGTGAGGAATTGAAGCCACCCACTGTCACCAGAGGAGTGCCGCTTCATTTTTTCTATAACTTGAAAAGTAGTGAGAGCAAGATACTTTGAGTATCATTTTTTGCGAGGAAACGATGAGTAGCAATTTGATTAGTTTGGTAGGTGTAACACACATTCACACAGTTCTCAGGCAAAAAAACTGCAGTTAGCTCGCAGACTCTTGTTTGCTAAAAGTTTAGAATGAAAGACCGGCGAGTTGAGTTGGTTGTTTCAACAAAGCATGGTTAATTGATTTGAGAGTGTGTGAAATGAATTTGAAAGGCATTTTGGACAAACATCCTGGTGATGGTGTTGTGTGTGTGCTGGTACTATTTTGTGCTACGTGCTACTACTTCCATGCCGCTATGTGAGGGATTCAGAGATTCAGATATGAGAGAGGCTACTGCTGGGATATGGATTACTACAAATTGTTTGCTGCTCTGAGTTGTATGTTATTGCTGCTCTGATTTGTGTGTTGCTGCTTGGGTGAAGAAGGACAGTGCTGCTGCAATATATGGAACAAAGTAATAGAGATAATGATGCTGCTACTAATAGGTTGTTGCTATTTTCACCTTTTGCAGTTGCTAATTCTGCTCTGGGTTATGTAGTTTGTATTAGCTATATCTTTACCAAGTACAAATTATTTTGGAAGCATGGTTGATCTGTTCCTTCTTTTGTGTTATTTTGTGGTCCCTTTTGCATTGATATGACTTCGTGTTTTGATGCATTCTTCCATCCTGTAGGCTATTAGACATGCTCATTTAAAGATTGAGTTATCAATATCAATTATGGTTACCTATCAGCGTCTACTGTTTTAAATAGCCCGCTATAGCTCCGCTATAGCACGCTATAGCGCTTACAAAAGGTCTTGCGCTAAGAGACTTTGGTCCAAACAAATGAACAAACATTTTAAATAGCGCGCTATAGCTTCGCTATAGCACGCTATAGCATTTGGAAGAGGTCCGCCGCTAAGATGCTTAGCGCGCTATTTAAAACTACTCTAATCAGGTCTGCAAGGTAGTGTTATTTCTCTTCTATTTTTGTGATTCTTTATATGGCAGAAAATGGTATGGTTAGCTTATATCATAAATCCCATAAGGACTACATGATATGATATCATATGGTTCTTATATCAGCTCTACTGTGTTTTCCATTATTTTTCTAATGTAGAAAGCTATTGTTGTGCACAAATGTTGGTACAGTAGACATTCTATCGGGTGTGTGTGTATGTGTTCCCTTAGTTGCAGTGAGTATATATCTGAACCATCATTCCGTTTTACTGCTGGAAATATCGGTCCCACTCCACATAATCCGTCTAAGCCTAATGTATTTTTCCTAATATTTATTGTAGTATTAACCCATGAACTGTGAGAAGGGTATATTTCATCTTTACAAGTTCCATCAGTATTAGTTCTCCATTTTACATCAAAAAAGTGTAAGCGTACAGATAGAATACATCATCCATATGCATCATTTATCATTTGTTTTCTTTTAAGGTTATGATGCTGTCCCTTGGAAAGAAAATTCAAAATCCGTATCCACAATGTTCCAGACATTAAGGTGAACATGTAGAGAGCATTTTTCTGAATTTGTATGTATAGAAGTGTTTCTCATCAAGTTCCGTCGGTAAGGTGTTCGTATTTATTTATACCACAGCTCTATTGTAGTAGATATACATGTCAATATTTTGAGCCTACTTATGGAGACTACCTTCTATATGTGGTACAAGTTAATTCAATCTAGCTCAGCCATCGTAGGCATTCTGGCAGGTGTGTTGTTCGGAGGAGGGGCCAGATGTCCTAAACAAGAGATGAGAGTGAAATACTTCGATATTTATCACATTATTTTTCAGCTGATCGCTAATTTCCGGGACCGAGTTTCAAGCTTTGCATTGATCTCTGTTTGGTTTGCTGCACTTATGTCATCTACAATTTGCAGATATTCTCACAGTTTTTTGTTTTATGATTAGGAGTAGGGTCTTGGGAAGCATACAAGTGTCCTGAAGTAAGCATTGTGCACAGGCCGTTCAGGGTACCACACTACTATTTTGCTTGCATGTTCATACGAGTATTGTTGAATGAAATATAGCTTCAAGAGTGCCTCTTCTATAAACAGAATATCAAATTGGTTGTTTAATGTGCTCCTCTGTAATTAGAAAGTTAATCAAGTGTTAGCTAAATGTTTGCATTGTAAAGTGTACTTACCCTTTCTTCTTTTGATAATGGGCTGCAAACATTTCCAATTTTGATTCCCTTCTATTTTGGGAATTTTCCTCATCAAATGCACTCTATTTTTCTCTATGTAGATTAATCTACCATGAACTCTCTTATGAGATTATTCTATTTAGTATTGACCAACAGATAAGTCATGGTTGATCTTTATGGAATCGTTACTAAGTTTTATCCATTACATGAAGAGGTTGATGATCTCTTCCTATCCGTGAAGCAAATTACTTCCTCCGTAAAAGTAATATAAGAGAGCTAGGCAGTTTTGTCTCGACTAGCTACTACCACTGTGTACCGTAGTACCATAGATTTCTTATGCATGTACCGACAAGATAACGAAAATCAAGTCTTTGCACGAACCAAGTCTTTGCTACTACCACTCTTCCTCTGTATAAACCACTTTGCTACAAATCAAGTCTTTGCACGAACTACCAAATCTTACAAAAAAAGAACAAGTATTTTACCAATCCTTATGGCGCGGCATGCAACCACACAACTACAACGCCCCGAGGGCAATGTACAAGAGTTGCTCAGCCGCACAAGAATGGAAGAAGAATTAGAAATACAGAACAACAAAAAGCAAGCCACGCAATGACCAACGAAGAAGAATTAGAAATAACGAAAAGAGACTGGAGCAAGACCAAGGAAGAAGAATTAGAAATACAGAGCAACAAAAGGCAAGCCTTCAGCAAGAAAGGTCAACGCAAACAAGGATCCTCAAAAAAAAATTGTCTCTGAAATCAGTCCATCGAGAGCTAGGGCGTGCATCCAAAAACAACTTCAACATTGTCTACACAGCAAACAAACCACCAAGAAAAGAATAGAAGAACTAGCTTCATCTCTCTACCACTACATCACATAGGCAAACTCAGCCGGAGGATCAACATCCCAGGTCTGAGAAAAGAACAACAGCTTTGCAATTATAGATGTTGTAGATCACTATCACTACATGTTGTAGATCATTTATAGATGTCCCAATAAGATGTACCTTTTTCTTGTATAAACTACTTTGCCATGAATAAGTCTCGGGATGACTTACCAAATATTAAAAAAAAACTAAATAGCTTAATAATCCATGTGGCGCGGCGTGCCGCCGCGCACTACCCGCTAGTGGTCATCTAGGCACGTTTTGTACTGCTTCATCTAGGGAAGCTGGTCGTAAGTAGTTAGAGATTGACTATGTACTCACTCTCCTCACGAACAAAAAGTACATCTTCAAGCATGAGCTGTTAGGATGTACATGGACAAAATGAAATTGTAATAAGTGATCGTGAGTGGGTTTGCTTTATGATCTGAAGTTCTGATAAAACAAAAGCTCATTGAAGTTTCTACATAAATTGGTTTTTACCATGAACGGGTAATGCATTGCCTAAAAGGATGTACCAAAAAGCTCGAACACAAATTACAATTCCGTTTAGTATTAGAAGAGCTACAAAATCATAGCCATAAGATAAAAATGCACTGCCTAAAAGGATGTAATGCATTACGAACAAATGTAGATGTGATATTTCTGTCGGGATATAATTTTACTACCAGATTTTCCTGCACTCTTGCTATTCTGTTGTATCTAAAAAGTTGATCAGTGCATGCAATTATTCTTTACTGAAATTACGACAACTGCCTTGCAGGTATAAAAAGCAGGAGATGCATCATTAAGTTGGGAAGAATAAACTCACCAGTTGAGCGATTGTGCCTCATATAAGAATGTCAAGCAAAGGAATAGTTGTCATTGACATTACCAGATACAAAAATACACTCGCCAGTAAACAAAATTCAGAATTATGTGAAGTTTTATTTATTGCAAATTAACTTGTCATACTATATAGAAGTTGAAAAGATGTGTTGTAATTATCCAGAATTGATGTTCAATTAGCTATCTGGTTAGATAATTTTATCCAGCTCCAAGAAAGTCTGAGGTACGAAGTATTTAATAACTTTCAGCTAGCATGCAAGAGAAAGTCACCTAGCCTTTCATATGCTAAATGAGGATTCCTCCTTCAGGTGCATTACATTAGACAACATGTAAAAGTTGGAAGAACAAATACCAAATGGATGATCCATGACATTCTCCAAGTAAATATCTCACAACATTATACCTTATTGCAACAAAATTATATTAAAAAATCAGCGGCAAGAACTCTAGCTGGACAAATAACTAAAAATATTCTTCAGTGGGAGTCAACACAGATATAATACTGGATTTATATCTTGGCTGATGTAGAACCTATGCACAGAAGCCACTTCAAGTCTTTGATTCTCAGGTTTCACCATGAGCTCGAGACTGTTATAATTTCCGTCAGGTTGCCTGCGGCTCCCTTGAGTTCTTGGTGTGCTTCAGTTTGTGATATATTGCAATAATATGATCCCTTGAATCTTCTTTTGCGTGCTGCCTGCTGTGCAATTATGCCTCCGGTACGCCAACTATATATCTTCATTTGCTTAATATGGTTTCATCTAGGGCAGGGCCACACCCTTGATCCCTCAAATAATCATGGTTAATTTTATTTCAATCTACTGAATTTATTCACGGGAGCCATATAATGCACATGAAGCATCTGACCGTCGAAATCAGCACCAAAATTTCCATCCAATCATTTATGCATCCTCCAATATCGAAAGCAGGGCAGCAAGGTAAGTACCAAGGAAAACAAATCGGCAAACCTGAAGGTCCATCAGATCTAAATAAGTCCTTGCTGCCAGATCGATTCATCTTCGTTCAGGAGTGCGACCCTAGGAGATGGCCCTCAGTTATGGTGCCGAGGAGCGTGGGAGGATGATGGTGGGTGCAGCGTATGGCTCACCACGGGTGAGATCTACGCCAGGCATCTGAGGAAAACATACAGGTGTAGTCACTGGAAGAAGAGGCACATCCCTAATTCTCCTTTTTAGATGTACATCGCTAATTCTCTATGTTAATGTAAACCTAGCGTGGTTTATTTTTTTACATGGATGCTCGACAGCTTGACGGGATGAAGGGGAATCCTTTGAAACGTGACAGAGGAGGAGACCTTTTTTTTTGACAATGACACATGAGGAGACCTTTTTTTGACAATGACACAGGAGGAGACCTGTTTATGACGGCATTATAGGCTTTGAAACGTGACAGGAGAGGAGACCTATTTATGAGGGCAAGGTAGGCTATTTCATCATGGCTTTTCACGCAAATTGGATGGTCAGAATTTACTCCTCCTGAGGATTAACGGTCAGAATTTACCCTCATGAGAATTAACGTGGAGGCTTAATTGGTGCCTCGGTGAGGAATATGGAGGCCTATATATATAGACACACACATACACACACACACACACACACACATAGGGTCGCGCTATTCGTCACCCTGGGTGAGGAATAGTTATTCTTCACCCCCCTCTATTTTACCATCAATGCACCGTAATTTTATGATCCGTAAGTTTTGTCTTATTTCCGACGCAAAAATGGACCGTAAGAAAAATATATAAAAGCCGTAAAAAATATTTTATGTTATGTAAAATTACAAACGTAAAAATATAGTCTAAAATACACATAAACTGTAAATTTTCTTGTCTTATGACCTATATATTTATTTTCTTATGTCAAATTTTACTTAGCGAATCAATAGAAATGTAACTATTTGAATTCCAAACGTAATTTAATTATGAAATGATCGTAAGATTACCTCGGGTGAAGAATAACTTATTCTGCACCCTGGATGATGAATAGTAACACTATATATATATATTCCTACAAGCAGTGGTAGTTACCACCACTTGCGTTTTGTATGTTGTATGTAGTATCTGTCGAAACCGAGAGTATGTATGTGTAGTATGTAGTATATAACAATAATTAGGTGGTATGTATACTAATTTTTAGGTAGTATGTATCATTTTTTGAGTATGCTTTTTTTTACGTACAAATATGTACATATTTCACAAATATAACAAAAATTATGGGCTCATATGCAATTTTTTCATGTAACTTGCTTTGAAATATCTTATATATAGTATACGAACATATTTAAAATAATAAAATAGTATATATAGTACCATATGGTAGTATATGAGACATGTGGGGTAACTACCACCGGGTGGTAGGATGGATTTTCCCTATATATATATATATATATATATATATATATATATATATATATATATACGTTCAATATATATATATATGGGCTATTCTGTTACTAGTAATAGAATATTATTCTGTTACCCTTTTTGAACTGACGGTTTCAGATAGTTGAACTGATGTTTTCGAAGCGGGTTAAACTGACGCTTTTAGTTGTGTTTAACACATCGTTTTCTTTAGTTCAAATTTTTTTTGTAATTTTTTTGTCGGAACGTGGCGTGTAATATATCGTTGGAAAGCTCTTGACAACCATATTTCAAGTATATTGAACGTTTTTACAAAATCATTATGGTTTAAGAGCAGTTTTGAAAAGACCATTTTTTTAAAAACCGAAAACGTGAATCGTATTTTGGACTCAATTTTCAAACGGTTTGTCAGAATTGAGCAAATAAGATGGCGTTGGAAAGCTGGTCAAAATCCGCATCTTCCATATATGTATTGTTTTTTCTAATTCTATATGATTTAAAAGTAATTTGAAAAACGGTGAAATTCTGGGTAAAACATATTTTCACGATTTTTTGCAAACGGTTTGTCGGATTGACGCAAATGAGACGGTGTTGGAAAGCTATGTAAAATGTGCAACTTTTTCGTATAGAAATATTTTTCTAATTCCTTACGGTTTAAAAACGAATTCGAATACTGTCAAATTTGATTTTGAACGCGATTTTTTTAAAAAGTTTGTCGAAATATGGCAAATAATATACCGTTGGATAGCTATCGAAAATGTGAAACTTAGTCATTTGAACGTTTTCTCTACTTCGCAACCGTTTAAAAGTAATTTTGAATACGGCATGACGGATCCTGCTGTTTTCTCGTGTGAAAAACAGAGTAGTCGTACTGATATATATGTATGTTTGTACTGAGCTATTTTTTGTAGAGTAATTTTGAATGGTTCCGAAAAAGGGTGCTTGTACTGATGCTTGCATGGGTTTGTACTAAGCGTGTTTTCACTAACTAGACTTTGCTCTATTTTTTTGGTAATATTTTTCTCGTAAGTTTTCAACGGTTTACTGTATCGTCGCCCCTGTACTTGTATGTTTTGTATCATCGAACTGAAGAAGAGAGTCTCCCACAAGCTTGGGGGAGGCTTCTCAAGTTACTTAATGCTTTGCCTGATCATCCTCTTAAGAAATCTGAAATATTTGATATCTTTTATAATGGACTAACTGATACTTTCAGAGATTACCTGGATAGTTATGCTGGTTCTCTTTTCAGGGAAAGAACACCGGATGACGCTGAAATTTTATTGAATAATATGTTGGCAAATGAAAATAATTGGGCACCTCCTGAGCCACCTCCCGAGCCAACTCCTGAGCCAGCTCCTGAGCCAATTATTGAGCCTATTCCTAAACCAACTCTGAAGAAGAGAGGTGTTCTATTTCTCAGTCCCGAAGATATGCAAGAGGCAAAGAAATCTATGAAAGAAAAAGGTATTAAAGCTGAATATGTTAAGAATTTACCTCCTATTGAAGAAATACATGGTCTTAATTTACCGCCTGTTGAAGAAGTATATGATCTCAATCACTTATTTACTGAAGAACCTCCCGATATCCCGACACAGGTAGTAAAGATAAATTCTCTCTATAGATATGATAAAGTTGAAGTCCCTCCTATTAAAATTGCTAGTCAGTGCTTGGATGAGTTTGATGACTTTATGTTTAAGCAAGACGACTTTAATGCTTATTTTGGTAGACAATTAAAGCAGAATACCTTTATGATTAAACGCTTGAGTGATTATATGGATAATATTAGAGGTGAACTTAAACTTGTTAGCAAACATGCTTCTATGGTTACCACTCAAGTAGAACAAGTACTTAAAGCTCAGAAAGAAATGCTTGATGAAATAAATAGTAAGAAAAATGATTATGCTGTTAGAGTGGCTACTAGAACTGGTAGAATGACTCAGGAACCTTTGTATCCTGAAGGCCACCCTAAGAGAATCGAGCAAGATTCTCAAAGAAATAATATTGATGCACCTAACTCTTCTAAAAGGAAGAAAAAGAAAAATGATAGAACTGTGCACACTTCTAGTGAACCTATTGCTGAACCACCTGATAATCCAAATGATATCTCTAAGTCTGATACTGAAACACAATCTGGTAATGAACATGAACCTAGTGAAAATGTTAATGATGATGTTCATTATGATGCTCAACCTAGTAATGATAATGATGTAGAAGTTCAACCTGCTGTTGATCTTGATAACCCACAATCAAAGAATCAACGTTATGATAAAAGAGATTTTGTTGCTAGGAAACATGGTAAAGAAAGAGAACCATGGGTTCAGAAACCCATGCCATTTCCTCCAAAACCATCCAAGAAAAAGGATGATGAGGATTTTGAGCGCTTTGCTGAAATGATTAGATCTATCTTTTTGCGTATGCGATTGACTGATGTGCTCAAAACAAATCCTTATGCTAAGTATATGAATGATATCATTACTAATAAAAGAAAGATATCGGAGGCTGAAATTTTTACCATGATTGCTAATTACACTTTTAAGGGTGGAATACCAAAGAAACTTGGAGATTCAGAAGTACCTACTATACCATGCTCCATTAAAAGAAATTATGTTAAAACTGCTTTATGTGATCTTGGAGCCGGTGTTAGTGTTATGCCTCTCTCTTTATATTGTAGACTTGACTTGAATAAGTTGACACCTACTGAAATATCTTTGCAAATGGCTGATAAATCAACTGCTATACCTATCGGTATTTGTGAGGATGTACCTGTTGTGGTTGCAAATGTTACTATTTTAACGAACTTTGTTATTCTTGATATTCTCGAGGATGATAGTATGTCTATTATTCTTGGAAGACCTTTCCTTAATACTGCAGGGGCTGTTATTGATTGCAACAAAGGCAATGTCACTTTTCATGTTAATGGTAATGAGCATACGGTGCACTTTCCGAGGAAACAACCTCAAGTTTATAGTATCAACTCTATTGGAAAAATTCCATTGATTATATTTGGAGGTTTTGAATTTCCTCTTCCTACTGTCAAAAAGAAATATGATATACTTATTGTTGGGGATGTCCATATCCCTGTTGAGGTAACATAGTGTTATTCGAAATTTCTCCGGTTCCATGATTATCAGAATGAGTTTGTTAACAAGACTTGATCAACCTTGTTAGTGGATTCTTTTTGATGAGCATGAGATGGATGAAACTAGAAGCACAACCTTCTGTACCCTCTTTATATTTTCTGTTCTTTAGTAGAAATAAAGTAAAATAGTATTTTTCTGTCTGTTTCCTGACTTATCCGTGCAATATAAAAATATCCCGAAAATAAAAGTCCTCAGAATGCCATGCCAATTTAATATGATTTTTCGGGAATATTTAAGGATTTTTAGTGCAAAAATTACCGCGGGGGGAGCTGCCACCTGGTCACGAGGGTGGAGGGCGCGCCCTACCCCCCTGGGCGCGCCCCCCTGCCTCGTGGGCCCACGGCGGCCCTCCTCCACTTATTCCTGCACCCATCTTCTTCCTCTGTCTCGCACAAATCCGAAAACCAACTCAAGCTCGTGTTCCAACAACTTTTGCTGCGATTTTCGATCTCCTTGCTCAAAGCACCTCTCGCAAAACTGTTTGGGGAGATTGTTCCTTGGTATGTGACTCCTCTATTGGTCCAATTAGTTTTTGTTCTAGTGCTTTATTCATTGCAAATTTGTGCTGCATAGGTGACCATGTTTTTGAGCTTGCATGTCAAATATATATGGTTCCAAGTAGTTCTAATGCTTGATATATGCTCTAGGCACTTGTATGAGTAGTTGCTATTAATCTTATTGAAGTTGGTTCACTTTTGTTTGAAGTTACTAAAAATTTCAGAATTATTTTCAGAGAAAACAATATGCTTAGGAGGATGTTCCAAGGTGGTTCTTCAAGGAAGCAAGGTCCCAGACTTGCAATGCGTGATGGTGACGAGGAACCACCAAGAGATGCTCTCGTGAGGCCCTGTGAATGGCCTTCGGAAAAATTTATGAATCAAGTGGGAATTAAAGAAGAATTTTACGCATATGTGCGTAATGCCGGTCTTGAGGACTTTGAAGCTGATAAATGCCCCCAGTATCATTATCTCACAAGTTCATTTGTGGGGAGGTTTGATTATTCATCTTCGCGTAATTCTCCTTCAGTCATGTTTGACCTTTATGACAAGTCTTATACCATGGACTTAGAGGATTTCACTCGTGCATGCAAACTTCCATTTTGGGGTAGTATCAGGGATCCCCCTAAATCTGAATATAGAGATTTTCTTGCTAGAATAACTGTGGGGGAATCTAGAGATATAGCACAGGCCACTATAGGGAGCATTCACTTTCCTGCTATACATTATTTTGCTCTCTTCATTGGTAGATGTATAACTGCTAAGGATGAAGCATGTCACATGTGTGCCCTTAATCTCAGCATTCTCAGAAGTGCCGTGTTAGGGGACCAAGCTTATCATATGGGAGCCATTGTAGCTCGTAGGTTGCATCTTAATAGACGTAACGGAGATTTCTTTGAAGGAATTTATGCAACCCGCTTAGCTAATTTTCTTGATGTAGACATTCGTGAGGGTGATGTGGAGTTGCCCACTTCTTATTTAGATCTTGATCCTATGTTTTCCCACCAGTTCATTGAGAGGACTGGACCACCTTACCAGTATCGACTAATCTTTGACAGACGGCATGTGGTCCGTGTTGCTCTTCCTGCTCCTACCTTCTTTGATTTTCAGGCGAGAGGAAGATATATTATTACTAGAGAGGAGGCAGATGAGTACGAGAGGGGAGTGGAAGCAGCCCGACGCTGTGCTGCTGCTCAGTAGGCGGTAGCCGCTGCATCGCAGTACGACCCCAGCTTCACCTATGGATATCAGCCAGGTTATCCCTGGTAATAGACCAACTTAGGCCAAAAGCCTAAGCTTGGGGGAGTACGTATTTCCCACCGACATTACATTCATGTTCACACTCATTGCTAGATGTCGGTGCTCATACTCTTTCATTGTAATATCCATGCTAGTTTATTTTCCTTTTTCCTGCTTTCTTCTTGTGTGTTTAATAAACCTTAAGAAAAACAAAAAAAAAATATTAGTGTTAGTCTACTTTCCATGCTTGTAGTAGAATTAAAAAGAAAACCCAAAAATATTTCCCGTCCTTCTTTTGCTTGTTGGGAGCTTTCCCGTGTAAATAGTTTTTATTTTTATTTTCCTTTCTTTGGGGGTCGAGAAGACTATATTGAAAATGCTTAGTGGCTCTTATATGCAAGATTGTTTATTTAACTTAGAGCCCATATTACTTGTCTTCTCTCTTGAGTTGAATGCTTGCAGATTCCAGCTTAGTCCAATGCACGTGCACTCCTATTATTATACACACCGTTCGGATCGTGCAAGTGAAAGGCAATAATGATGATATATGATGGACTCATTGGGATGAGAAAAGCTGGTATGAACTCGACCTCTCTTGTTTTTGTAAATATGACGATTCATCATTCCTGATTCAGCTATTATGAAGTAAACATATTTGCAATGACATTTAGAGATTATAGTTGCTTGTGCCATGCTTGATTAGCTATGAGTTATAATGGTTAACCTTGCGTGCCAACATGCTATTGAGATGATTATGATGTGGTATGATAGGATGGTATCCTCCTTTAAATGAATTGAGTGACTCGACTTGGCACATGTTCACGCATGTAGTAAATCAAATCAACATAGAATTCATGATATTTATGTTCATGGTGGATTATATCCTACTCATGCTTATATTCGGTGTGAATTAATTTTAATGCATGTTTACGACTGTTGTCGCTCTCTCAGTTGGTCGCTTCCCGGTCTTTTGCTAGCCTTCACCTGTACTAAGCGGGAATACTGCTTGTGCATCCAAACTCCTTAAACCCCAAAGTTGTTCAATATGAGTCCACTACACCTTCCTATATGCGGTATCTACCTGCCGTTCCAAGTAAATTTGTATGTGCCAAACTCCAAACCTTCAAATGAAATTCTGTTTTGTATGCTCGAGCAGCTCATGTGCAACTATGGCTGCCTATATCTTCCATGCTAGGTGGGTTATTCTCAAGAGGAGTGGACCCCGCTCCTCATTCATGAGAAAGGGCCGGTAACCGGGATGCCCAGTCCCATGATCCAAAAAGATCAAAGCAAATCAAAATAATTAAACAAAACTCCCCCTGGGACCCGTTGAATGTTGGAGGCACTCGTTGTTTCGAGCAAGCCATGGATTGATGCTTGTGGAGGAGGGGGAGTATAAACCTTTACCATCTGTTTGGGAACTGCCTATAATGCATGTAGTATGGAAGATACAGCCATCTCATAGTTGTTGCGTTGACAGTGAAAGTATGCCGCTCAAAATATTATTTATCTCTATTTCAAAAATCGAGCTCTGGCACCTCTACAAATCCCTGCTTCCCTCTGCGAAGGGCCTATCTATTTACTTTTATGTTGAGTCATCACCCTTCTTATTAAAAAGCACCCGCTGGAGAGCACACTGTCGTTTGCATTCATTATGATTGGTTTATATTGGGTATGACTTGACTGGATCTCTTTTACCATGAATTACAATGTTTAGTCAGTCCTTGATCTTTAAAGGTGCTCTGCATTTATGTTTTGCGGTCTCAGAAAGGGCTAGCGAGATACCATTTTGTTATATCATGTTATGATTATTTTGAGAAAGTGTTGTCATCCGAGTTTTATTATTATGGCTCGCTAGCTGATTATGCTATTGATATGAGTAATTGTGAGACCTACGTGTTATTGTGAGTATGGTTAGTTCATAATAGTTGTTGAAACTTGAATGCTAGCTTTTCATGTTTACAACAACAAGAGCAAACAGAGTTTGTAAAAGTTTTTCTTTTTCTCTTTCAGTTTGTCAACTGAATTTCTTGAGGACAAGCAAGGGTTTAAGCTTGGGGGATTTGATACATCTTCGTCGTATCTACTTTTCCAAACACTTTTGCCCTTGTTTTGGACTCTAACTTGTATGATTTGAATGGAACTAACCCAGAATGATGTTGTTTTCAGCAGAATTGCCATGGTGTTGTTTTATGTGCAGAAAACAAAAGTTCTCGGAATGACCTGAAACTCCACGGAATATCTTAGAATAAATAATAAAATATCCTCGCCAAAGATGAAGACCAGGGGCCCACACCTTTTCCACGAGGGTGGGGGGCGCGCCCCTCCCCCCTGGGCGCGCCCTACCTCGTGGGCCCCCTAGTGGCCCTCCGACGCCAACTCCAACTCCATATATTGGCTTTTGAGGAGAAAAAATCAGAGAGAAAGTTTCATCGCGTTTTACGATACGGAGCCGCCGCCAAGCCCTAATCTCTCTCGGGAGGGCTGATCTGGAGTCCGTTCGGGGCTCCGGAGAGGGGGATTCGTCGCCGTCATCATCATCAACCATCCTCCATCACCAATTTCATGATGCTCACCGCCGTGCGTGAGTAATTGCATCGTAGGCTTGCTGGACGGTGATGGGTTGGATGAGATTTATCATGTAACCGAGTTAGTTTTGTTAGGGTTTGATCCCTAGTATCCACTATGTTCTGAGATTGATGTTGCTATGACTTTGCTATGCTTAATGCTTGTCACTAGGGCCCGAGTGCCATGATTTCAGATCTGAACCTATTATGTTTTCATGAATATATGTGAGTTCTAGATCCTATCTTGCAAGTCTATAGTCACCTACTATGTGTTATGATCCGGCAACCCCGAAGTGACAATAATCGGGACCACTCCCGGTGATGACCATAGTTTGTGGAGTTCATGTATTCACTATGTGTTAATGCTTTGTTCCGGTTCTCTATTAAAAGGAGGCCTTAATATCCCTTAGTTTCCAATAGGACCCCGCTGCCATGGGAGGGTAGGATAAAATATGTCATGCAAGTTCTTTTCCATAAGCACGTATGACTATTTACGGAATACATGCCTACATTATATTGATGAACTGGAGCTAGTTCTGTGTCACCCTATGTTATGACTGTTACATGATGAACCACATCCGGCATAATTATCCATCATTGATCTGGTGCCTACGAGTTTTCCATGTACTGGTTTACGCTTATTTACTTTTCCGTTGCTACTGTTACAATCACTACAAAAATACCAAAAACATTACTTTTGCTGTCTTTACTTTGTTACCGTTACCACCACTATCATACTACCTTGCTACTAAATACTTTGTTGCAGATACTAAGTTTCCAGGTGTGGTTGAATTGGCAACTCAGCTGCTAATACTTGAGAATATTCTTTGGCTCCCCTTGTGTCGAATCAACAAATTTGGGTTGAAGACTCTACCCTCGAAAATTGTTGCGATCCCCTATACTTGTGGGTTATCACACGCTGGAGGGAGGATCATGGCGGGGCGACACGCTCAAGGGAGAGGGTGTGGGGCGGCACGCCGGAGGGAGGGACTACGGGGCTGCGCGCTGGGGGGAAGGGGTGGCGGGGCTGCGCGCCTGAGGAAGAAGAAAGGCGGGGTAAGTTGGGGGTCACCGCGGCATGGGTCTGGTCC
>NC_041392.1:53342041-53365354 GCF_002162155.2 Triticum dicoccoides | reverse complement strand
ATAAGTGTGAGTGTAGAATAGCTTATTCTACACCCTCTAGTAATTCTATCACTAGTAGAAAAAGGGTCAAACGTGAAGCACATTAGTGCCGATTTGAATTTGAGCCGGCACTAATGTGTGCATTAGTGCCGGTTCCAACGGCTAGCCGGCCGCTCTCATTAGTACCGGTTCGTGGCGAACCTTTAGCACCGGTTCGTGCCATGAAGCGGTACTAAAGTGAGTGGTGGCAGGATGTTGTCAGTCCGGGGCCCCTCCATCACCTTTAGTATCGGGTCGTATCATGATCCGGTACTAAAGGTCATCCTACATAGATCCTTCGTCCACCCGAACTCGCTCTGTTCTTCCCCTTTCCCCTCTCCTCTCTATTCTTTTCCCTCTTCCTCTCAAGCTCATCACACATTTTGCCCAAAATTTGTTAAGATTTGAAGGCCCCCATCCATTCAAATGATCATAAAGGTTAGCAACTTTGTCCTTTCATCTCTCATTGCTAGATTAGCTTGTGCAATGCTTTATATAGTGATTGATTTTTGAGTTTAGTAATTTGGGAGGAATTATATATATGTGCTAGTATTTGATTTATATGCAAGGTCAAAAATAACACTTAGTTTGCATATGTAGGTGTGGTTTACTTAGTACCTTCTAAATCTCTGTCGTAACCACCGTTGATCGCTCGCAACGTCCCGTCGCCGGCACCACCTTGTGGTGAGCCTCTTGTTCATGAAGTTTTATATAAAAAATTGATGTTTGTGTGATTTGGATATATAGTTACTCGTATAATTATCTTACCCATACGTTGTTTGTTATACATAGTGCCATGGTTTTGATATCCGTCCCCGTCGGCCCTCGTCCGGGTTATGATTCGGATGTGGTATATTCACTTTTAAAACTATTCATTGCATTTCGTGTTTATGACAAATTATGCCCATCAAGTTGACGTAGATATTTGTATGTAGGAGGTAGTTCAACCGGAAATTCCAACCGACCCTATTGTCGAGAGGTTAAATTTAGTTGAAAGAGAAAACGAGGATTTGAAGGAAAAATTGAAAAGAATTGAGGGGGAGAAGATGGAATTGGAGTTGCATGTTGCCGATGTCGTCGATGATCACAAGATTAAGATGTAGAAAATGCGCTTGAAGATTAGAAAGATTAGAAAATATGCCATTCATAGTGAGGCTTGGTATCATTATGCTGTTGGATCAATTGTTACCTTAGTTGCGATCTTGATCGCATTTGTTGTTGCATTTAAATTCTTTAGCTAGAGAGTTATTTGTTTGTTGCATTTAAGTGTTGTATGATCTTTATGTATGAACTTTATGTATTGTATTAATTTGGTGTTTTCGGTGCTGTGTATTGAAGATGAGCCGACAATGGATGTATGATGACCGATGTTGTCCCGAGTTCATTAATGGCGTGCGTACTTTTTTGCTTGCGGCTGAGGCAAACAAGCGGGCGGATGGTTTTATGCCTTGTCCATGTGCTGGCTGTAAGAATGATCATAATTACTCTACGTCAAGAACCATTCACGTCCACCTGTTTGAGTCCGGTTTCATGCCCCACTATAATGTTTGGACCAAGCATGGAGAAAGAGGGGTTATGATGGAAGATAATGAAGAAGAAGAGGCCGACGACAGCTATCCTGGCCATGGGTTCCCTGAATACGATGATACAACAATGAGGGAAGAAGCCGAGCCGGTAATGCGGGAAGAAGCTAAGCCGGCAATGCGGGAAGAAGCTGAAGAAGAGGCATCGGATGAGCCCGATGATGATCTAGGTCGGGCCATTGCCGATGCCACGAGAAACTGCGCAAGTGATTTGGAGAAGAAGAAGTTGCAGCGCATGTTAGAGGATCACAAAAACTTGTTGTACCTGAATTGCGTAGGTGACAAGAAAAAGCTGGGCACCACACTGGAATTGCTACAATGGAAGGCAGAGAATGGTGTATCTGACAAGGGATTTGGAAAGTTGCTGGTAATGATAAAGAATATGCTTCCAAAGGAAAACGAATTGCCCGAGAATACGTACGAAGCAAAGAAGGCTGTCTGCCCTCTAGGGTTAGAGGTGCAGAAGATACATGCATGCCCTAATGATTGCATCCTCTACCGCGGTGAGTACGAGGATTTGAACACTTGCCCAGTATGCGGTGCATTGCGCTATAAGATCAGCCGCGATGACCCTGGTGACGTCGAGGGCGAGCGCCCCAGGAAGAAGATTCCTACCAAGGTGATGTGGTATGCTCCTATAATACCACGGTTGAAACGTTTGTTCCAAAACAAAGAGCATGCCAAGGCGATGCGATGGCACAGAGAAGACCGTAAGAAAGACGGAAAGTTGAGAGTACCCGCTGACGGGTCGCAGTGGAGAAAAATCAAAAGAAAGTACGAGAAGGAGTTTGCAGATGACGCAAGGAACGTATGGTTTGGTCTAAGCGTAGATGGCATTAATCCTTTTGGGGAGCAGAGCAGCAACCATAGCACCTGGCTTGTGACTCTATGTTTGTATAACCTTCCTCCTTAGTTGTGCATGAAGCGGAAGTTCATTATGATGCCAGTGCTCATCCAAGGCCCTAAGCAACCCAGCAATGACATTGATGCGTACTTAAGGCCATTAGTTGAAGAACTCTTACAACTGTGGAATGGAACAAGTGTACGTGCGTGGGATGAGCACATGGGGGAAGAATTTGACCTAAAGGCGTTGCTGTTCGTGACCATCAATGATTGGCCTGCTCTCAGTAACCTTTCAGGACAGACAAACAAGGGATACCGTGCATGCACGCACTGTTTGGACGATACCGACAGTATATATTTGGCTAATTGTAAGAAGAATGTGTACTTGGGACATCGTCGATTTCTTCCGAGCAGGCATCCCGTAAGAAAGAAATGCAAGCATTTCAAAGGTGAGGCGGATCACCGGACGAAGCCTCGCCACCGTACTGGTGCTGATGTACATGATATGGTCAAGGATTTGAAGGTGGTCTTTGGAAAGGGTCCTGGTGGACAACCTATTCCGAATGACGCCAACGGACGCGCACCCACGTGGAAGAAGAAATCTATATTTTGGGACCTTCCCTATTGGAAAGACCTAGAGGTCCGCTCCGCAATCGACGTGATGCACGTGACGAAGAATCTTTGTGTGACCCTGATTGGCTTCTTGGGCGTGTATGGGAAGACAAAAGATACACCTGAGGCACGGGAGGACCAGCAACATATGCACGGAAAAGACGGCATACATCAGGGTTATGCAAGCTACGCTCTTACCAAAGAAGAGAAGGAAATCTTCTTTGAATGCCTGCTTAGTATTAAGGTACCGTCTGGCTTCTCGTCGAATATAAAGGGAATAATAAACATGACAGAGAAAAAGTTCCAGAACCTAAAGTCTCATGACTGCCACGTGATTATGACGCAACTGCTTCCGGTTGCATTGAGGGGGCTTCTACCGGAAAATGTTCGATTAGCCATTGTGAAGCTATGTGCATTCCTCAATGCAATCTCTCAGAAGGTAATCGATCCAGAAATCATACCAAGGTTAGAGAATGATTTGGTGCAATGTCTTGTCAGTTTCGAGTTGGTGTTCCCACCATCCTTCTTCAACATCATGATGCACGTCCTAGTTCACCTATGCGAAGAGATTAACGTTTTGGGTCCTGTATTTCTACACAATATGTTCCCCTTTGAGAGGTTCATGGGAGTCTTAAAGAAATATGTTCATAACCGTGCTAGGACAGAAGGAAGCATCTCCAAGGGCCATGAAAATGAGGAGGTCATTGAGTTTTGTATTGACTTTATTCCTGACCTTAAGCCGATTGGTGTTCCTGAATCGCGACATAAGGGCAGACTGGATGGAAAAGGCACGCTAGGAGGGGAACAAATAATATGTATGGACGGACATTCTCTCACTGAAGCACACTACACAGTTCTACAGAATTCCGCCTTGGTGGCTCCGTATATGGATGAACACAAGAATTTGCTACGCTCCAAACACCTGGAGTCGTCTGATGACTGGATTACACGTGAACAAACCAGGAGTTTCGCCAGCTGGTTGCAGACACGTACCATGCATGACGCCTCTATTGAAGATGACCTGTACTTGCTGTTCCAATTACCATCTTCGAATGTAATGACTTTCAAAGGGTATGAGATAAATGGTAATACATTTTACACGATCGCCCAAGATAAGAAGAGCACCAACCAAAATAGTGGTGTCCGCTTTTATGCAGAAACCAAGACGGGAAAGGAAACATATTATGGTTATATACAAGACATATGGGAACTTGACTATCGACGTGGTTTGAAGGTCCCTTTGTTTCGGTGCAAATGGGTCAATATGACACGAGGCGGGGTAACGGAAGACCCGCAGTACGGAATGACAATAGTGGATCTCAACAATCTTGCGTATGTAGACGAACCATTTGTCCTAGCCAATGATGTGGCACATGTTTTCTATGTGAAGGACATTTCTACCAAGCCGAGAAAAAGAAAAGATAAGGAAGCGAATGCATCGTACGATGAGCCAAAGCGGCAGATAGTTCTTTCTGAGAAGAGAAACATCGTGGGAGTGTTTGACAAGACAAACATGTCAGGAGATTATGAAAAGTTTGATGAAGTTGCTCCATTCACAGTGAATATTGACCCGAGCATCTTGTTAAATGATGAAGATTTTCCATGGCTACGGTGCAAAGGGACACACGCGAAGAAAAAGTTTCACACCCAAAGATCCGGGATGTGATCGGCTTCACTATCATCACTTTCTTCTGTGTTTCACACCTAGGAGGGAATCTCTGTAATAGTTAGGGTAGCTAGTTATGTGTTTTGGCATTTGAAACGCGAAGAAATTTTATGTGCAAACAAACTGGATGCACTGCGTGTACAAAATGGACAATCTCTTTCGAAGTATCAGGGTTTCGGATGAAAACTCATCTGTTATAAAGGCATTTCATTTTTTAAATAACCTAAGCATTACCAAATTGAATATAATGATAAAACACACTAATATTAAACATAATAAAAAAGAATCACTGAAAAATCTATTTTCAAAGTCAAGTTATTCACAAACTAGTGATTCACAGAAATTTCAAATAATTCAAAATTTAAACTATTCAAATTTGAAAACTACGAGCACTAATAGAAAGTTTGTAATTTTTTGTTCCTAAAGAAAAAATCTTCACAAAGAAACTCTAAATACAGCAAAAAACAACTCAAAAATAAATAAAACAAAAAACAAGAAAAATAAAAAAGACCGCCTACTGGGCCAAAGCGGCCTGCATACGACTAGAAACCCAACATGTTGTTGGGCCAGGATGCAGGCCCGCAAAGGCCCTGTAGGCCCACAGGACAGCACAGAACAGGTAGGCCCAGTAGGCCTGCTTTGGAGAGGAGCTCGAGAGAGCTACCGCACTGGGGCTTATAAACCAGTGCGGACGCCCCTCGGCTAGCGAGGTGGGACTAAACTTGCCGCACCGCACCTGTGCCAGCACACCCCCTTTAGTACCGGGTCGTGGCTCCAACCGGTACTAAAGGGGGGGGGTCTTTAGTATCTGTTGGTGCCACCACCCGGTACTAAAGGGGTGCGCTTCCCGCCGCTTTGCCTGGCCAAAAGAGACCTTTAGTACCGGTTGGTGGCTCCAACCGGTACTAAAGGTGTTTTCTATATAAGAAAACACTTCGAAATTTTTTGTCAGTTTCCTTCTCCACTTCCCTCTGCTTCATCGCCGTCGCCCAGTCCCGCGCTGTCGCCACCCCCGTCGCGTCGTCCCCGTCGACTCCGCGCCGCCCCTGTCCTCGTCGCGCCGCCCCCGTCACACCGTCCGCGTCGCCAGCCCGTCCCCATCCCCGCACCGGCCTGCGTCCCCGTCCCCGCACCAGTCCGCGTCGCCGTCGCCGTTGCCTCGACCTCTCGCCCGCGCTGTGAGCCCCTGTCCCCCCTCTCCTCCCTCCAATCAAAGCCGCCGCGCCGCCGTTGCCGTCGCCTTGGCTCACCGTTGCTGTCGCCTCTGCACGCACATGCATACACAAACACACACACACAAACACACAATGTTTTTAGTTTTTAGTTTCTCTGTTTTTAGTTTTTAGTTTTTTTCTTCTGTTTTTTCTGTATTAATGTTATAGAAATGTTAGTTATATATAGAAATGTGTTAGAAATGTTAGAAATGTTAATTATATAGAAATGTTAGTTTTTTCAATATTAATGTTATAGAAATGTTAGTTATGTAGAAATGCTAGTTTTTTCTGTATTAATGTTATAGAAATGTTAGTTATATAGAAATGTTAGAAATGTTAAAGAAAAATTAGTTATACAATTTTATTTATAGAAATGTTAGAAATCACAATCCAATCATTTTAAAAATGTTACTTTTGCGGCATATAGTATTTTTTGTCGATGGTGCCCGGCCCGCATCCTCGCCGTCGACCCATTCGCGACGACGTCCTTCTTCAGAGGACCCATGTCCGGGACTGGGCTCCGCCGGGCTGGCACTGGGAGGTGCTACCTTCAGGGGCGCGACGCTTGGTGAGGAACCCGACCCCGGGTCCCGTCGTCGACCCTGATCTCCTTTGGTGGCGTTCGCGTGGGCCACTTTCGTTGCGGAGGGAACCGGCCCCGCCGGAGGTGGTATGTCGCCGTGTCAGGGAGGAGGACGAGCACGCCCATCGCTACATGGCTGCTATAGACGTCAGGTTCTCCAATACCTGGCAGGTTCTTTTGGGAGATCACCCGAGCTATGATCCAGTGATGGTTCCTTCTCTTTGGGTGTCCACAGCCCGCACCTCAGGAACCACGAGTGGCCTAGATTACTCTGTAGTATTTGATCTTTATTAGCTTGCTAGCTAGCTAGTGATGTATTCGATATTATATCTATTATTCGAGACGATGTAATCAAGATTATATCTATTATTCGAGACGATGTATTCGAGATTATATCTATTATTCGAGACGACGTATTCGATATTATATTCGATGATGCTTATTATGTACTATGATTGATTCAGTTTTTCCTTATCAATTGATTGCATTCATGCATTGTAATTTGAATATATTTCTTTTGGATTAGTTAAATAAAACCTATGGCGGATAATACCGGCAGAGAGGGAGAATAGGCCCTGTTCAATATCATATGCAATCCTCGTGGGCCAGATGATGTTCAGAATGAAGAAGATTATGACGGCTCTTAATATCTAAACAACATCGGGAAGGGTGATATGATATTCGATCGCGACGACCGAATTGATGAAGTCATGAACTATGAACATGACAAAGAAAATGTTGATCTTGAAACAACAAAGACCGGCGAGGTATATATTTATATAAGCAGGCATCTGGTGATCATCACATGTTTTAAATGACTTGAAGATATATTAACGAATCGATCTTTCTTCTTTCAGCCATCCGGATCGAGCAAATCTTCAGGCAACAGGAAACAAGGCCCGAACAGAAAGTTGAAGGAGGGCGTAAAGTACAATATTGAGGCCATCAAACCTAATGGCGAACCATTAGCGCCTAAGAAGATTGCGGACAAGTTCATTCTTCAGTGCGGAGTTCTTGTGAAGGACCAACTCCCGATCTCCCTTCAAGAATGGAGAGAGCCAACAAAGCCACGTCCAGGAGTTACTTTTGTCGACGACAGACAAAAACTTCTGCTTTGGGAAACGCTCATGGAACAGTTCACCCTACCAGATCATTTCACAGATGCAGATGTGGAGAAAGTCAAGGACGCTGCTCTTAGGAAGATGGCGGTTTCATTCAACAACCACAAGAATCGTGTATGAGACAAGTACGTCAAGGGAGGAAGGAAGACTCCAGTATTCGAGGGAACACTAGAGAAGCAAAGTGCTCATTGGGACGATTTCGTGAAATTCAAGGATTCGGAATTATGTAAGGAACGCTCGTGAATAAACAAGGCCAATGCCGCAAAAAAAGATAAGTTCCATAAGCTGAGGCCAGGTGGCTATGCGGTGGGAATGCCTAAGTGGGATAAGTTTGAGAAAGAGATGGAGGATGCAGGTGTCACTCCAGAAACATTGAGCTGCCCCCCCCAGGTGCAGGACTTGGTTCTATGCGCATGGGGGGGGGGAGTTGGACCCGAAGACAGGCAAAGTTTCAAAGAAGGCATGTCTGGACGGAGCCAAAGATAAGCTACTTGTTGCAATAGAAGAGGCTCGATCGGGGCTGTTCGAGCCCAACAGAGAGAACGATGAGCTTACGCGTGCCCTGGGAAATCCTAAACACCCGGGAAGAACACGAGGCAAGGGCACTATTCCGTGGTATGAGGGGTTTTTGGACCGGAACGCCGACTACAGAACCCGTGCGAGAAAGAAGATTGTGGAGGAGAAGAAGAGGAAGATGGAGGAGGAGCAGAGGAAGCTGGACTATGAATGCCTTCAAGGCCTAGAATCAGCGCACGCGGACTTGGCAGTCAAATTCCAGCGGCAGCAGGAGCAGATCAACTCACTTAGCCAGCAAAGGGGGTCTCAGCAGCTGCAGCAGCTAGTGGATGATCCAGCATTGGATAGCACCATCCCATCCATGCTGAGAAGCAGCATGGGTTCCGCCCCGGGCGACGCATTGCTGGATAGCTACCCAGTGGATGACATCATGGAGAACACTAACTGCGATCTACACTTCAAAATGAAGAACATATCCATGAACGTGGCGGACGCCGTTGCTTTTACAAATCCCCCCGAGGCAACCTTCCATTGCAACCCGATTCCAGCGTGCTATGCTCGTGTCTTGGTTGATGAGGTGGTGGACCAATATTCGGGGCTAGAGCTTGACATTCCTGGAGGTGATGAGGAGCACACACTGGGAGAGGCCAACCATCGTATCATCCTATGGAGAAAGGATTGCATCATCTTTCGAAGGACACCGACACCGCGTCATCCGGCTCCTCGTCGAAGTCCGCCACCGAGTCAGCAGACTCCCGCTCCTCCAAGTCCACCAACACGTCAGGCCACTCCTCCTCCAAGTCCGGCACAGCTTCAGGCCACTCCTCCTCCAAGTCCGGCAAAGCGTCAGGCCACTCCTGCTCCAAGTCCGGCACAGCTTCAGGCCACTACTCCTCCTCCAACTCAGCCACGTCAGCCATCTTCGCCGCCTCAGCAATCACGGAAGAGAGCCGCCTCAGCTATGGTGCGTAGCGGTACAAGTCGAAGTAGTACTGGAGGTACAGGCGGAGGCAAGTGTAACACCCTCGATGCGACTATATCTCCCACGTGTCGAGGCACGACTTAGAGGCATAATCGCATTGAAGGCATATGTCGCAAGTGAGGTAATCTTCACACAACCCATGTAATATATAAAGGAAAGAGATACATAGTTGGCTTACAATCGCCACTTCACACAATTACATGAATAAAGCATTACATCAACCAAATACAAACAGGGTCCGACTACGGAACCAAAATAAAAGAAGAACCCCAAATGCGACAAAGGTCCCCGATCGACCCCAACTGGGCTCCACTACTGATCAACTAGCACGGAAACAACACAAAGGACAAGATCTTTAACGAGCTCCTCCTGAGCTTGGTTGCGTCATCTGCACGGACTCATCGGCACCTGCAAGCTGGTTTTGGAAGTATCTGTGAGCCACGGGGACTCAGCAATCTCACACCCGCGAGATCAAGACTATTTAAGCTTATGGGTAAGGTAAAGGTATGAGGTGGAGCTCCAGCAAGCGTCTAGCATATATGGTGGCTAACATACGCGAATGAGAGCGAGAAGAGAAGGCAAAGCATGGTCGATAAAGGTATGATCAAGAAATGATCCTATAGCAACCTACGCCAAGCATAACTCCAACAACCGTGTTCACTTCCCGGACTCCGCCGGAAAGAGACCATCACGGTTACGCACACGGTTGATGTATTTTAAATAAGGTCAACTTCGGGTTTTCTACAACCGGACGTTAACAAATTCCCATCTGCCCATAACCGCGGGCACGGCTTTCGAAAGTTCAAATCCCTGCAGGGGTGTCCCAACTTAGCCCATCACAAGCTCTCATGGTCAACAAAGGAATAGACCTCCACCCGAGACGTTCCGATCAGACTCGGTATCCCGGTACAACAAGACATTTCGACAGGGTAAAACTAAACCAGCAACACCGCCCGAATGTGCCGACAAATCCCGATAGGAGCTGCACATATCTCTTTCTCAGGGCACACTCAGATGAGACATCCTACGAGTAAAACCAACCCTCAAGTTGCCCCGAGGTGGCCCCGCAGTCTACTCGGTCGGACCAACACTCAGAGGAGCACTGGCCCAGGGGGGGTTAAAATAAAGATGACCCTTGAGTCTGCAGAACCCAAGGGAAAGAAAAGGCTAGGTGGCGAATGGTAAAACCAATGTTGGGCATTGCTGGAAGAGCTTTACTTAAGGCGAACTGTCAAGGGGTTCCCATTATAGCCCAACCGCGTAAGGGACGCAAAATCCGGGAACATAACACCGATATGACGGAAACTAGGGCGGCAAGAGTGGAACAAAACACCAGGCAAAAGGCCGAGTCTTCCACCCTTTACCAAGTATATAGATGCATTAATTAAATAAGATATATAGTGATATCCCAACAAGTAAATATGTCCCAACAAGGAACGAAATCTCCATGTTCCAACCAGGAACAAACTTCAATCTTCACCTGCAACTAACAACGCTATAAGAGGGGCTGAGCAAAGCGGTAACATAGCCAATCAACGGTTTGCTAGGACATGGTGGGTTAGAGGTAACATGGCAATTTGGGAGGCTTGAAAGAAAATGGTAGGCATCATAGCATTGGCATAGCAAAAGAGCGAGCAAACTAGCATAGCAAAGATAGTAGTGATTTCGAGGGTATGATCATCTTGACTGAAATCCCGCAAGGAAGAAGAATGAGTCCATGAAGAAGACAAACGGACATAGTCGAACGAATCCTCACAACTCCGAAACGAAACCGAAGCTAACAAGAGAAGCAAACCAGAAAGAAGCAAACAACCATGGTAAACACACAAGCATAGTCAAGGCATGATGCACAATCAAGTATGATGCATGTCCAGTTTAATGAGGCATGGCATGGCAAAGTGAAGCAAACAACACTACAATTTAAGTGGAGCTCAATATGCAACGAGTTGCATATTGACGGAACACCACATCGATTATTTAGTTCTCTCTCGGTTAGGTACTCAACAATATTAAGTGTTATTAAACATGGCAAGAGGTGGAGCATAAATAAACTAACTATTTAGGCAAGTTTAAGTGAGGCCGGAAACAACAAACAACCATTCCGGAAAATCCCCATGTCATTTAGTAATTTAATGCAACAACAATTTTTTTAAGTATTTAAATATTGTTAAAATGATGCGGATGACATATACAAGTTTAAGCTTTTTTTATGGAAATGTTGACATGAGCATGATACGAGGCATTTGGTCACCATGGCGGAACAAAAAGGGTGCCATGGCGGCGAAACAAAAATGGTGCCACGGCAACATATCCGAAAATGATGCCATGGCAACATATCGGTTCCGGTAGCTCATGGAGATACCGGTGCAAAAGGAAGTGTGACATGAGCGGGTCATGCAAGATGGTGGGGTGATCCCGACTTCCGGGTTCCCACAGGTTAGTGGCATGGAAACGAGTGACACTTCGGACACGGTGCAAACGATGCATCTCATACAACACATGCATTCGTTCACGGGCGTCGTCTCGGGGTTATACCTTTGAAGCGAGCATTTCGGGCGGAACGAGTTCGTCGAGGGAAGTAGTCGTTCACGGGTCGTAGGGGAAGTAGTTGTTCGCGTTTCGTAGTTGTACACATTCCGTAGATGTTCAGGGTCTTGGCGGGTCGTCATGTAGCCGTACATGTTCGTCGTGGTACACGGTTCATAGACGTTCGAGTCATCGGTAGAGGAAGTAGTGGTACACGGCCGTAGTGGAACTTGATGCATCCGTGGTCTTCGGGTTCGTAGTTGTACTTGGCGTTCGGAATCCGGGTCTTGTCGGTCCAAAACGAAGGAACACCAGGGCCTCGTTAGGCAGCAGCAAGGAGGCGATGGAACAGCAGGCTGAGGAAGATGTGGCACTGGGCTGGCCTATGGTGGAGGTCAACTCCGACGGGGACGGGCCACCGGAGTCAGTTCCGGCCAGGAACGGCAAGGGTGGCGGAGGCCACTCGGATCTGGACGGGGTTGGAGGAAGACTGCGCTCCCGCGGTTGAAGACGAACGGCGACGGCGCGGCACTCTAGGAGGCAGCAGGGCACGGGGATGACAGGGGCGTGGCCGCAGGGCTCGTCCATGGCGTCCCTGACCTCCGGAGCACAGCGGGGCAATGAGGAGGGGTCCGCGGGGACGGGACGAGGCGGTTGGGCGCGCGCAGAGGCGACGGGGCCGCCGGAGTTGGTCTCCAGGTGGCGGCACGGGAGGCCCGGCGCGGCGTCGGCGAGAGGATGCAGCAGCTGCTGCTGCAGCCGGCAGCGAGGTCGAGGCGGTGCGGCTCCAGAGGCGGCGAGGAGGCCGACGGTGCCATGGTCGTGCAGCCCAGGCGAGCTCGGCGGCCTGGACTTGCTGGACGAAGCGGCGGCGTTGAGGAGGCTGACGGGGCTCCGGCTTGGCCCGCTTCTCCGGTGAGGGCGGAGCGCAGGGTCGGGCACTGGAGGTCGGGTACTGGAGCACGGAGGGAGAAGGTAGGGCGAGGTGGAGGCGCACCGGAGAGGAAGGGGAAGATCGAGGAGAGGGGATCGGGCGTTGGGTGGCTCGATGCGATGGGTGCGGGAGCGAGGGGATCGGGCGATGCGGGGGTGTGCGGCGCACAGGGAGAGATGGGGTGCGATCGGGTCGAGGGGAACTGCGGCTAGGGTTAGAGGGGCACCGGCTGGGCTGCGGATGGGCCTAAGAGGCCGGCTAGGGTTGCAGGCTGCTGGGCTCTCTCTCTCTCCCTCATATACTCTTTACATTAACAAAGAACTAGAAGAAAGGATAGGAGAGAAGAGAAGGTTAGAGGAAGAATTTGGGCATGCGGTTAATTTTCTCGGACTCGCAAAAATGAGCTTGAACCAAGAAAACTAGAAAGAGGCATGATTGAAAGATGTAAATTCAAACTCATTTGAATTTAATTCAAATGGGTTTGAACTAGGACTTGATAAAAGGAAGGTCCAAAAATGTTCGGATTTTTGGTGGGGCTCCGGAAAATGATGAAATAATTTATGGGCAAGGTTTGGAGGTCAACTCGGGGCAGAAAAAGGCATGGGATTTATTTTGCACGTGGGTTATGGTGATTTCCAAAACAATGGAATATTTAATATAGCTCCCTAATATTGGAGGATATGTTATAAAGAGAGTCACCATGTGAGTTCCCTCGGTTTAAATGGACCAAAAATCCATACAATTTATTTAGATGAGTTGAGATACAAAGGTTAATGACATGATGCAATGCACATGATGCAAGGATGAATGCAATGAACAAAACAAATCGCACGACGAATCTCGGAAAACAAAGAAGGCATCTGAAGCACCGGGCTCGGGGCGTTACAACACTCCACCACTACAAGAGGATCTCGTCCCGAGATCTAGGATGGCACCGGAGAGAAACGGAAGAGGGAGAGAAGAGGTAAAACTAAGTTGCTTCTTCGACAAAAGAGTGAAACTACGAACCTTGAGAGATTGAAAAGTTGAAAGAGAGAACACAATGGAGTTGAATACAATCGAGAGCACTGTGGTAGAAAATAGAAACAAGGAACATCATGTGAACCTTGGAGGTTGCAAAGCTATGAATGACGAGTAGAATGGACAAGAAGGAATTGAAACAGCTCTAGTTGCAACGAGATAAACAAGGAACAAGGAAGATCAAATTCGGACAGCACTCCGGTTGAAAAGAGATGCAAGACTTGATAGGATGAAAAGAACTTGAAGAGATGACACAACATTCCGGTTGAATGGATAAGCACGAAAAGAACATGATCCTCACAATTCGAGATGATGAGTGAAAAGAGCAACATCACAATGCCTCCGGAAGAAAGAATAGATGATAGATCATTGGAATAACAGAATGAAGAAGAAAATGCCAACTTTTGCCACAAATGAACTTGGAAAGCATCCTTGCCAAGTAGGATTGAACGGAGTTGTTGGAAAATCAACAACGAAAAGAATAAGCTTGTAGTGGGCTTATGGAAAACATCTCAAGACTATGAGGTGACAACCGGCCACTAACAGAAACAATTGATTGGTTGAGATCAACGAAGAGATGAAAAACTGCTTTCGCTGAGAGGATAGGAGAAAACTTGGATCATTGATAAGCACCACAATACAACATTCCTTAGGGAAGGCTTTAGGTGAAATCTATACCAAGATAACTCCAACGAAGAGACTGATGGATTTAAAATACCTCATTCTTGACAACAGATGAATCATGAAACATGAAGGAAATTGTCAAGAGTGACATAACACCATCTCAAAAGATAAGGTAGGAGAATTGCACTTCGGATGCAAGAAGAAGAATACTTGAACTCCTCAAAACAAAACATGTGTTGAGCACCATGTTTAATTTTTTGAGTATAGCTTGGCGGGTCATAACTTCGAGAGAAATCTTGAAGAACAATTGAAGAATGAAAAGAATCCTTGACGAACCACCATGTAGAGCCTCCATGAAGAACTCCGGTAATAAAAGGATGATGGAAAGAAAGGGAAGTTGAAAACACAAGGTGAAGCCTAAGAGAATTGAATCACCTTGTATGCTTATCCTTCATCAAATTAAATTGATGGCAAGCTATGGATTAGGCATACTACTTATTCTCGTAGAAAGGATTAAGAGAGATATAGCGCAAACTTGAGAAGCTATTGATGGAACCACGGGTAGGATTTGGAAACAATGAATGAATTGATATGATAACGAAGGAAGAGAAATCTTGAACGAACCACCGTAAGAATTAAAATGACCAAAGGGAAGATAGAGGAACACCGGGAAGAATTGGGAAATGAACGAAGACACATGAGACAATCTAGGTACAAAAGAACGAAGAATCTTGAATTGCTCCGGATAGGATAAAAAGAATTCCCACAATCAAACAATTATGAGAGGATGACCTCGAATTAGAACCACGAATCTCTGAGAGAACGGATAAGATATGGAGGCAAAATCTTCTTCGGTCTTCAAATGATGAGAAAGACGACGAGAAACACCACCAAGAATTATTGAGGCACACCGGAAGAATCAAAAGCGAAGAGGTTGAGCCAACTATGAAAAGAATTTGAAAGATCTTGGAGAAAAGTATTTGACTGATGATAACTCATCCTTACGTCAAACTTGGAGAAGAATTTAGGATAGCTCCGGGAAAATAAGAAGAGTCAGGTAAGATACTGGAAAAAGACCTGTGGGTTAGGGCCCACACAAAAGAAACACCGTTGAACAATTTGAAGAGAGATAATGCACCGGTTGAAATAAAAGACTTGAATGAGAGAACATCCTCAAAAGATCTTGAACGAATGCATAGTGGAAACACGAATCTTCGAGATATCTTGAGCATTCCAGAACAATTGAATAGCGAGAAATGAATGGATATGAGGAGCACCGTCAATAGAAGGTATTTGAAACGAGAAAAGGGGATATAATCGATAAATCTTGACTTGAATCCACCGGAGAAGAAAAGAAAGAAGAATGACTTACTTGAAGCTCCGTTAGAAACTTCATGAGAATCACCGGATAAGAACATTGAAGGAAAAGAATGGAGAGACTTCACATCAATAAGATGGATACTTGATCAATAATTCTGAATCCTTCAAGAAAACAAGGGTGGGAGGGTGGGAAAACACCGTTGAGAACGAAGCGAACACCGTTGAGAAGAAATGATAATTGATCTTGCTGATGTTGAAATGATCGGATCCACTTGAAGAGAGACACACTGGTTGAAAAGGATTGGCAAGACAATCTCGATGATCAAGAAGGATTAGTATTCACATAGCAATATGAGAACACCATTTAGGAAAGGTATGGATTCAACATTTGACTTCGAAGCAACTCGAATACCACAAATAAAACAAAACAAAGGATTTGGCTTGCAGAATAAGCCGGAACAAACATATGATAGAGATTTCGTCTGAAGTTTTCGTGGTGGGGCCTACACGGGCTCGAGTGTACAGCACCATCATGTACAAGGCAGTGCACATGACATACGAAGTGTCCCCGAACCAGCATAGCCAAGGGTTCTTTAAGACACAACGAGACCACTGTAAAAACGACTGTGAATAGGCGGACCACTAGACGTCGAACCCCAATTTCATATCATATATCTGTCGGAAAGATATCCTAAGAGCTACTTGATTTCCCACCTATGAAACTCCCAAAATTTTCCGGTTATGCAATTAGGTGTTGGGGATACAGGGGAAGCATAATATCTCACCCAAACTAACAAATCCTACATCCAGCTGTATCCATCCTTCAACACATAACCAAGAAACCTTCGGAAATCATCTACCTCAACCTTCGAAAAGCATCCGTTATACAAGTTATGGCGATACTCCCGAACTCCCGCCCTAGTACTGGGTGGCGTCGAGGTTATCTCACCAACGAACTGCATAAAAGAGATTTTCGATGTCGGCGTACTAAACTCAGCTATTCCAGAACTGCAACGATAAAATTATGATGACAACACCTCAGAGCTCAACTCCCCGGGACACTTCCACAAAACCCCTGACAGGAGGCACCAAGACAATGATCTCATCATAAAACCATTGAAACGATTCCAAGATACCCGCGTGATCCTAAAAAAATTTAGTGAAATTTGAGAAGAGAAGAGTCAAAACTTTACGTCAGTATGCCTTACCAGAGCGATGAGGAGACTGGGAAGTAAAAATAATTCCTAACTCTCCGATATATATAATCCTAAATGGCTCAAAACATTTTTCTAGACACAACTCGGCCGCTAAAAAACGATCAAGCAGTGGGGCTCCTAAGGTCGGGGAAGGCTCTGATTACCAACTTGTAACACCCTCGATGCGACTATATCTCCCACGTGTCGAGGCACGACTTAGAGGCATAATCGCATTGAAGGCATATGTCGCAAGTGAGGTAATCTTCACACAACCCATGTAATATATAAAGGAAAGAGATACATAGTTGGCTTACAATCGCCACTTCACACAATTACATGAATAAAGCATTACATCAACCAAATACAAACAGGGTCCGACTACGGAACCAAAATAAAAGAAGAACCCCAAATGCGACAAAGGTCCCCGATCGACCCCAACTGGGCTCCACTACTGATCAACTAGCACGGAAACAACACAAAGGACAAGATCTTTAACGAGCTCCTCCTGAGCTTGGTTGCGTCATCTGCACGGACTCATCGGCACCTGCAAGCTGGTTTTGGAAGTATCTGTGAGCCACGGGGACTCAGCAATCTCACACCCGCGAGATCAAGACTATTTAAGCTTATGGGTAAGGTAAAGGTATGAGGTGGAGCTGCAGCAAGCGTCTAGCATATATGGTGGCTAACATATGCGAATGAGAGCGAGAAGAGAAGGCAAAGCACGGTCGATAAAGGTATGATCAAGAAATGATCCTATAGCAACCTACGCCAAGCATAACTCCAACAACCGTGTTCACTTCCCGGACTCCGCCGGAAAGAGACCATCACGGTTACGCACGCGGTTGATGTATTTTAAATAAGGTCAACTTCGGGTTTTCTACAACCGGACGTTAACAAATTCCCATCTGCCCATAACCGCGGGCACGGCTTTTGAAAGTTCAAATCCCTGCAGGGGTGTCCCAACTTAGCCCATCACAAGCTCTCATGGTCAACGAAGGAATAGACCTCCACCCGAGACGTTCCGATCAGACTCGGTATCCCGGTACAACAAGACATTTCGACAGGGTAAAACTAAACCAGCAACACCGCCCGAATGTGCCGACAAATCCCGATAGGAGCTGCACATATCTCTTTCTCAGGGCACACTCAGATGAGACATCCTACGAGTAAAACCAACCCTCAAGTTGCCCCGAGGTGGCCCCGCAGTCTACTCGGTCGGACCAACACTCAGAGGAGCACTGGCCCAGGGGGGGTTAAAATAAAGATGACCCTTGAGTCTGCAGAACCCAAGGGAAAGAAAAGGCTAGGTGGCGAATGGTAAAACCAATGTTGGGCATTGCTGGAAGAGCTTTACTTAAGGCGAACTGTCAAGGGGTTCCCATTATAGCCCAACCGCGTAAGGGACGCAAAATCCGGGAACATAACACCGATATGACGGAAACTAGGGCGGCAAGAGTGGAACAAAACACCAGGCAAAAGGCCGAGTCTTCCACCCTTTACCAAGTATATAGATGCATTAATTAAATAAGATATATAGTGATATCCCAACAAGTAAATATGTCCCAACAAGGAACGACATCTCCATGTTCCAACCAGGAACAAACTTCAATCTTCACCTACAACTAACAACGCTATAAGAGGGGCTGAGCAAAGCGGTAACATAGCCAATCAACGGTTTGCTAGGACATGGTGGGTTAGAGGTAACATGGCAATTTGGGAGGCTTGAAAGCAAATGGTAGGCATCATAGCATTGGCATAGCAAAAGAGCGAGCAAACTAGCATAGCAAAGATAGTAGTGATTTCGAGGGTATGATCATCTTGCCTGAAATCCTGCAAGGAAGAAGAATGAGTCCATGAAGAAGACAAACGGACGTAGTCGAACGAATCCTCACAACTCCGGAACGAAACCGAAGCTAACAAGAGAAGCAAACCAGAAAGAAGCAAACAACCATGGTAAACACACAAGCATAGTCAAGGCATGATGCACAATCAAGTATGATGCATGTCCGGTTTAATGAGGCATGGCATGGCAAAGTGAAGCAAACAACACTACAATTTAAGTGGAGCTCAATATGCAACGAGTTGCATATTGACGGAACACCACATCGATTATTTAGTTCTCTCTCGGTTAGGTACTCAACAATATTAAGTGTTATTAAACATGGCAAGAGGTGGAGCATAAATAAACTAACTATTTAGGCAAGTTTAAGTGAGGCCGGAAACAACAAACAACCATTCCGGAAAATCCCCATGTCATTTAGTAATTTAATGCAACAACAATTTTTTTAAGCATTTAAATACTGTTAACATGATGCGGATGACATATACAAGTTTAAGCTTTTTTTATGGAAATGTTGACATGAGCATGATACGAGGCATTTGGTCACCATGGCGGAACAAAAAGGGTGCCATGGCGGCGAAACAAAAATGGTGCCACGGCAACATATCCAAAAATGATGCCATGGCAACATATCGGTTCCGGTAGCTCATGGAGATACCGGTGCAAAAGGAAGTGTGACGTGTGCGGGTCATGCAAGATGGTGGGGTGATCCCGACTTCCGGGTTCCCACAGGTTAGTGGCATGGAAACGAGTGACACTTCGGACACGGTGCAAACGATGCATCTCATACAACACATGCATTCGTTCACGGGCGTCGTCTCGGGGTTATACCTTTGAAGCGAGCGTTTCGGGCGGAAGGAGTTCGTCGAGGGAAGTAGTCGTTCACGGGTCGTAGGGGAAGTAGTCGTTCGCGTTTCATAGTTGTACACATTCCGTAGATGTTCAGGGTCTTGGCGGGTCGTCATGTAGCCGTACATGTTCGTCGTGGTACACGGTTCATAGACGTTCGAGTCATCGGTAGAGGAAGTAGTGGTACACGGCCGTAGTGGAACTTGATGCATCCGTGGTCTTCGGGTTCGTAGTTGTACTTGGCGTTCGGAATCCGGGTCTTGCCGGTCCAAAACGAAGGAACACCAGGGCCTCGTTTGGCAGCAGCAAGGAGGCGATGGAATAGCAGGCTGAGAAAGATGCGGCACTGGGCTGGCCTATGTTGGAGGTCAACTCCGACGGGGACGGGCTACCGGAGTCAGTTCCGGCCAGGAACGGCAAGGGTGGCGGAGGCCACTCGGATCTGGACGGGGTTGGAGGAAGACTGCGCTCCCGTGGTTGAAGACGAACGGCGACGGCGCGGCACTCTAGGAGGCAGCAGGGCACGGGGATGACAGGGGCGTGGCCGCAGGGCTCGTCCATGGCGTCCCTGACCTCCGAAGCACAGCGGGGCAATGAGGAGGGGTCCGCGGGGACGGGACGAGGCGGTTGGGCGCGCGCAGAGGCGACGGGGCCGCCGGAGTTGGTCTCCAGGTGGCGGCGCGGGAGGCCCGGCGCGGCATCGGCGAGAGGATGCAGCAGCTGCTGCTGCAGCCGGCGGCGAGGTCGAGGCGGTGCGGCTCCAGGGGCGGCGAGGAGGCCGACGGTGCCATGGTCGTGCGGCCCAGGCGAGCTCGGCGGCCTGGACTTGCTGGACGAAGCGGCGGCGTTGAGGAGGCTGACGGGGCTCCGGCTTGGCCCGCTTCTCCGGTGAGGGCGGAGCGCAGGGTCGGGCACTGGAGGTCGGGTACTGGAGCGCGGAGGGAGAAGGAAGGGCGAGGTGGAGGCGCACCGGAGAGGAAGGGGAAGATCGAGGAGAGGGGATCGGGCGCTGGGTGGCTCGATGCGATGGGTGCGGGAGCGAGGGGATCGGGCGATGCGGGGGTGTGCGGCGCACAGGGAGAGATGGGGTGCGATCGGGTCGAGGGGAACTGCGGCTAGGGTTAGAGGGGCACCGGCTGGGCTGCGGATGGGCCTAAGAGGCCGGCTAGGGTTGCAGGCTGCTGGGCTCTCTCTCTCTCCCTCATATACTCTTTACATTAACAAAGAACTAGAAGAAAGGATAGGAGAGAAGAGAAGGTTAGAGGAAGAATTTGGGCATGCGGTTAATTTTCTCGGACTCGCAAAAATGAGCTTGAACCAAGAAAACTAGAAAGAGGCATGATTGAAAGATGTAAATTCAAACTCATTTGAATTTAATTCAAATGGGTTTGAACTAGGACTTGATAAAAGGAAGGTCCAAAAATGTTCGGATTTTTGGTGGGGCTCCGGAAAATGATGAAATAATTTATGGGCAAGGTTTGGAGGTCAACTCGGGGCAGAAAAAGGCATGGGAGTTATTTTGCACGTGGGTTATGGTGATTTCCAAAACAATGGAATATTTAATATAGCTCCCTAATATTGGAGGATATGTTATAAAGAGAGTCACCATGTGAGTTCCCTCGGTTTAAATGGACCAAAAATCCATACAATTTATTTAGATGAGTTGAGATACAAAGGTTAATGACATGATGCAATGCACATGATGCAAGGATGAATGCAATGAACAAAACAAATCGCACGACGAATCTCGGAAAACAAAGAAGGCATCTGAAGCACCGGGCTCGGGGCGTTACAGCAAGCGATTTCAATATGGACAAAGCAGCCTCGCACCTCTTCCGCAGAGGCCTTACGACAAGTCCGAGGAGGAAAACACAGCCATATAGAAGGCCGAGGTGGAAGCCCATTTGGCACCGAAACCGCCACCGCCGCCAAGGGAGAAAGTGCCTGAGGAAAAGATTGACCACTTCATTCGTATGGCTAGACCACCAGCTCCCAAGCCTGTTGACACAGACTATGAGCGCCATCTCAGGAAGTTAAATCGAGCACGTCTACAGAAAGAGGCGAGCTCGAGCTCGAGCAAATCAGCTGGCAAAACATGCGGTAAAACCGTTCCCCAGCTGGGAGAATAGGCGGCGCACTCAATCCCCCCGCTTGTTGTGCCAACAACACATGAGAGTAGGCGCCCCCAATATTATTGTGGGCAAACCGTTTACGTTCCTGAGTTGGGCGATGTGGTAATAACCGAGGAGCATATTGAGCAGACTGAAATCCTCAAGATCACTGTTGGACAACTCCTCGACATCGAGCCCATGCCTCCGCTTAGAGAGGAGGAAATAAAACAGAAATATGTCCGGGGCCAACCTTTGGTCGAGCCAGACGAGGTCAAGAAGCTCCCTATGAGAATGTATGAATTACATCAATGGTACATGGACATTACCAAGATTTCCAATCGAGAGTCCCTCATGGTGAATGTCAAGAAGGATCATTACTACCATGAGAAAGCTGTGTCCGTTCAGTATTCAGAACTATTTCAGTTATACAATCAAGACGCAGTCGACAAATCTATCGTCAGTTGCCATTATGTGTAAGTGATTTCTTTTTGTAATTGAAGTCTCAAGCTAGCTGTAGTGATCATTTTGATCAATCATTACCTGTAATTATCCTCACTATATTCTTTTTTGTGGTATTATGCAGGATGAAGATTTATGAAATGAAAAAAGGTGGACGCTATGGCATTGGGTTTGTTGACCCAAATACCATTAATGAATACACATGGAAATTAGATCCATATTACGAAAAAAGTGTAGAGGAAAGCATGCTAGAGTTCTTCAAGCGCCTCAAATACAATGAAGATATACTACTTCCTTACAACTTCGAGTGAGTCACACTGTCTTGTACTACAAATTCTGTTTTTGTCTACTAGCTAGCTACATGTTTTTTCTTACATATGCCCGCTTAATTAAGACATGCAAACGTGTGTGCATGCAGATTTCACTGGATCTTGTTAATCATTAAAGTTGATGAAGGAACAGTTGAAGTACTAGACTCACTACTTAACAAAGCAAGTGACTACACCATCGTGAAGGGGATAGTCAACAGGTAATTTCAATCATTATTAACTATATCTCGGCCTATTTAATTAGTTCGTCATTTCCTAATAACAACTATTTAATAACCCATTTATTCATTTTCTTTGTCGGCGGGCAGGTCTTGGGAAAAGTTCATCAACGTCACTCCAGGCCAATGGAAACGAAATCTAAATTGGTATCGACCCAAGGTAAGTAATTAAGTAGTACTAGCTAGCTGCCGTCTCTTTAATTATCATGCTTGATTAATTATTATCTGATCAAATTCCATTCTTGTAAAGGTCCTGAAGCAGGCGCCGGGGAATAATCTGTGTGCATACTACATTTCCGAGAACATTCGCATGATGGCGTCCAAAAGGAGCAGATCTCAAAGACAGGAGTGGGTACGTTTGTCAGAACACTATTCACAATTTTTACACCATTATCGATATATCTAGTCACACAACTAATACACATGCATATTGATCTCCTTCTTAACAGTTCAGAGAGGTGCGGGAGAAGCTCCTAAAAGAGGAGCGCATAGAAGCAATTGAAGAGGAAATAGCGGGATTTTTGCTCGACCAGGTCATAGATCCCAAAGGAGAATACTATTACCCGCTACCGCCCCCATGAACCACTTCCAATTGTTATCGTTCTCCGAAGGCACCAATTAGGCTAATGCCACTGGCTCCGAAGGCACCAATTAGGAGAAATTGTATATAGCTAGCTAATTGTATATATATATACATGTGTGTATATATGTGTGAATTAATTAATGGTGGTTGTGAGACATTCGATGAT
>NC_041392.1:53213413-53341634 GCF_002162155.2 Triticum dicoccoides | reverse complement strand
GGTTCTACTAGAAATTCTATTTGTATATATGCATAATGTGTACAATATGTAGTATCATAAAATACCAGCAAACGAAAAAGAATTAAATGGAAAACACAAAATTAAATGAAAAAGAAATCATAAACCCAAACCCCCCCAACCTTTTAATACCGGTTGGTGTCACCAACCGGTACTAAAGGGCTCCCTGCCCCGGAGCTGACTCGTGCCACGTGGTTGCCCTTTAGCACCGGTTCATGCTGAACCGGTACTAAAGGGGGGGACCTTTAGTGCCCACACTTTAGTGCCGGTTACCGAACCGGCACTAAAGGGTCTTACGAACCGGTGCTATTGCCCGGTTCTGCACTAGTGTCTATAGCTAATTAAATGAAGCAAACTTAGCAAAACCATTTCATTGGAAGAGGTCACTCCTTGGCAAATACAATAAATACACGCGCTTAGCAGCGTTTATTCCTTGAGTACGAAGAAAGAGATAGAGAGGAGTAAAAATACACTTATAGCCAACGTTGTTGTAGTATGAGTGACTAAGTGATGACTATGTATGACATGCCAACATCAGATAGCCTAACGCACCGTGTTAAATCTCCAAGGGCGCGACCGCGCAAGCGACGCGATAGTCGTGGTAGGCGCGACCATGATACGAGCTGCTAGCAGCCCTTGGATCTGAGATCAAACGATCGCATGCTAAGTTGCTAAAAATTTGCAGAATAACCATCCAGGATAGGATATTCACCCATAGGTCTAGAATCACGCCATGCAACCGTTCGATCTCAGATCCAAGGGCTCTCGGAAGCCCGTATCATGGGAGAATGGAAAGCCACTACCCTGCTGTTCGCACGCTGGCAGTTCGCTCCTACTCGTCCCCGCACGTCCTTCAATACTACGGCGGTTCGCTCCTAGTCGTCCCGTCCATTCACATTACAGCAGTTCCACTAATCCTAACCCTTCTCCCAAATCCATGGCGTCTCAAATCTCCATGATCGGCGGTGAGTACAAGGTTAGAACCATCACCGGTGATGAGTTCGACGTCATCTACACCCGTTCTTCCGCGACGGTGAAAGGATGCCTTTCTCGCTTCAGACGCATGTTCGAAAACTCAGATGATGAGTGGGTCGCTGGGCTAGATGTTGAGTACACCACAGTCCTGGGATGAGAGAAGGATCTAAAGGACGAAGAGAGGAAGAAGCCCGTCGTGATCCAGGTTTGCGTACATAACGTTTGCTTGGTCTACCACATTGCCATGCCGACGTTGAGTGCCAGGATTTTAAGAACTTCCTCAAGGACAAAACAGTGAAATTCGTTACTGTAGACTTTACGAACGACGAAGAAGTCCTGGGTCGGATAGGCCTCGTTGTAGGCAACCCCTTCGACCTCCAGAAGAATCGGCTGGTGCCCTCTCGTTAGCCTTCAATGCTGACCCTGGCAGGAGCCATGGTTCATCCTTCGTACGGTAAACTAGAGAAACCTCCATACACGTTTGATCATCATGCATGGCAGCGGAATGTACTAGATATAGACCACATCCACTACGCTGCAATGGATGGCTACCTTTGTTTCAATATCTACAAGGGTTGCATGAAGAGCAACAACCAAGTGTGCGGTTCAAGCAAAGAAGTATCAGCCAAGAGGAATAGGAACAAGGACGAAGTCGAGGACGTGGACGAGGACTCCGAGTAAGGTGGCAGTGTCATTGCTCATGGTGGTTCTAAACTTCTAATGCAGTGTCTACCGGATTAGTTGCATAGTTTAATTTCAGGTGTGCTTAGTTTAATTTGAGGGGTGTGTTGTGCTGAGCCCCCAGCAGAACTATGCTATGTTTCTTCTTGTTACTTTAACTCTTCAGTATATACATACTACTAGTATTACTTTAATAGAATTTAGCACCCCCAATTAAGCATGTACTAGCTTTTTAAATAGTATTATATGCATAATTTGGCGATGAGCGCTCTTTATATGTACCACCTTTTTTTTAATTTCAATTTTTGCTCCATGGCGCAATCCATCGATAGTACTACTGTACAAAACTAAACATTTTTTAAAAGGCTAGAGTACTGTTCATTCCATATATAGCCAGTTAAATTCTCAACCTAGAACGACGTGCATGCCATGTAGTAAACCGATACGGAGGAAGTATAGTAAAAATGAGGTGATTTTACTGAGCGATCGGCGGGGGAGCATGGCCTGTCATGCAGTCCCACGTGTCATGATGTACCAAGGCAATGCGCGTGTCCCTCTTGAGGCAGAAGCAATACTAGTACGTGGTTTGAGATGATGGCGAACCGAAGTGTGAAATAATTGTTGCTTCGTCCGTCTGGGAAAGTGCGGCATTGTGATTTGACGTATCATTGCTCATTACTACTACTGGGCCGGTACGAGTGGGGTGCGTCCCCCCTGCTATTATGCACTGTTATTTGGTGCTTGACACGTCGACCCGGTTGCTATATGTCCCACATGTCGGCGACAGGAATTACAGAATTCATGAAAGGGAGCGTTGACGGAGGAGTATACTACAGAATTCATGAAAGGGAGCGACTTAGTTTTGGAAAAATCTGTTTTTACGGAGTACGTACCCACTAGGGTTTATAGGGCTCATCTAAAAAACATTCGTTTTTCCGTTTGATAAGTCTCAATTCTACTATACTAGTAGTAGTACCATTACATGTTGGATTTCAAGGTGTGTTAGATCACCCGACGCAAGCAGTGTCAAGAGGAAACTAAACAATGCATGTACAAGTTCATGGAAATTTAGTGGTCATTCATGCATTCGTTCTAATTAATGCTTCGGTAAACATAACTTCTTGAGAAAAACGAGCGTACTAATAACTTGTGCAAACTACAAAATTAATTCGACCACTCACCGTCTACCTTGGTTGGAATAATTTTGAAATTGAGCCATAAACTGGAAAGGAGGGAGTAGTAACTTTTGTCTCGATTACTATTTGTGGCCTTGGATAGATGCAAAATGTATTTTTTTATAGTGGCCTTGTATAAGTAAATGGAGGGAGTACTAACCAAAGTACGTAGTAGGGACGAGGAGTAAATGGAGGGGGTAGTGAAATTTTCTCCTCGTGCTGCGAGCCACCTCGCGCGTGGGCGAGGGAGCGGGCATAAGGCGTAGTAAGCAAGCTTCACCTCATCCTGCGAGCCACCGTGCCCATGGGCGGGGGAGACGGCGTACTAAGCAAGCTTCTCCTTGTTCTGCGAGTTGACGGGACACATTAAAAGTACTCCAGTGTATAGAGCCTTGCCTCTAAGGTAGGCCCCACATGGTTTGCCTCTTTTTTTAATTTAACATAATGCGTCAAGTCGCAATTTGTTTGTTCACCCGTGGTCGACGATCCTCCCTCCACCAAGTGGACAACCAGTACACGTGCCAAATTACCATGTGGGCTGCCTTTTTCGTACAGAAATGAGCTCCACCGTGTACCCGCGCGGGTGTGGTTGGGAAAGAGATGGGAGTACGTGCGCCGTGCGTGCACCTCTTCTCTTTGTGCATGTCCCCAACCTATGTGGGTGTGTGTGAGAGAGATACAAACCTAGACATAATGCGCCGTCCATCCCCATGCCTCCGCCCAGTCCGACCACCAGTCACCACCACGCCCCACTCCTCCTCACCTTATCTCTCATCTTTCTCCCTCCATTTTTATATACAAGGGGCCACTATCAAAATTACAATTTGCAGATATACAAAGCCACTGACACTAATCGATGCAATATTAATGGTGTTTGCCTCGTGGTACTAGCAAAGGAGGACATTAATTATCCCTTGCATGCATGCGGGAGTTTGTAAAGAAATGCATCTTGATGTTCCGTGCAATGCACAGGCATCTTGCTAGTCCATGAAAACAACACATGGAAAAATTCCACGGCGAACGAGGGATTTGAATCTATTGGGAGGGGCTGTTTGGATCTTGCCCGGGGTAGCCAAAATATTGGCGACCCTTTTGTCCATCGGTGCCTTTGCCACTGATGAACTAGGAATGGCTCGGGTGCTCATGCTGTCATGCATCCTCCAGCGTGCACGTTGGAGACGAGCTCGCACGAGCTGTGTTTTTTTGTCCCACAACGCCGCTTGAGCCGCCCGCAGACCGACCGGTGACCCGCAAATTACGCCATCCAACCGTAGCCGCACACATTATGACAACAACTCAACCAACCGGACGAAATTCACGCAAACACGTAGACAAACTGGTATTTCATATAAACAACAACGAAAATCATATAAAATACCGTATTTTCATACAAACATGACGGATTTCATTACATTCAAATGAAATACGCGGTGCTAGTTCTGGACAGCACATGTATATAATACCTGGCCTAAATGGTCGCCCGCAGATCGATTTGTGTTCCTCATGTCCAGCAGCACGATCACCGGACTGCCGGGAGCCCCGGAGGTATATGCTTCAGCGCAAAGGATGGCTCGCTTCCCCACTGCCCAACTAATATCATTGGCTGGTGCCGAAGATGATGGTGGCCGGCACCGGTTCGAGTTCATCATCGGCCACTACTTCGCCATGGTCGGCACCGGCTCGAGTTCATCCTAACATTCCCCTTTTCCGTGGAGCCCATGCGGGCTCGATGAAGGTCCTCGCAAAAAAGGATCCGACAAGACACTTGCTGTGTACGCCGGCGTCGCCTACGCGGTGGCCTTCATGGGACCTAAGCGGCGGCGGCCTCCCGTGTTCTACTTCTCCTCGATGATGGCGGCGGACGCGGAGGCGCTGGCCACCGACTCGTCGCTCTCCGCGCACCCGGCATCTGTCGCTCCTTGCATGGCGCGGCCGCTGGCATGGGAGTCTCGGCCACAGAAACGGGAGACGCGGTATGAGGCAGTGGCGTGGACGGCAGCAACGATGCCCGTGCGCCGCTCCTCGTCGAGCTGGCCTAGAGCGGCGAGTAGCTGAACCGCGTGCCGGCTTGGGGCGGCAACTGGCTCCATTGGGTGAGGGGAGGGAGGTGGATCAGCGAGCTGCATAGCTCGTATCCGGCGGGCTACCCAACCGGCTCGGATGCGGAATAACTACTCTTCGTAAGCCATTGTAAGAGTGGACAAAATGGTGGAGGAGATAGGGGAGCGGCGGAGGTGTGCGATTCTAGGCTGGCGTTTGGCCTCGTTTAAATAGGAGATTAAATAGATGGCGGACGGGAGGAGCTCGGCTGGTGTTGTGTTTAACGCCGGCCCGGTCATGAACGGACGTGTGTCTAGAGTGGGTTTCTCGGCTTCCACACGGGTGGGTTTCATGGAGGCATTTGAATGCAGCACATAGGCGTGTTCAGCCGGGCGTGCCGCGAGTGGCGCCCTCAACTCTGACCTAGGACACCGCGCCATTCTTACACTGACATGTGGGCTCTTTGGGTGCATGGCATGCATGTCAGTGACCCAACACAAGAAGCACACAGCAGAGGAACCTTTGGTGGGCCAGGGCGGTCAGAAGCGGGCATTTCATAAACCGATGATTGATCACTGAGTCTGACGTCATCTTTTTCATGTAGATAAGCCTACTATGTTGATAGCCCGTTCGATACGTTGTGATTCATAAAGACCGCTGCAAACATCAATGTTCTGCTTATAACAGATAAGAATGATTAATACCCGTAACAGTCCATGTCCTTAACAAAGGGTGCATGCACGTATAGGTTGAACGTGTTGGGGAACGTAGCAGAATTTTAAAATTTTCTACGCATCACCAAGATCAATCTATGGAGTCATCGAGCAACAAGGGAGAGGGGAGTGCATCTACATACCCTTGTAGATCGCGCGCAGAAGCGTTCAAGAGAACGGGGTTGATGGAGTCGTACTTGTCGTGATCCAAATCACCGATGATCTAGTGTCGAACGGACGGCACCTCCGCGTTCAACACACGTACGGTTGGGAAGACGTCTCCTCCAACTTGATCCAGCAAGGGGGGAGGAGAGGTTGATGAAGATCCAGCAGCACGACAGCGTGGTGGTGGAAACTACGACGATCTCGGCAGGGCTTCGCCGAGCACTTCGAGAAGGAGAGGTGTCACGGGAGGGAGAGGGAGGCGCCAGGGGTTAGGGTGCGGCTGCCCTCCCTCCCCCCCACTATTTATAGGACCCCTAGGGGGGCGCCGGCCCTAGGAGATGCCATCTCCAAGGGGGGGCAGTGACCAAGGGGGGTGGAGTGCCCCCAAGCCAAGTGGGGCGCCCCACCCCTAGGGTTTCCAACCCTAGGCGCAGGGGAGGCCCATGGGGGGCGCACCAGCCCATCTGGAGCTGGTTCCCCTCCCACTTCAGCCCATGGGGCCCTTCGGGATAGGTGTCCCCACCCGGTGGACCCCCGGGACCCTTCCGGTGGTCCCGGTACAATACCGATTACCCCGAAAACCTTCCCGATGGCCGAAACTTGACTTCCTATATATAAATCTTCACCTCCGGACCATTCCAGAACTCCTCGTGACGTCTGGGATGTCATCCGGGACTCCGAATAACTTTCGGGTTACTTTATACTAATATCTCAACAACCCAAGCGTCACCGAACCTTGAGTGTGTAGACCCTACGAGTTCGGGAGACACGCAGACATGACCGAGACGACTCTCCGGTCAATAACCAACAGCGGGATCTGGATACCCATGTTGGCTCCCACATGCTCCTCGATGATCTCATCGGATGAACCACGATATCGAGGATTCGATCAATCCCGTATACAATTCCCTTTGTCAATCGGTATGTTACTTGCCCGAGACCCGATCGTCGGTATCCCAATACCTCGTTCAATCTCGTTACCGGCAAGTCACTTTACTCGTACCATAATGCATGATCCCGTGAACAACCACTTGGTGACATTGAGCTCATTATGATGATGCATTACCGAGTGGGCCCAGAGATACCTCTCCATCATACGGAGTGACAAATCCCAGTCTTTATTCGTGCCAACCCAACAGACACTTTTGGAGATACCCGTAGTGTACCTTTATAGTCATCTAGTTACGTTGTGACGTTTGGCACACCCAAAGCACTCCTACGGTATCTGGGAGTTGCACAATCTCATGGTCTAAGGAAATGATACTTGACATTCGGAAAAGCTATAGCAAATGAACTACACGATCTTTGAGCTATGCTTAGGAGGGTATTGTCCAGCACATCATTCTCCTAATGATGTGATCCCGTTATCGATGACATCCAATGTCGAAACCATGAGTATCTTTTGATCAACGAGCTAGTAAACTAGAGGTTCACTAGGGACGTGTTGTGGTCTATGTATTCACACATGTATTACGATTTTCGGATAACACAATTATAGCATGAATAATAGACAATTATCATGAACAAAGAAATATAATAATAACCATTTTATTATTGCCTCTAGGGCATATTTCCAACAGTCTCCCACTTGCACTAGAGTCAATAGTCTAGTTACATTGTGATGAATCGAACACCCATGCAGTTCTGGTGTTGATCATGTTTTGCTCTAGGGAGAGGTTTAGTCAACGGATCTGCCACATTCAGGTCCGTATGTACTTTACAAATATCTATGTCTCCATTTTGAACACTTTCACGAATGGAGTTGAAGCGACGCTTGATATGCCTGGTCTTCCTATGAAACCTGGCCTCCTTGGCAAGGGCAATAGCTCCAGTGTTGACACAGAAGAGAGTCATCGGGCCCGACGCATTGGGTATGACTCCTAGGTCGGTAATGAACTCCTTCACCCATATTGCTTCTTGTGCTGCCTCCGAGGCTGCCATGTACTCTGCTTCACATGTAGATCCCGCCACAACGCTTTGCTTGCAACTGCACCAGCTTACTGTCCCACCATTCAAAATATACACATATCCGGTTTGTGACTTAGAGTCATCCAGATCTGTGTCGAAGCTAGCATCGACGTAACCCTTTACGACGAGCTCTTCGTCACCTCCATAAACGAGAAACATATCCTTAGTCCTCTTCAGGTACTTTAGGATATTCTTGACCGCTGTCCAGTGTCCCATGCCGGGATTACTTTGGTACCTTCCTACCAAACTTACGGCAAGGTTTACATCAGGTCTGGTACACAGCATAGCATACATGATAGACCCTATGGCCGAGGCATAGGGGACGACACTCATCTTTTCTCTATCTTCTGCCGTGGTCCGGCATTGAGCCCTGCTCAATCTCGTACCTTGCAATACAGGCAAGAACCCCTTCTTTGACTAATCCATATTGAACTTCTTCAATATCTTGTCAAGGTACGTACTCTGTGAAAGACCAATGCGGCGTCTCGATCTATCCCTATAGATCTTGATGCCTAATATGTAAGCAGCTTCTCCAAGATCCTTCATTGAAAAACACTTGTTCAAGTAGGCCTTTATGCTTTCCAAGAATTCTATATCATTTCCCATCAACAGTATGTCATCCACATACAATATGAGAAATGCTAGAGAGCTCCCACTTACTTTCTTGTAAATGCAGGCTTCTCCATAAGTCTGCGTAAACCCAAACGCTTTGATCATCTCATCAAAATGAATGTTCCAACTCCGAGATGCTTGCACCAGCCCATAAATTGAGCGTTGGAGCTTGCACACCTTGTCAGCATTCTTAGGATCGACAAAACCTTCCGGCTGCATCATATACAACTCTTCCTTAAGGAAACCATTAAGGAATGCCGTTTTGATGTCCATTTGCCATATCTCATAATCATAGATTGCGGCAATTGCTAACATGATTCGGACGGACTTCATCTATGCTACGGGTGAGGAAGTCTCATCGTAGTCAACCCCTTGAACTTGTCGATAACCCTTAGCGACAAGCCGAGCTTTATAGATGGTCACATTACCATCTGCGTCTGTCTTCTTCTTAAAGATCCATTTATTTTCTATGGCTCGCCGATCATCGCGAAAGTCAGTCAAAGTCCATACTTCGTTTTCGTACATGGATCCTATCTCGGATTTCATGGCTTCCAGCCATTTGTCCGAATCTGGGCCCGCCATCGCTTCTTCATAGTTCGAAGGTTCACCGTTGTCTAACAACATGATTTCCAAGACAGGGTTGCCATACCACTCTGGTGCGGAACGTGTCCTTGTGGACCTACGAAGTTCAGTAGCAACTTGATCTGAAGTTTCATGATCATCATCATTAACTTCCTCTCTAGTCGGTGCAGGCACCTAAGGAACAATTTCCTGAGCTGCACCACTCCCCGGTTCAAGAGGTAATACTTCATCAAGTTCTACTTTCCTCCCATTTATTTCTTTCTAGAGAAACTCTTTCTCTAGAAAGGATCCATTGTTGGCAACAAAGATCTTGCCTTCGGATCTGAGGTAGAAGATATACCCAATAGTTTCTTTAGGGTATCCTATGAAGACACATTTTTCCGATTTGGGTTCGAGCTTTTCAGGTTGAAGTTTCTTGACATAAGCATCGCATCCCCAAACTTTTAGAAACGACAGCTTAGGTTTCTTCCCAAACCATAATTCATACGGTGTCATCTCAACGGATTTCGACGGAGCCCTATTTAAAGTGAATGCGGCAGTCTCTAAAGCATAGCCCCAAAATGACAGCGGTAGATCGGTAAGAGACATCATAGATCGCACCATATCCAATAGAGTGCGATTATGACGTTCAGACACACCATTACGCTGAGGTGTTCCATTCGGCGTGAGTTGTGAAACTATTCCACATTTCCTTAAGTGTGTGCCAAATTCATGACTCAAGTATTCTCCCCCACGATCTGATCGCAAGAACTTGATTTTTCTGTCACATTGATTCTCAACCTCACTCTGAAATTCCTTGAACTTTTCAAAGGTCTCAGACTTGTGTTTCATTAAGTAGACATACCCATATCTACTCAAGTCATTAGTGAGGGTGAGAACATAACGATAGCCACCGCGAGCCTCAACACTCATTGGACCGCACACATCAGTATGTATGATTTCCAATAAGTTGGTTGCTCGCTCCATTGTTCCTGAGAATGGAGTCTTGGTCAGTTTACCCATGAGGCATGGTTCGCACGTGTCAAATGATTCGTAATCAAGAGACTCCAAAAGTCCATCTGCATGGAGCTTCTTCATGCGTTTGACACCTATGTGACCAAGGCGGCAGTGCCACAAGTATGTGGGGCTATCATTATCAACCTTACATCTTTTGGTATTCACACTATGAATATGTGTAACATTACGCTTGAGATTCATTAAGAATAAACCATTCACCAGCGGGGCATGACCATAAAACATCTATCTCATACAAATAGAACAACCATTATTCTCGGATTTAAATGAGTAGCCATCTCGAATTAAACGAGATCATGATACAATGTTCATGCTCAAAGCTGGTACTAAATAACAATTATTGAGGTTTAAAACTAATCCCATAGGTAAATGTAGAGGTAGCGTGCCGATGGCGATCACATCGACCTTGGAACCATTCCTGACGCGCATCGTCACCTCGTCCTTCGCCAGTCTCCGCTTATTCCACAGCTCCTGCTTTGAGTTACAAATGTGAGCAACCGCACCGGTATCAGATACCCAGGAGCAACTACGAGTACTGGTAAGGTACACATCAATGACATGTATATCACATATACCTTTAGTGTTGCCGGCCTTCTTGTCCGCTAAGTATTTGGGGCAGTTGCGCTTCCAGTGACCACTTCCCTTGTAATAAAAACACTCAGTCTCAGGCTTGGGTCCATTCTTTGACTTCTTCCCAGCAGCTTTCTTACCGGGCGCGGCAACCCCCTTGCCGTCCTTCTTGAAGTTCTTCTTATCCTTGCCTTTCTTAAACTTAGAGGTTTTATTAACCATCAACACTTGATGTTCCTTTTTGATTTCCACCTCCGCTGATTTCAGCATTGAATATACCTCAGGAATGGTCTTTTCCATCCCCTGCATATTGAAGTTCATCACAAAGCTCTTGCAGCTCGGTGGAAGCGACTGAAGGATTCTGTCAATGACCGCGTCATCCGGGAGATTAACTCCCAGCTGAGTGAAGCGGTTATGCAACCCAGACATTTTGAGTATGTGCTCACTGACAGAACTATTTTCCTCCATCTTACAACTGAAGAACTTGTCGGAGACTTCATATCTCTCGACCCGGGCATGAGCTTGGAATACCATTTTCAGCTCTTCTGTAAGTGCATCTAGTGCCCCTTAGTGATTTTGGTGTATTGAAGACTTATAGGTTAAGGGACTAATGCGTGTGTGAGTGTACATAGGTCTATAAGTCTATGAGGAGTTTGATATTTACAGGAAAAGTCGATCCCTAAAAATGAATATCTTCGACTGAAGATTTTGGTATTTCTGAAGACTTTCATGAAGACTTTGAAAGTGAAGAAATTGGTGTGTCCGTGAAGACTTGATATTCATGCGAGAAATATGAAGCTTGAAGACTTTCATGTTCATAGTTTTGTTTTTCTCTTTCTTGAGTCATAGGAAACACCGTACTGTTAAAGGGGGTCGAGGAAATACTAAGGAAAAATTTCCATGTGATGCTCAACTCAAAATCCTACACCTACCAATCCCTTCGACTGAAGCCATTGGAAATTTCATACAGTTCTGTCAATTTCTTCAGTGACAGAGACGAAGTTCTTCTGGTCTCTGGGGAATTTGTCCTGACTGAGGAGTTAGGAATTCACCAGTGCGGATTGCCTATACAGTGAGGAACATGATAGCCCTGAGGATTTTGCTACTCAAAATTCCGACCATTGCTGTGCTATGCGCCAGCTGTCCTAAAATATCTATCCACCTAACGGTCATATCATTGAAGGGCATTTATGTCTTATCATGTCGGGCTGCTCCCTAGGCTATAAATAGCCACCCCCTACAACCACTAGCTGGTTGGCTGCTCCGAGAGAAACTGACACTTGTCATTTGAGAGCAACCCATCCTCCGAGGACTTTGAGCGAAAATCATCAAGTGAGGAAAAACCAAAAACCCAAAACCCAAACACCTACAAACCCCAAGTGATTGAGCATCACTGAAGAGATTGATCCTGAGTGGATCCGACGCTTGTTACCTTTGAAGACTGTGCTTCTTCTAGATGGTTAGGCGTCATGGTCTAGAGCATCCAAGAGGAATTGTGGATCACCGAGTGACCAAGTTTGTGAAGGTTTGGAAGTTGCCTGAAGGTCATCGAACTTGTCATGATCCTTGGTTTGAGGACTTCAAGGAATCTCTCAAAACGATGACATTCGAACCAGAATCATCATCTTCTGCATCATGCCTTATGGCAAAAGATGCTGAGGTAACTGAATGCTACCTATCCGAGTCCAGTGATGATGAATCTGGTGATGAATTTGGAACCAACTATGTCAAACTTGCTTCCCTTGCTATAAAACAACAAAGGGCTTTAGAAAAGGTTCAAAACATGCTAAATAAAAGAGATGATATGTTGGGTGAAGAAATGGATCGCACTGAAATTTTGACTGAAAATCTTCAGAGACTTCAGTCCAAGCTTGACAAACTTCAAAGTCATCATAACACTCTCTTATCGGATCATGAGAAGCTTTCTTATGAATTTCTTCAAAGAAAGCAAGACCTTGAGAAGCTAAGAGTGAGTTATGAAGATCTTCAGAAGGAGCACGATTCATTACTTGCTCAACAAATCAGAGCATCTCAGGAAGAATTTGTTCCTCCATGCTTGAAGTGCATTGTACGTGAATCTACTAATTCTTCACCTGAATGTTCAAATGCTGCTAATGTTTCAAATTCTTCACATGCCTCTGCCATCACTAATTCCTCATTGAGGACATTGCTAGTATCACTGACAATGCAGGGCTGAAGGAATTGTACACGACAAGCATGTACAGGACCACAACCAGCCGTGTGCTTACTTGCAAAAGCTTCAGAAGGCTGGCTCTGGCATCGATGACTTGGTCATGCAGGCATGAGGAATCTGCACATGCTTACGAAGAAGAAGCATGTCATTGGCATCGATAATGTCAAATTCCTCAAGGATCACCTATGCGGAGCCTGTGAAGCTGGGAAGATGACCAAGCCAAGCATCCAGCGAAGACTATCATGACCACCACTCGCCCGTTTGAATTGCTTCACATGGATCTCTTTGGTCCTAATCATTATTCTTCTATCTCAAATGAAGCATCTCAATATGGCTTTGTTATTGTTGATGATTATTCTCGCTATACATGGGTACACCTTATTACTTACAAACATGAAGTGCAGGAAGTCTTCAAACGATTTTCCTCGAGGGCTTCAACCAACTTTGGTGTGAAGATCAAGCACATCAGAAGTGACAATGGCACTGAGTTCAAGAATTCTGGTCTCGATGACTATCTTGATGAACTTGGTATTACTCATGAGTTATCTGCTCCCTACACTCCTCAGCAGAATGTCGTCGTGGAGCGCAAGAACAGGACTCTTGCTGAGATGGCTCACACTATGCTTGATGAATACAAAACACCTCGTCGTTTCTAGACTGAGGCAATTGATACTGTGTGCCACATCATCAACAGAGTATATCTTCACAAATTCTTCAAAAAGACTGCCTATGAACTCCTCACTGATAAGAAACCCAATGTAAGTTATTTTAACGTCTTCGGTGCTAAATGTTGGATTAGAGATCCTCATCACAACTCAAAATTTGCACCGAAAGCACATGGAGGTTTTATGCTTGGTTACGGAAAGGACTCACACACCTACAGAGTCTTCAACAACGTTCTTCACAAAGTTGTTGAAACTGTAGATGTGCGGTTCGATGAAACTAATGGCTCGCAAAGAGAGCACCTATCTACTGTGATAGATGAACCAACACCTGAGGAAACTATCGAGTTCAAGGCTACTGAGGATGTCATTCCTACTGAAGAATCTGCTGAAGAATTCATTCCAGAACATGAAGAACGTCGAGCTAATGCACCTGAAGAAAATGGTGCTGATCAAATTCTTCAACGACAACCAGCTCATCCTTGCATTGCAAAAGAAGTGCAAGTTGAAAAGATCATCAATGACATCAAAGCGCCAGGGCCTCTCACACGCTCAAAAGCTTCACATTTGTCTAACTTTTGTGGGCAGTATGCTTTTGTCTCTATTACAGAGCCCACTAAGGTAGATGAAGCATTTCTGGAACCTGAGTGGATTCAGGCCATGCAAGAGGAATTACATCAGTTCGAGCTTAACAATGTCTGGGAACTGGTCAAACGTCCAGATCCTCGCAAGCACAATATCATTGGCACAAAGTGGATCTACCGCAACAAGCAAGATGAAAATGGCCTTGTGGTGAGGAATAAGGCACGACTTGTAGCTCAAGGCTACACACAGGTTGAAGGAATTGATTTCGATGAAACTTTTGCACCTGTTGCTAGACTTGAGGCTATTCGCATATTACTTGCTTATGCTAACCATCATGATATCAATCTATATCAAATGGATGTGAAAAGTGCATTCCTCAATGGTAAGCTTGAGGAAGAAGTATATGTTGCTCAACCCCCAGGTTTTGAAGATCCAAAGAATCCTAACAAAGTCTTCAGACTCAACAAGGCCCTCTATGGCCTCAAGCAGGCCCCACGGGCTTGGTATGATACTTTCAAGGAACTCTTCATGAAGAAAGGCTTCAAACCCGGTTCACTCGACCCTACTATTTTCACTAAATCTTATGATGGTGAATTGTTTATGTGCCAAGTATATGTTGATGATATTATCTTTGGCTGTACTGACCAACGTTATAGTGATGAATTTGCCTATATGATGAGTGAAGAATATCAAATGTCTAGGATGGGAGAGTTGAAATTCTTATTAGGTCTTCAAATTCGTCAACAACACAATGGCATATTCATATCTCAGGAGAAATACCTCAAGGATGTACTGAGGAAATTCGGCATGCAAGATTGCAAAGGCATCAAAATTCCTATGACCACAAATGGCCATCTGCGCACTGATGAAAATGGTATTGACTTTGATCATAAGGTATACCGCTCCATGATAGGTTCCTTATTATACTTATGTGCATCTAGGCCAGATATAATGCTTAGTGTTTTCATGTGTGCCCGATTTCAAGCTGCACCGAAGGAATCACACCATAAGGCTGTGAAGCATATTCTTCGATATCTAGATCACACACCAACACTTGGATTATGGTACCCCAAGGGCTCGGCTTTTGATCTTGTTGGATATTCTGACTCTGACTATGCTGGTGATCGTGTGGATCGCAAGTCAACATCTGGTACATGTCATTTCCTCGGACGATCTTTGGTCTGTTGGTCCTCGAAGAAACAGAACTGCGTATCACTATCTACTGCTGAAGCTGAGTACATTGCTGCTGGTTCTTTCTGTGCCCAACTGCTATGGATGAAGCAAACTCTCAAGGACTACGGCGTCAACATGAAGAATGTGCCTCTCTTCTGTGACAATGAGAGTGCCATCAAGATTGCTCACAACCCAGTTCAGCACTCGAAGACAAAGCACATTCAGATTCATCATCATTTTCTTCCTGATCATGTGTTGAAGGGCGACATTTCTATTGAGCATGTGAAGACTGAAGAACAGCTAGCCGATATCTTCACAAAGCCCTTGGATGAGAAGAGATTTAGCAAGTTGCGGTGTGAGCTAAATATCCTAGAATCTTCGAATGTTCTTTGAAAAGGACACTCATCCTAACACTTATGCAAAATTGATGACTTAGATGTGCAACACATGAAGAAATGTTTTACTTCAATCAATGGAGAATAACACTCTTAGTGTGAAGAAATTAACAAAGAATTTGATTCTCAGAACCCTACGATAATTGTACTCGGTGTCTAAAATCATCATTCTTATACGGTGGGTCACGCCAACACCAAAAGTTAAAATTCCTCAAATTATTCATATTCTTCAACTTTGCATAGTCTTCACTGGTTCCGTCATTTTTCTTCATTGGCTATATATATATATATATGAGTTTATGTCCTCTACAGCATTCACTTATTGCTATTTCTTCAAGTTGGTTTTCTGCTAAGTGAATGTGATCGGACCCTTCCCCTCTATGCTATACTCAACCCAATTTGTTCACAAATTCTTCATGTGCGTTCTATTTGAAAATCGTTCAAAATCTTCACTGTGTCCTTGTCAGCTGAAGAAATTGCGAACGGAACTTTAAAACCTATCTTATTGAAATTTTCGGTTTTGCCGCTCAAACTGTTCCGCATCCCACGATACACTTATCCACTCACCCACGATCTAACACGATCTCCACCTCTCACTACATGGGTGACACATGTCATGCGAATGAGAAGGGTCAGGGGCACGTTCGTCCAATTTCTTCGGGCGAGCAGTTTTTCACCGTGGCTATAAATACCCCTCCTTCCCTTCCTCACTTCTTTTACTCCGCTCGACTTCTCTCTCCAGCTCGAGCTTCTCAAACCCTAGCGCCGCTGCTACTTCATCGCCGGCGGTGAGGAAGAGCTTCACTGCCTCGACCTCGTCGCCGATGTCCTCGCGCCGACCACGGACATCTTCACTCCGCCGCCGCCGTAGCTGTCTTCCTCCGCCAAGTTAGGGCGTGGAAGATCTGCACAGACGAACTTCACATCTCCTCGCTCCAGTTCGTCGTGTTCTTCGTCCAGGGTAAATAAAAGTTACTTTTAGTACCCTCATTGATTCGAATGATTATCTATAAAATCTTCAAACGTGTTTTTATTCATATCTTCACACACTGAACAGCTCACAAAGTCATCTGTTCTTGATTCGTTTCTCTAAGCATCATTTTTCTTCAAGATTCCTCAATTGTGTGGATCTTCGATCTATACAACTCTGGAACCTAAGACAAAGAATGCTTAGTGAAAATCTTCAAGACTCATTTGGTCAAATTCCTCAAACTTGTTCATTTTGAAAAACCTTCTGAGAACGCATATGACCTCTCCAAATTCCTCGCAACTATACTCTGTTCACAGGTACACATGTCAGCTGCTGAATCACTAGGTTCTCATCAACTTAACTCATTTGCAGCGTTCCTCGAAGAAAAGTTGCATACTTCTTTAGAGAATTCGATTGTTCAAATTCCTCAACTGAAGAAAATGGCTGATGGTAAAAGGCCATAGAAGGGAGGAAAGAGGCCCGAGGTAAATACAATGTTTGAGATCCCTGATGACATATATGCTGGGTACTGCACACCTACTGAGGAAACCAAGAATGAGCGCAAAGTATGCATTCAGAAGATAGAGAGGAGATGGGCAAGAGAATGGAGGGAGTACAGATATGTCACTGCTAAGTACATGAAGAAATTCGCACTCAATCCTCCATGCCCAAGAGCTCCATTGTCACCTGGCCAAATAGCAAATCCCACCAGCCTCAAGCGCGGTGAGGACTATCCTGATGAATGGGCCAAGTGCCAAGGCAAGTTGGCTAAGCAAGCCAAAGAAGCAGTGAGGAAATTCAATGAAGACTCTGCTGCTGCTGCTGCCTCTGCTGAGGTCCTTGCTGTCAAGCCAAAGAAGGATATGTCAAAGAAGCCTGCGCGCAAGCCAAGTGCTTCCTCAGCAATGCCCTCATGGCCAGAATCATGAAAGCCCTCACGGCCAATTCCTCATGCTGCTCCTATTCCTCCAAAGTCCTCAGCTCCTCCGCCAAAGCCTTCAGCTGTTCCGACCAAATCCTCAGCACCTGTGCATCTCGCTTTGTGCCAAAGGACTGCCGGCATCTCCATTGCCTCAGGTGTCTCAGCTAGTTCCTCAGTTGCACCAAGTTCCTCAGCTGGCCCCTCACTGCTCAAGACAAAGGCCACTGCTGGACGATGTCCACGCCCCAGTCCTCAAAAGAAGCAAGTCGCTCTCCAAGTGCCATCTGATGAAGACGAAGCTGATGATGATGAACTTGCAGAAATCATCAGAGACAGGCAAGTCAGGGCCGCTAGAGCCAAAGGATTAGAGGTGTCACTGCTTTTGGATCCCAAGCTGATCCTCGACTACATTGATGATTGGCACAAGGACCCCAACACTCCCTTGCCTAACTTCAAGCTGACTCCTGGCCGAAGTCACATGCTGACCCACTTCATTCAAGAAGAAAAGTGGAAATTTGAGAAGGCCAGGCAGATCAAGAAAGCGCAGTACAAGAAAGAGCGCTATCTGAAGAAAAACGTTATCTCTATGACAACTGAAGAACTTGTCACTACTCAGACCGAGATTAAGAAACTCAGTGATGACTTTGAAGCATATTGCGCTGATTGGCTTGGAGCCAAGGTTCGTTTTGTGAAACTTGCAGATAACTTCACTTCCATTGCAACCCCAATGCAACAGGAAATTCCTCAGGCTGAAGCATCTGCTCAGCCTACTGAAGAAAATGCTAGCACCGCTGATGAAAATCAGGCGGCTGAAGATAATATGAGTTCCAGGGCTGATGACTGCATTCTAGCCACTGAAGAAATTGCCAGGGCACCGCCTAAAGAAACTGAAGAACTTAGGGCAATTGCATCAGTTGTGCTTGAAGAAAATCAACCGGATTCCTTAGCTGCTCCTACACCAACTTCAACTCCAATCCTTCCATCTGCATCGGATGTGAAGAAGACCAAGGCTGCAGAGCGTGCTGCAGTGAAGAAAATGAAAGCATCAGCTGCTTCAGATTCTTCAGCTCTAAAGAAAATGAAGCCTATGACAAGTTCATTTGCAAATCCGATTGATGCTGTTCCCATCTCAACCAGGCCATCAAAGGACCTCGTTCCCTTTGATTTAGAATATGTGATCCCCATCGGATCTGATGACGAAACTCCTTTTGCTGCTTCATCTGAACCAATCGATGAAGAAATTGAAGTGGATGATATCCCTTCAACACCTATCATCTCCTCGCCTATGCCTCAGTTCACAGCTGAAGAAGCTGGCGTTGAAGAAATGGAAGATAAAGATGTGGACATTGGCTACTCCACACCCGTAATCAGTGATGAATTCTGGGAAAGTCAGCATCCAAACTCTCCAATGTTCACCCCTCTACAGCAAATTCCTCAGTCCCCCACACAAACTGTTCACATGGGCTCTGAAGAAACTCATCCCACTGCATCTGTCCATGAGGAAATTCCAGCCACTAGCGCTGAAAAAACCGTTGCTGCTAAACAACCAACGACGCAGACTGCCACTAAGGAGGAACCAAAAATTCCTTAGCCTGAAGAACCTGCGATTGAGATTCCTGAGGTCGTGATGCAACTCACTGACACTCCTCTGCCGAAGCCAAAGGACCCATTCTCACGCAAGCAAAAGTTCAAGGCGGATGATTTCTTCGGCGAGCACGTATTCTTCGAAGATTACAACCCATATGACTCTGCTCGCATTAGGAAGAGGCGTTTCTGGACTGCTAGTCAAGCCAATTTCTATTCCTCAGTGTTGTTCAACAAGGAGAAGATTTTCTACCATGAGCATATTCGTCACGTGGATATGTAATCTCTGCCGTGCTTCGCACCAGTCCTCAGTGTTCTTCACGATGCTGGGCTGCTCAACTTTTGCTCTGACATCTGCGATTGGAATGAAGAACTGATTCTTCAATTCTATGCAACGCTGCACATCACCGGAGATGCTGAAGATGTGAATTCATGGGTGTTGGACTGGATGTCTGAAAACACTCACTACACTGCACCAGCCTCTGAATTCCTTCGTGCTTTACCACTCAGTCCTCCCCTTGAAGAAGCTCGCTGCATCTACAGTGAACCTGAGCTCACACATCATTACATGCAGGTGCTGATGAAACCTTTGAAGCCAGGTCAAGCACCAAGAACCAAATTCCTCGTGAAGGAATTGTGGTACGTGCCCAGAACTGTCTATCGTATCCTTACGAGGACAATCAGTACTATCAAAGGCCACGACTCATCTGATGAGGAAATTATTGGCATCATGAAGAATCTGGTATTCAACATCATTCATGGCATTCCTGTCAATTATCATGATTTCTTCATGAGGACTATGGCCAATGTTGCATTATCTCCGTTTGAGCTAAAGCCTTATGCACCTTGGACCATGAGATTCCTCAGGACAAGGTCTTCACTCAACTACAAAGCTGATTTCCATAATCATCTCAGCTACTTGCCCCCAATTGAAGTCCACAAGCACACATATTCCTCAGTTGATGGAAAGGGCAAGGCACTAGCTGTAATTGATGAAGGCATTCATCCATTGGATGGTCATTTTCACAAAGCTGCATCTTATTCCACCAATATGACTCTGCCACACATGACTCTGCCAATGCACCCAAGTCCACTCCTCAAGCCACTGCTCCGCGCGTGATGACTGACCGTGAGCTTCTGCTTAGTCTTCACCAGAAGGTGGATCGAAATCACAAATGGGTTAAGCGTCAGTTTGGTTCACTTCTTCACAACATGACTGCCACACACAATGCAGTGAAGAAAAACCACTACTACCTCCATCAAGTCTTCGGTCGCACCTGGGCAATCCTATCACATCTATATGGTGAAGAAGATCTGAAGAACATGGGTCTTAATGAAGATTTTGACTGGTCTGCACCTCCACCTAAGAAATTCAAGAAGGTCAAGGTTCCTTCTCTGGTGGCCAGCTCATATTCTTCATCACGCGACACTGATGAACATGAAGATTTGGACGACACTGCGGCAGGCCCTACATCAACCAATGACCCCAACAACGCTGGCGCTCCTTCATCAACATGATTATCTTCAGGGGCGTTAGTCCTCATTTTCGATCCTTTTGGTCATTCGATGACAAAGGGGGAGAAATATGAGTTAGTCTTCAAGCAGGTCTACTATATGGGCGTTTTTTTTGCAAAGTTACAACTCTCGTTCTTCTGAAACTTTATTGGATCGAGTTGTAATCTTAAACCCGATGGTGCTCTGATACTTTTGATGCACTGTGCTCTGATACTCTTGATGCACTATTCTGCATGCTTATTCCTCGTTAATATTATTGCACGCATGCTGAATTTCATCAGGCACCATATTTCATCATGCATTTCAAATTCTTCATATTATATGTTAAATGCATGTATGAATTACAAGATATAGGGGGAGATCTCCATGATTCAACTCTTCAAGTGTGCATTGATTCAAAAGCAAATTCCTCACTATGCACATCTTTAGGGGAGTTCTTCTATATCTTGCAATCAAACTCCTCAATATCAGTATTTACACTTCATATGTTTATCCCCGTTGAAAACTTAACCTATATTGTCATCAATCACCAAAAAGGGGGAGATTGTAAGTGCATCTAGTGCCTCTTAGTGATTTTGGTGTATTGAAGACTTATAGGTTAAGGGACTAATGCGTGTGTCAGTGTACACAGGTCTATAAGTCTATGAGGAGTTTGATATTTACAGGAAAAGTCGACCCCTAAAAATGAATATCTTCGACTGAAGATTTTGGTATTTCTGAAGACTTTCATGAAGACTTTGAAAGTGAAGAAATTGTTGTGTCCGTGAAGACTTGATATTCATGCGAGAAATATGAAGCTTGAAGACTTTCGTGTTCATAGTTTTGTTTTTCTCTTTCTTGAGTCATAGGAAACACCGTACTGTTAAAGGGGGTCGAGGAAATACTAAGGAAAAATTTCCATGTGATGCTCAACTCAAAATCCTACACCTACCAATCCCTTCGAGTGAAGCCATTGGAAATCTCATACAGTTTAGTCAATTTCTTCAGTGACAGAGACGATGTTCTTCTGGTCTCCGAGGAATTTGTCCTGACTGAGGAGTTAGGAATTCGCTAGTGCGGATTGCCTACACAGTGAGGAACATGATAGCCCTGAGGATTTTGCTACTCAAAATTCCGACCGTTGCTGTGCTATGCGCCAGCTGTCCCAAAATATCTATCCACCTAACGGTCATATCATTGAAGGGCATTTATGTGTTATCATGTCGGGCTGCTCCCTAGGCTATAAATAGCCGCCCCCCTACAACCACTAGCTTGTTGGCTGCTCCGAGAGAACCTGACACTTGTCATTTGAGAGCAACGCATCCTCCGAGGACTTTGAGCGAAAATCATCAAGTGAGGAAAAACCAAAAACCCAAAACCCAAACACCTACAAACCCCAAGTGATTGAGCATCACTGAAGAGATTGATCCTGAGTGGATGCGATGCTTGTTACCTTTGAAGACTGTGCTTCTTCCAGACGGTTAGGCGTCATGGTCTAGAGCATCCAAGAGGAATTGTGGGTCGCCGAGTGACCAAGTTTGTGAAGGTTTGGAAGTCGCCTGAAGACTTACCACGAGTGATTGGACGAGGTCTGTGTGACCTTAGTTCAAGGAGAATACGGTGAGGGCTGGGTGTCTTGGACTAAGTGTCCTTGACTGGGTGTCCAGGACTGTGTGTCCTCGAGTTTAAATACTCAGCCGCTCCAACCAGACGTACAACTGAGACAACAGTTGGAACTGGACTACCAAATCATTGTCTTCACCGAGCTTACTGGTTCTATTTCCTCAACTCTTTCATTTCCTCATACCCGTGCTGTGTGTTTGTTCATATCTGTGTTTGAAGACTTTGACTGAAGACTTTCTCAATTTCCTCAGTTCAGTTTCTTCAGTCTGTTTGTCTTCATCCTGTGTTATCCTGTGATTACGCTTCCTGTACTATGTGCCTGTCTTCATTTCATCATGTTGACTATGCTTGTATTCTGTTATGTTTACCTTTGAGTACTTATTCCGCTACTAGTAGTTCTTCGCTAAGGAATTTCCTGACCAGCAAATTCCTCAGTGAAGAATTTGATAAAAATCGCCTATTCACCCCCCTCTAGTCGATATAACGCACTTTCATCTTCGAACATCTCATATGCTCCGTGTCGCTCAAAACACTTTTGGAGCCCCGGTTCTAATCTGTAAAGCATGCCACACTGAACAAGGGAGTAATCATCAACACGTGACTGCCAAGCATTCATAACGTCTTGGTTCTCTGGGATGGGTGCGTCACGTAGCGGTGCTTCTAGGAAATAATCTTTCTTGGCAGCTATGAGGATGATCCTCAGGTTCCGGACCCAGTCCGTATAGTTGCTGCCATCATCTTTCAGCTTGGTTTTCTCTAGGAACGCGTTGAAGTTTAGGGCAACATTAGCGTGGGCCATTTGATCTACAAGACATAGTGTAAAGATTTTGGACTAAGTTCATGATAATTAAGTTCATCTAATCAAATTATTCAATGAACTCCCACTCAGGTAGAAATCCCTCTAGTCATCTAAGTGAAACATGATTCGAGTCAACTAGGCCGTGTCCGATCATCACGTGAGACGGACTAGTCAACATCGGTGAACATCTTCATGTTGATCATATCTTCTATACGACTCATGCTCGACCTTTCGGTCTTCCGTGTTCCGAGGCCATGTTTGTACATGCTAGGCTCGTCAAGTCAACCTAAGTGTATTGCGTGTGTAAATCTGGCTTACACCCGTTGTATTCAAATGTTAGAATCTATCACACCCGATCATCACGTGGTGCTTCGAAACAATGAACCTTCGCAACGGTGCACAGTTAGGGGGAACACTTTCTTGAAATTATCACAAGGGATCATCTTATTTAAGCTACCATCATTCTAAGCAAATAAGATGTAAAACATGATAAACATCACATGCAATCAAATAGTGACATGATATGGCCAATATCATTTGCTCCTTTTGATCTCCATCTTCGGGGCTTCATGATCATCGTTGTCACCGGCATGACACCATGATCTCCATCATCGTGTCTTCTTTAAGTTGTCTCATCATCTATTACTTCTACTACTATGGCTAACGCTTTAGCAATAAAGTAAAGTAATTACATGACGTTTATGTTGACACGCAGGTCATAAATAAATTAAGACAACTCCTATGGCTCCTGCCGGTTGTCATACTCATCGACATGCAAGTCATGATTCCTATTACAAGAACATGATCAATCTCATACATCACATATATCATTCATCACATCCTTTTGGCCATATCACATCACACGACACATGCTGCAAAAACAAGTTAGACGTCCTCCAATTGTTGTTGCAAGTTTTTACGTGGCTGCTACAGGTTTCTAGCAAGAACGTTTCTGACCTACGCCAAAACCACAACGTGATATGCCAATTTCTATTTACCCTTCATAAGGACCCTTTTCATCGAATCCGATCCGACTAAAGTGGGAGAGACAGACACCTGGCAGCCACCTTATGCAACTAGTGCATGTCAATCGGTGGAACCAGTCTCACGTAAGCGTACGTGTAAGGTCGGTCTGGGCTGCTTCATCCCACGATGCCACCGAATCAAGATAAGACTAGTAACGGCAAGTAAATTGACAATATCGACGCCCACAACTGCTTTGTGTTCTACTCGTGCATAGAAACTACGCATAGACCTAGATCATGATGCCACTATTGGGGCACGTAGCAGAATTTTTAAATTTTCTATGCATCACCAAGATCAATCTATGGAGTCATCTAGCAACAAGGGAGAGGGGAGTGCATCTACATACCCTTGTAGATCGCGCGCGGAAGCGTTCAAGAGAACAGGGTTGACGGAGTCATACTCGCCGTGATCCAAATCACTGATGACCTAGTGTCGAACGGACGGCACCTCCGCGTTCAACACACGTACGGTTGGGAAGACGTCTCCTCCAACTTGATCCAGCAAGGGGGAAGGATAGGTTGATGAAGATCCAGCAGCACGACGGCGTGGTGGTGGAAACTACGGCGATCTCGGCAGGGCTTCGCCGAGCACTGCGAGAAGGAGAGGTGTCACGGGAGGGAGAGGGAGGCGCCAGGGGTTAGGGTGCGGCTGCCCTCCCTCCCCCCCCACAATTTATAGGACCCCTAGGGGGGGCGCCGGCCCTAGGAGATGCCATCTCCAAGGGGGGGGGCAGCGGCCAAGGAGGGTGGAGTGCCCCCCAAGCCAAGTGGGGCGTCCCCACCCCTAGGGTTTCCAACCCTAGGCGCAGGGGAGGCCCATGGGGGGCGCACCAGTCCATCTGTGGCTGGTTCCCCTCCCACTTCAGCCCATGGGGCCCTCCGGGATAGGTGGGCCCACCCGGTGGACCCCGGACCCTTCCGGTGGTCCCGGTACAATACCGATTACCCCGGACCATTCCGGTACAATACTTGACTTCCTATACATAAATCTTCATCTCCGGACCATTCCGGAACTCCTCGTGATGTCCGGGATCTCATCCGGGACCCCGAACAACTTTCGGGTTACCGTATACTAATATCTCAACAACCCTAGCGTCACCGGACCTTAAGTGTGTAGACCCTACGGGTTCGGGAGACACGTAGACATGACCGAGACGACTCTCCGGTCAATAATCAACAGCAGGATCTGGATACCCATGTTGGCTCCCACATGCTCCTCGATGATCTCTTCGGATGAACAACGATGTCGAGGATTCGATCAATCCCGTATACAATTCCCTTTGTCAATCGGTACGTTACTTGCCCGAGACCCGATCGTTGGTATCCCAATACCTCGTTCAATCTCGTTACCGGCAAGTCACTTTACTCGTACCGTAATGCATGATCCCGTGAACAACCACTTGGTGACATTGAGCTCATTATGATGATGCATTACCGAGTGGGCCCAGAGATACCTCTCCGTCATACGGAGTGACAAATCCCAGTCTCGATTCGTGCCAACCCAACAGACACTTTCGGAGATACCCGCAGTGTACCTTTATAGTCACCCGGTTACGTTGTGACGTTTGGCACACCCAAAGCACTCCTACGGTATCCGGGAGTTGCACAATCTCATGGTCTAAGGAAATGATACTTGACATTCGGAAAATCTATAGCAAACGAACAACACGATCTTTGAGTTATGCTTAGGATTGGGTCTTGTCCATCACATCATTCTCCTAATGATGTGATCCCGTTATCAATGACATCCAATGTCGAAACCATGACTATCTTTTGATCAACGAGCTGGTCAACTAGAGGCTCACTAGGGACGTGTTGTGGTCTATGTATTCACACATGTATTACGATTTTCGGATAACACAATTATAGCATGAATAATAGACAATTATCATGAACAAAGAAATATAAGAATAACCATTTTATTATTGCCTCTAGGGCATATTTCCAACAGAACATGTGTCTTGCGTCGTGTGCTGTGTGCATGCAGGCGTGCGAGTGTTGCGTGCGTGCAAGGGTACGTTTCAGTGTTGCATGCATGGGTGCGTACGTGTGTGTGTTCGTGAGTGCATGTGTACGTGTCAGTGTTGCACGCCAGTATGCGTGCATGTGTACGTGTCAGTGTTGCACGCCTACATGCGTGCATGTCTTGCGTGCGTGTCTTGCGTGCGTGCATGTGTACATGCGGGGTGAGGCTACACGTCAGTTGACTGACTTTTTCATCTCTGGTCATTAGATTTTCCAGCCGTTGGATACGAAATCAAGGGCCTCCAGTTTATCATAAAACTCCACCCCCCTGAGCCGCCAGCCACCACTGGCCGAACCGCCAGCCCCCGACGCCTGCGGCCGGCCCGCCCTCCCCGAAACCACTCCCCACCGCCGGTCCGCCACCGCACCGGCCATCCCTCTAGTCCCCCCCGAGCTTTTTCTGCGGGGATCCCCACCCCACCGCCCAATGAACACCCCCAACCGCCGGTGACTGCGAACCAGAGGTCTCACAACTTCGAATACCCACCGACCACTAATTTATTACCATTTCTGTCCTTCATATACACGCTGACGGGTGGGCCCTATGATAATGCGTGCTGCTGAATGTGGACCGTTTGACTGGTCAATTGATTGTGTTATCAACACATTACGGAGCTGTATGGTGAGCCATTGACCGTATGATCACCCTAAAATGTACTCCTATTTTATTAACACAATACAGACTCAAACTACCATTTCTTTCTTTCATATACGGGCTGACAGGTGGGCCCCACGGTTACGCGCCCCGATGGTGCAACACTAGTTGCGCCGCGTGGAACGTTTGTCTGGTCAATTGATTGTGTCATCAACAAAATACGGAGTTGTACGGGTGAGCCAGTGACCGTATAATCATGATATGTATTTGTTTAACATGGTACAGATGCAAGGGCTCATATATACGAGCAAGCACTCACCACTATAAGCGCACACACGCGAACCCTACCCCTATGAGCACCTTCGAGAGAGTGGGCCAGCATATATGATCTTGAGATTTTACGAAGTCACCATAGGTGCCTCATAGTCGACTGGAACGTCTCCTCCCACTGACCGTACGTCGCCGGAAAATACGGAAATTAACACAAGATAAATGCGAGCACCGGGACTTTAACCTTGGTGGGCTCGAGAAACCACTGTCCTCTAACCATCCAACCACATGTTGGTTAGCACGACAAAATGTATGTGGTGACCGTGATGAGCTTATTCTGAAGTCCAGTGACCATATCGTGCTTTCGCTTCAAATACAATGACCGTAAGTGTCGTCAACAAAATACGGAGCACGCATCAAATGCAAAGTCCGTCAGTGTCATCAACAAAATATGGAGACGTATCGTGAGCTAGATACCGTTGTACTATTGTATATGCTTATTTTCTTAGTGCCCGATTGCGTGTGTGGTGTGGTGGGCACATCATTTCTAGTTGTGGTGGGTCAACATGAAGACTCATGGGTCGGTTCCATCCTGCGCCACATATAGGTTGGACCGAGATGTGTTATACGAAGACCCATGTGGAGGACTCGGCGTACAACATGAAGCTACCAGAGTCGTGGAGGACTCTATCCCCACTGGTGATAAGCCGACTATATATGATTTGTAACCCTAGGCCCTTAGTATGTTATACAAGCTTGGGGGCTAGTTCGTCGATAGTATACACACACGCACAATGCCTGGTATTCATGTGTACTTTGTACACACCCCTATCACTAATATACAGTACCAGGAGTAGGCTCTTTCTTCAACTGCAATTGAATTCTAGCATGTGCATGTGTTTATTTCATATTATCGATCCATAGAGTGAGAGCGGTTTGAAATACAGGCAATGGATGCTTTTGCAATTCATATATAAACATTAATTAGTGCACTCCATGTTGTTAGTGTGAAGCACTTTATACATTTGTCACTTGCATGGACACATTCCAAATTGCTAGCTACGAAATAGAATACATGTCGAATTCAACATAAAGGGGGTTTCGAAGATTCGAATTCATAGGAAGTGCATTCATCTATTTGAACCCGAGATAATGGCATTTGTAAATCAGATGTAAAAGGGGGCATCAATCTTTGTTGTGAGTTTGAACATGCTATATATATATATATATATATATATATATATATATATATATATATATATATTCATACGCATATCTAACTTTTTTTGCAACCAAGGAGATTATATCTGCAACCATGCATGAACTGAGGTAAGTTGCATATTTTTTAATATATACTCGTGTACAATTTATATTCAAATGTACCCCCTCCATTCCAAAATAATCGTACCTTTAGGATTTTCAAGAGTAAAGATTTGTGAAGTTTGACAAATCCTGAAAGTTCAATTCAAGAGAACCGAAAACGTTAATGCTTCTGCTCCCAAATATTGAACAAAGCGCCAAATAGGCCTCTGGTCACACGAAACCGCGTGAGACTAATGTTTTGGTGGTAGGAAATTACTGTCCTGACTCTGGCCTGTGTGGCCTATCGGCCCGATGTCCAAAGGTCTAAATCGGGGTAGGTTTGTAAGTTCACCAAGATGCCAGAGAAGCATTCATACGCCGTGGGCGCCTACCCATGTGCTCGGCCAAAATCTATCCCGCCCACATTTGGGACACCTGACATGACTGTCCTACCCCCAACCCACAATATGTCCGAAATTTTAGATGGGGGAAAGTTTGTAACTTTCCCCAAATTTCAAACAAGCGCGTCTCAAACCGAAACATTGTTCCCCTTAGTTCCCCGCCTCCCTCCGTTTCCCCATTCATACTCTGTGGGCGCGAAAACGCCATCTCCACCAGCCGCGAAACCCCAGCCTCCTCCGTCCTCCAACCCATAGCGGCCAATCCACCACCGCCCTCCTCCATCACGCCGGAGCCGGTACCCCGACGTCGTCGTCCAACGCAACCACAACCGCAACGTCCTCAAGGACTTAGCAGCTGAAGCCGAGGCAGAGCTGCCTCCACGACGCCGACGCCGACGTGCGCCGTACCAGAACCACTCCGACCACGCCGTCCTATGCCTCACTGCTGCGGCTCCACTGTTGCAACCGTCCACCGCATCGGAGCTGTTCCCGCTACGCTGTCGTTCGCCGCCTCGGATCTGCTTCCCCGCCGCCGACAGACGACCACCGCACCACACTCAACAACTTGGCCATGGGTTCGTCCAAGGCTGCACCGTCCTCCACAACTTCTGGTTTCCGGCAAACAACAAGAAGATTGTCGGAAAAACAGAAGGAGGACACAGCACTGCCAGCAGAAAGAGGTACTCCTCTTCCCTTATTCATGCAAATATTATGTCTCCGCTCACACCGTATTCATCCCATGAAATAAACTAGTTGAGCGCTTCTTACTCCATCTTCTTCGTGATACTAAATGCACAAGGTTTCCTCCCTTTTACTATTTCACCTTTGCTATAGGTCAGTAGCCCGCCTGGATTTCAATTCCGGGTTAGTTGAACCGCAATTAAAAGAAGCAGCACCCGCTTAGGCGCGCGGAGCACCTAGTCCGCCTGTTCCTCGGGGAAGCGGCGCATCTGTGTCTATCATAGGGGTGTGGGGCGCAGGAGCTGCTTGCGCCCGACCCGGAGGTCGGCGGGGCTTGAATGGATGGCCGGGGGGGTGCCAAGCACGGCGGTGCGGTGAGGTCGAGGGGAGGGCGCAGGCAGGGGAGGAATACTGGGCCGGTGGTCGCTGGCGTTTCGAGGAAGATCGTCAACACTGACTCGCTGGAGGTAGATGAAGGCGATCTGCCCGTTCTTTGTACATCAGACAGTGCAGAAAAAATAGACTGACCTAGTTGCTTTCAGTCGACTGTTATTTTCATAGAATCATGTAGTAATTTAGTGTGCCATGCATGTTGTAGAGCTATCATATGTCTCCCGTCATTTATTTCTCACCGACCTGCTATCTGCTACCTTTACACTGTACTAATTGTGCACACACTTCACCCATACTCACACTATTGTTTTTTTATGCATGGGTATTTCAGACTTTGAAGCAGTGTTGATGAATGCAGACAAGAAAAGACAAAAGTCGCTCCAGTGTAATTCGAAGATAAGCACTAAGCGTTCCAGCGCTCTAACGGGTGCAGTGTCCGCAGTTGGAGACATTAAACGTAGCTCTACAGTTGATGATCTCAATTGCCACACACAACCATCCCAGGTGCTTGCTTTAACTTCGCGCTATCAAATGTGGTTGCATGTTGCATATGGTGTCTAGCTTGTATTGCTTCCAATTTGGTTAAATTGCATCTGCTTACTTTACACATTATACCTTTGATAATGACATGCCTTCCTGTTTTTGATACATACTACATATGTCTATTAACCATGTTCGTACATCAAACTAATGCTCTTTTGTATCCCTCGTCAATCACTTATGATGAGACAGTCACCCGGGTGGGTTTCTGTGAGACGCCATACTCGTTTAAGGAGTGCAGTGTCATCCTCCCCACATGATTCTCAAGAAACAACAAGGCTAAATGAACATAGTCAACGTAGCTCTCTAGTTGATCACCGCAATTCCCCCACACCACCATCGCAGGTGCTTGCTCTTACTTGCCAGTGTGATATGTAGTGTTCGTCTTACATGAAAGTAGTGTTCGTCAGTATCATGCATCAATGAGTTTTGAAGAGCAAATTTTATTCCTTTTTCTTGTGGGTTTGACTTGACAAGGCAAAATCAAGAAAGAGGAAGGAAAAGAGTAAGGTGATGATGGTGGTCCTCTGCAGCAACGTAAACAGAGCATTTGTACCGATTCTCCTTGTACTGATAGTGCATTACAAGGTCCAAGTCTCTGCTCCCCTACTCCACCATCCAAGGTGCTTGCTCTAACTTGGCAGTGTGATATCTGGTTGCATGTTGCATATGGTGTCTAGCTCATATTGCTCCTAATTAGTGTAAACTACATCTGCTTAGCTTACACATGATACATGTGAATATGACACGCTTTCCTGTTTTTGGTACATACTATATCTTATGATAAGGCACCTTTAAGTCGCCACTGTGACATTGGTTGTGTCTTGCATATGATTTCTAGCATGTACTGCTTCTAATTTGTTGAAACGCCATACAGTTTGAACTTGGCAGAGTGATATTGGTTGCATCTTTCATATGGTGTCTAGCTTGCAGTGCTTCTAATTTGTTGAAATGCCTTCTGCTTAGTGACCACATCATAGGTGTGAATATGTCACACCATCCTGTTTTTCATACATATTCCATCCTTGCATCATGTGTTTGCCTTTCATTCGAGTAGTGTTCGTCAGTATCATGCATGAATGAGTTCTGAAGAGCGAATTTTATTCCTTTTTCTTATCGGTTTGACTTCACAATGCAAAATCATTACAGCTAAAGGAAATTAGTCTGGCAGTAGACGATGGTGGTCCTTCGGAGCAACTCAAACAGGGGGTCTCTACAGATTCTACTCCGCCATCCTCCCAACAAGATTTGCAAGACAACACAAGGCTGGACAGTCAACATAGCTGTGTAGATGATGAGCACATCTCCCCTACTCCACCATCACAGGTGCTTGCTCTAACTTGACACTATTATATGTGGTTGCATGTTGCGTAGCTTGTATTGCTTCTAACTTGAATTGCATCTGCTTACTTTACACATAATGCCTGTGAATATGACACGTGTTCCTGTTTCTAGAACATACGTGTACATGATGAGCACATCTCCCCTACTCCACCATCACAGGTGCTTGCTCTTACTTGGAACTGTTATACATGGTTGCGTTTTCCGTATGATGTCTAGTTTGTATTGCTTCTAATTATGTTGAATTGCATCTGCGTAGCTTACAACTTATACCTGCAACGATCACTTACCCATAAGACACATTTAACTTGGGACTGTGATGTAGGTTGCATCTTGCATTGTCTTCTAGCTTGTACTGCTTCTAATTTCTTGAAATGGCACTTACGACGAGACACTTTTTACCTGATAGAGTGATATTGGTTGCATGTTCATATGGTGCCTAGCTTTCATTTCTTCTAATTTTGTTGAAATGCCTTCCGCTTACTATTTTTTCATACATATTCCATCCTCCTATCGTACGTGTGAATATGAAACGCTGTCTTTTTTGTATATATTCCATCCTCCTATCCTGCGCTTGCCTTACATCAAAGTAGTGTTCGTCTGTATCAGGCATCAACCAGTTATGCAGAGCTAATTTTATTCATCTTCTTGTGGTTTTGACTTCATAAGGAAATATCAGAAAATAGGAAGGAAAAGACTAAGTTAGGGGATGTTGGTGGTCCTCCGCACCGATGCAAACAGAGACTCTCTAGATTTGCCACTGCTACTGCTAATGAAGTTGAAGTCCCAAGTCTACATGATGAGTTCATCTCCCGTACTCCACCATCGCAGGTGCTTGCTCTAAGTTGACAGTGTGATAATTGGTTTCATGTTGCATATGTTGTCTAGCCTGTATTTCTTCTATTTTGATTAAATTGCACCTGCTGAGTTTGTACGTTATACATGTGCATATGACATGGCTCTCTGTGTCTAGAATACACTACATCTATCTATCATACCATGTTCTTACATCAAAGTACTGATGTTGTGTATCCCGCATTAGTCACTCATGATTGGACGCTTTTAACATGGAAATTTGATAGTGGTTGCATCTTGCATTGATTTCTACGTTGTAATGCTTCTAATTTTTCGAATTGCCACTTATGACAAGACACTTTTAACTTGGCAGAGTAATATTGTTGCATCTTTCATATGGTGTCTAGCTTGCATTACTTCTATTTTCCTGAAAATCCTTCTGCTTAGTTTGCACATCATAGCTGTGAATATGTCATGCCATCCTGTTTTTCTTACATATTCCATCCTCATACGGTTGTCTTACATCAAAGTATTGTTTGTCTGTATCATGCATCAATGAGTTCCGAAGAGTGATTTTATTCTTTTGTGTTGTGGGTATAGCTTGACATGGCAAAGTCAAAAAAGAGAAAGGAAAATAATATAGTAGGAAGTGCTGTTACTCGTCGGGTGAAACGGAAAAGGTTCTGCCATCGAGATTCTGCTGGTACTTATAGTGCAGTAGAAGGTCCAAGTCCACCGGCTAAATCTACAAACACAGTATCACTTGCTCCACCAGCTGCAGCATCCGCTTCAACTGTACCAGCATCTCAACTAGTTACTCGTTCGTTTGCTCCGGAACTGGCCAGTTCCCAAGCTGCCTTCACACCTAACACTACTTCCAAAGCACTGCTGACACAATAGGACTTGGCAAGATCATATGAACCTCATGAGCATCAACACCAAGACGGTACCTGACCGAGTCAAGTTGCAGTTGCATGCTCCTTTATATGTACTCTCACAGTTTGATGTACACTAACACTTTCCATATTCGTTGTTGAACTAGCACCACGGCGCAAGCGGAAACAGACATCAGGGATAATGCTTGATAGATTAACAAAATCTAAAGGAGGAAGAATGGAGATCCATTTTGAGGCAGGTTTAAAAAGGCCACGTGATGCTACAGAGTCAGCCAAGTTAGTATCAGAGGCAGCCGTTGCCGTTAGGTGTCATGCACGTATCCTCCCAACGTGGATCTAGTACAAGAATGAGAAAGACAATACCCAGTTTAACACCTTCCTTGACCATTTATCCGTAAGTAATGTTATTCATTGCAATTAGTAATATTGTCTTGCTCTGTCCCATACTTTCTAGCTTCCTCCTAATAAGACTCACATTTCTTTTTTCAACAGATGAGGTTCAAGTTGGATCCGAAAGATGATGCAACTAGACAAGCATGCACTCATGTTTTTCAGTCTGCTCTGCGACAGTATCGGTACCACCTTAGAAAATCTCACTTTGAAGGCAAGGCTTACAATGAAATCGCCCAAACATCTCCAGTGGAATATATTACAGATGAAGACTGGACAACCCTCGTTAAACACTGGTATGATCCAAAGTATCAGGTAGGCTATATGTATTTGATCAGACCACATATTGAACTTGTATTTATGTATGTGCCTGAGTGTATCTTCTTCTAGGCTAACTATTTGAAGAACAAAACCAACCGTTCTAAAGTGAAATTCCAACAGACCACATGATCTTGTAGCTATATTGCACACTGGGAGGCTCTTGTAAATAGCTGCTACTTCCTTCTTTTTTTGTGCCATATTATCGTATCTATATTGACTTGTTCCAAATATAGAGGAAATCCCATGCGGACCAAAAAGAACCTGAACCGAATGCAGTGCAAATCTTCAAGGATTGCCACACCAGCAAGATGAAGGGCATGAGCACACCAGTTCAAGCCGCTATTGTAAGTCCTTACTCCTCCTGCCTTGAACTGATTGGTACGGTGATGTGTTCATTTAACTACTTGGTTTGCAGCCAATGTCAGTTACTCTGTTCACTTTTATTCACAGTTGTCTTAACATATCATTTAACCTTACATAGTTTAAAAGAGATGAAGGATATTCTTTTGGTCTTGATCTGTAATCTAGTTGTTATGTTCACATGCGCACACAATGATAAAATATCCTATTTGTTTTATATCTGTTTGCCCATGATATGAATGATGTCATACTATGTTCATCCTACTTTAAACCATGTCTCTTTATCCTTAGATGTCAACGAATGTGAGGAAATAGACAATACAGTAGGCATGCTACATGGACATATGTTCCAAAAGTGATTTTATTATGTAGTTGGCACTACAATACATGCTAATGTATTACAGTAGTTCACCAAAATAAGTTATGTATAAACGTTTAACCTACTTTGTTTGTTTTTGTCTCATTAGTAACTTATCTGGTACACTAATCTACAAGTTCAAACTTTCAGGAAGCTATGGAACAAATGATTGAACATCCGAAACCACCTGAAGGTGACGAGGCTACTACATGCACAATGTCACCTCTTGCTGTAGTGCGTCAGTATCTCTCCACTAACAGTGCAAAAAGCACCTTCCTGCATAATTCTTGGTTGGTTGTCAAGGTAACCTCGTCCAAATCGCCTACTGAACAAAATCTTCCTGCTAGATAGAGTGATATATCAGTGCTCCAGACACAAGTCCAATCCCTAATGGACGTTGTTTCGGAAACAAGAATAGTGGTTGAGAAATGTCATCAAGATATGAATGGTTTTGAAACCAGACTATCAGACATTCGCCTCGTTGTTCAAGAGCAATGGCAGAAAAAAGGTGGAGATCGTGCTGCTCCATCAGATTCTACAGCCTGAAACATTAGCACTAAGGTCAAATGATCTGTGCTTCTATACATCTGATGGTGCTTTTATCTGGAAGGACTGTAAACTTTATGCCAACAGGCCTTTTGTTGTATGGTTGGAATTTAATTTGTTGTGATACAACATTTATGATGCTGCCTTAGGCTGCAGTAATTACGACGCTATTTTTGTATAGTGTAGGTTTATCTTAGTAATGTATTTGGCCGAAAGCTTCGTAGGAGCCCAACATGCCAACATTCATCGAGCCCATTCCAATTGGACTAAAAATGATTACGGGCCGAAATTGGCATGTAGCCCACTAAAAATATCTCGGCCTAAATCAGCATAAGCTTTCATTTTTTTCTGGTAGGCCTGTGCCCATAGTGGGACTTTAACAGGCCTAAACATAATTTGGGCCCTCAGTAAAAATAGGCCGTTTACAGGTGTAAATATCTCGAGCCCATAAAATACATGGGCCTTTAATAGACCGAAAGTGAGATTGGGCCCTGATTGTGCCAAATAACCCACTGGACTTTAACAGGCCGACATTCGGACGGGCCGTAAATGCGCCGACCTAATACACGGGCCTTTAACATGCCGGAACTTCGGTCGAGCTAGATTATCGTCATTTTTATATGGGCTGTTAATGGTCCCGATATGACGTTGGGCCACATATGGCCCATGGTTTACGTTCGGCGTTAACAGGTCGAAAATGACAACAGGCCGACAGTGGCCCAAAGCTATAGTGGGCCTCTAACAGGCCGAATGTCAGACATGGCTGAATATGACCCAATCCTTCACAGTCGTTTATGGGCCGAAAGTTTTGATGGCCTGTAAATGGACCCCAATGAAGTCGGACCTTTAACAGGACGGAAATACACCGGGCCGTAATTTGGCCCAATTACTTAGTGGACTGTTAACGGGCTAGAAGTGACCATGGGCCGCTTTGACAGAGAATGTTGGGCCTTTAGCTGGGTCGGCCCATTATGGTCGACAGAATCTTGTGGGCCTTTAGCTGGGCCGGCCCATTGTGGTCCACAAAATCTTGTGGGCCTTTAGCTGGGCTGGCCCATTATGGTCTGCAAAATCGTGTGGGCCTTTAGCTGGGCCGGCCCATTATGGACGCTAAATCTTATGGGCCTTCGGTTGGGCCGGCCAATTTAATCTTTGTGGGCCACTTTTGGGCTGGTCCACGTGTCAACATATCATAGGCTCATCTCGATCGTTGGATGATTGACACCTGTGCCAACGCGGAGCTGACGCGTGGATCCGTCAGCCAATGAGAATTTTACACGTGGAAAATCGGCATTGGTCGTGGTTGTTAACGGGTTATCGGATCCAAAATCCGACCCGATAGCTTAACGGCGTTCCGTTACGGTGGATGCCACGTGTCGGTCACCCTTGACGAAAGCAATTCTATGACGCGTGTTTTATCGTCACGGAAGTGGACACTTCCGTGATGATAATTTTGGCAATGTCATGGAACACTTCTACGACAACACTGGTATGACTATCTTGATTCTGTCATAAATTTGTCATGGATGTACATGCATGATAGAAAACGCGACCAACTGTGACAAACACGTATCATCACGGAAGTGTATTTTTTTGTAGTGAACCGAGCTGACATCTTTAGGACGTCATTTCGATAGGCCGCCATCTTCAGATCCTTGGCATCGAAGTCTCCATTTATTTGGGATATTGCAAGGTTCGATTCCCCACGCACCTCTAGGCGTTGAATGCCCATGGAAACTGCCATCCGAAGACCATGTACCAGGGCTTTGTATTCGGCTGCGTTGTTGGAGTTTGTATATAGTATCTGCAGTACGTATTGCACTGTATCTCCGGTTGGGGACGTCTGGACGATGCCAGCCCCCAGACCAGCCAGAATTTTGGAGCCGTCGAAGTGCATGATCCAATTGGAGTATGCATCGTACTCTTTAGGGAGTTCGGCTTCCGTCCATTTGGCGACAAAGTCGGCCAATACTTGTGATTTAATGGCTCGCCAAGGTTTGTATGTTATGTTTAACGGGAGGAGCTCAATGGCCCATTTGGCAATCCTGCTCGTGGCGTCGTAGTTGTTTATAATATCATTAAGTGGCACTTCCGAGGCTACTGTAATCGAACACTCTTGAAAGTAGTGTCGCAGCTTCCGGGATGCCATGAATACCACGTAGGCTATCTTTTGATAATGTGGGTACCGTGATTTGCATGGATTGAGGATAGTGGATACATAATATACCGGCTTTTGAAGAGGGAATTTATGTCCGTCCGCTTCTTGTTCGACGACGAGCACTGCGCTTACAACCTCATGAGTTGCCGCAATGTACAACAGCATTTGTTCACCGATGTTTGGCACGCCCAGGATTGGGTTGGTTGCCAGTATGGCTTTTATTTCTTCCAATCCGACTGTGGTGGCGTCCGTCCACTCGAACTGTTCGGTGCGCCGAAGGAGGCGATAAAGGGGTAATGCATTTTCTCCTAAGCGGAAGATAAAGAGGCTTAGAGCCGCCACACATCCAGTTAATTTCTGGATTTGTTTGAGGTCCGTTGGGATGGCCAACTGTGACAGAGCTCGGATTTTGGCCGGATTAGCTTCAATTCCTCTACTGGAGACAATGAAGCCTAGGAGCTTTCTGGCTGGTACGCCGAAAACGCATTTTTCTGGATTGAGCTTGATGTTGTATGTTTAGAGGTTGTCGAACGTGAGCCTTAAGTCGTCTATTAGAGAGTCGACATGTTTGGTTTTGACGACCACATCATCTACGTATGCCTCTACTGTTTTGTCGATCTGTTTCTCCAGACATGTCTGAATCATGCCCTGATATGTTGCGCCGGCGTTTTTGAGCCCAAAAGGCATTGTGTTGAAACAGAAGGGGCCGTATGGTCTGATAAATGCCGTTGCGGCTTGGTCGGACTCCGCCATCTTGATTTGGTGGTAGCCGGAGTATGCGTCGAGGAAACACAATGACTCGTGTCCTACGGTAGCGTCGATAATTTGATCAATGCGGGGGAGGGGGAAGGGATCCTTTGGGCAAGCCTTGTTGAGGTCCTTGAAATCGACACATAGGCGCCAGGATTTGTCCTTCTTTGGTACCATCACCAGGTTTGCTAGCCAGTCCGGGTGTTTTATTTCTCTAATGAATCCGGCCTCCAATAACTTGGCTAGTTCCTCTCTCATAGCTTGTCTCTTAGGTTCAGAGAAACGCCGAAGAGCCTGCTTGACCGGCTTGAATCCCTTTAGGATATTGAGGCTATGCTCGGCCAGCCTGCGTGGGATTCCTGGCATGTCTGAGGGGTGCCAGGCGAATACGTCCCAATTCTCGCGCAGGAACTCTTGTAGTGCGACGTCCATGGCGGGGTTTAACTGTGCCACGATGGAGGCTGTTTTTGTAGGGTCTGTTGGGTGGACTTGGAATTTGACTATTTCATCCGCTGGTTTAAAAGAGGTGGACTTGGATCTCTTGTCAAGTATCACGTCGTCCCTGTCCACTATGGAGCGTAGCGCGGTTAATTCCTCGGCCGAAAGGGCTTTGGATAATGCCTCGAGGGCCAATGCGGCTGTTTTGTTTTCGGCGCGGAGTGCTGTGTCCGGATCACTAGCGAGGGTGATGATTCCGTTGGGCCCGGGCATTTTGAGCTTCATGTACCCATAATGGGGTATGGCTTGGAAGATCGTGAATGCCATCTGTCCTAAAAGGGCGTGGTATCCACTACTGAACGGGGCCACTTGGAATGTAATTTCTGCGGACATATAGTTCTCCGGCGTGCCGAATACCACATCTAGTGTGATTTTCCCAACACAGCGTGCTTCCCGACTGGGGATGATTCCTCTGAAGGTTGTGCTGCTTTGCTCAATGCGGTTCCAGTCTATTTCCTTTTTTGAAGAGTTTCCTCATAGATGAGGTTCAATCCACTGCCGCCGTCCATGAGTACTTTGGTGAGTCGAAAGCCGTCGACAATTGGACTGAGGACCAGTGCAGCTGGTGCTCGGGCTGTTCGGAATTTAGGTTCGTCACTGGCATTGAAGGTAATAGCCGTGTCACTCCATGGATTCATTGCTGCCACGTGGCAGATTTTGGCGAGGCTGCGGATGTAGGATCGAAAGTATGTCTAGAGGGGGGTGATTAGACTACTTGACCAAATAAAACTTAACCTTTTCCCAATTTTAGTTCTTGGCCGATTTTAGCTATTTTGGGACAAGTCAAGCAATCATCACACAATTCAAGCAAGCATGCAAAGAGTATATTGGTAGCGGAAAGTAAAGCATGCAACTTGCAAGAATGTAAAGGGAAGGGTTTGGAGAATTCAAACGCTATTGGAGACACGGATGTTTTTCCCGTGGTTTGGATAGGTGGTGCTATCCTACATCCACGTTGATGGAGACTTCAACCCACGAAGGGTAACGGTTGCGCGAGTCCACACAGGGCTCCACCCAAGGGTAACGGTTGCGCGAGTCCACACAGGGCTCCACCCACGAAGGGTCCACGAAGAAGCAACCACCCACAAAGGGTCCACGAAGAAGCAACCTTGTCTATCCCACCATGGCCATCGTCCACACAGGACTTGCCTCACTAGCGGTAGATCTTCACGAAGTAGGCGATCTCCTTGCCCTTACAAACTCCTTGGTTCAACTCCACAATCTTGTCGGAGGCTCCCAAGTGACACCTAGCCAATCTAGGAGACACCACTCTCCAAGAAGTAACAAATGGTGTGTAGGTAATGAACTCCTTGCTCTTGTGCTTCAAATGATAGTCTACCCAACACTCAACTCTCTCTCATAGGATTTGGATTTGGTGGAAAGAAGGTTTGAGTGGAAAGCAACTTGGGAAGGCTAGAGATCAAGATTCATATGGTAGGAATGGATTATCTTGGTCTCAACACATGAGTAGGTGGTTCTCTCTCAGAACATATGAGTTGGAATGGTGTGTGTGTGTTCTGATGGCTCTCTCATCGAATGAGGAGGAGGTGGAGGGGTATATATAGCCTCCACACAAAATCCAACCGTTACACAGTTTTCCAATCTCGGTGGGACCGAATCAATAAGCTCGGTCGGACCGAAAATGTAAACCTAGTGACCATTAGTGATTTTTGGTGGGACTGACATGCAACTCGGTAGGACCGATATGGTTAGGGTTTGGGCATAACATAATCTCGGTGAGACCGATTACACAAACTCGGTGAGACCGAATTTGGTAATTAGCTAACAGAGAGTTGGTCAGGCAAACTCGGTGGGACCAATTTGCTCTTTCGGTGAAACCGAAAAGTTACAAAAGGGAAACACTGAGTTTACATTGCAATCTCGGTGGGACCGATTCGCTCTTTCGGTGAGACCGAAAAGTTACGAAAGGGAAACAGAGAGTTTGCAACCCCATCTCGGTGAGACCGAGATCCTTATCGGTAGAACCGAATTGCTAGGGTTTGGCAGTGGCTAATGACAAGTGAAACTCGGTGGCGCCGGATAGGAAGAATCGGTAGGACCGAGTTTGGCTTAGGGTTTAGGTCATATGTGGATGTGGGAAAGTAGTTGAGGGTTTTGGAGCATATCACCAAGCACATGAAGCAAGAGGCTCATTAAGCAACACCTCATCCCTCCTTAATAGTATTGGCTTTTCCTAAAGACTCAATGTGATCTTGGATCACTAAAATATAAAATGAAGAGTCTTGAGCTTTTGAGCTTGAGCCAATCCTTTGTCCTTAGCATTTTGAGGGTTCCACTTTCACATCCATGCCATGCCAATCATTGAGCTTTCCTGAAATAATCATCTTGGAATAGCATTAGCTCAATGAGCTATATGTTGTTATGAATTACCAAAACCACCTAGGGATAGTTGCACTTTCAATCTCCCCCTTTTTGGTAATTGATGACAACATATAGATCAAAGCTTCGACAAATGATAGTAAGCATGAAATATACCGTCGCTTTGAGAAGTATGTGATAAGTAAGAGCTCCCCCTAAATTTGTGCATATTTAAAAATTTGCTTTGGACTGCAAATGCACAAGGAGTTAGAGTCATGGGTTACTCTTCCATGTCACATACATCTTGGTGGAGCGCTTAAAAATGATAAGAATGAAATACATGCACTCATCACCAAGAATAATGAATGATCACATAAGATGGATAAGATAATAGCATTAAGCAAGCATTAAGTGTAGCTTATGATCAAACACATGATCATCAATGTATCACAAGCATAGTATCTTAAGCACTCAAAAGCAAACAAGTTCGAAAAACCACCAAATAAAGCAAGAGAAAAGAGCAACACTCTCTCTCTCGAAGCCTATGATCTATACATCTTCTCCCCCTTTGGCAACAAGTTACCAAAAAGTTCCTAGAAAATGCATAGCACTAGATCGATGCTCAGGCTTGATCTTCAGGTGGTGGAGTCCGGATCACTCCAAGGACGAAGGCTTCGGTAGATGCTGAAGTAGACGCTGGAGTTGGAGCTGAAGTAGATGCTAGAGCTGGTGGAACTGAGGCTGTGGCTGGTGCTGAGGTGGTGGCTCTTGTGTCAGCAACTGGCATGGCAGACGACCTCGGACCTCTTGGCACTCTGGCAAAGGCATGAGTAGTAGTCCTGCCTCTCCTCTCCTGCATGTCCTCCTGGAGCTGCTCCACTGCAGACTGAACTTCCGTTACTTTGACATCGAAGTCATAGAACTTCTGTTCCATGATTCTCTCTAGGCTCTGCTGATTTTGAGTGAGGGTGGCCAGACTTTGCTCAATCCTCAGCGTGGATGCAATCAAGTAACCAAGCTGCTCTTGTTTGGTCTTCAAGAAATACTCAGATGCCTCCTCTTGAGTTGGCATCTTGGCAGCTTTCTCCTTCCTCGCCTTCTCCTTCTTTGCGTATGCTTGGGCAGATGATGGCTCGTTCTCAGTCATCACAACTTCATTGTTCTCAAAATCTGGACGGATGGGCAAATGTTCCTTGTCCAATAAATATATGCCCGTGCCCATCTTGGAGTTGATGAGCTCTTGAATCTGAGGGGCATATCCGCAGCTCCTCTTCTGGTCTGCTGCAGTCCTCTTGATTGTTTCCACTATGAGGCTCATCACCTTGAACTTCTGGGGCACATCAAACACATGTAGCAAGTTGATAGCATGGCCTCTGATCATCTTGTGATCTCCAGACTTGGGCAGTAAGGTGTGCCTTAGTATCCAATTGATCGTCGGGAGCCCTGATAGAAGGTAATGTACTGAGCCAAACTTGAAGGTATCAAGTGCTTCATTTGGGATCTCCTTGTACATATTTGACATTGAGTTGTGGTCCATTTTCTTCTTGGCATATATGTCCATGTCATCATCTTGCTCCTCTGGGGCATTAATGATCTATGCCCACTCAGCAACTGTGGATTGGTACCTTGTACCCTCAGACATCCATGTGATCCTCCCATATGGATAAAAGTGAGCTGTGGAGTAGAACTGCATGATGAGTTCCTCGTTCCACTTTGTAAGCTTCTGCCCAACAAAGTCAGCTACTCCACAAGCTATGAAGCTGTCTTGCACTCCAGGATAGTGCTCCTCATTGTCCTTGATGTATGTCCAATCAACCCATCGCATATCACAGACAATGGGCTTCTTATCTAGCAGCACTGTCTCATAAAAATCCTGCTGCTCCTTGGTATGAAACCTGTAGTCCACGGCAGTCCTTCTCCTTGAAGCATATGGGCCTGCTTCTCTCCATTTCCTTAGCCCTGAATCTCTCCTGAGCTTCATGTCCTCAGCCACAGGATGAGCATCGTTGTGGTCTGAGATCTTGGGCTTTAGCTTTCTCAGAATTTGCTCTTCATCCTCTTCTTCAGCAACAGTCTCAGGCACTGGGGCTTGTTCTTCTCAGCTACAGGAATGCTCCTTGTATTCCTCTTTGGTTTTGGCTTGGAGGCAGCTTCGGGCTTAGGTGCAGTAGCCCCTGACCTTATGGCATCACCCATCAGCTTGGGTGCCTTGGATGCTGGTGCAGCTACCTCTTCTTCCTCTTCCTCTTCCATGATGGAAGCTTTGCCAAGCACTCTAGCCATAGTCTTCTTCACCCTTTCCTTTCTTTTCTTGTCTTCTGTAGCAACTGGCTCTTGAGGAGTGGGCTTCTCAGTTGAGGCTCTTTCTTTTGACATGGGCTGCCTGCCTGCTGGCCTTTTGATTTTCAGGCCTGGCTTAGTGCCTTGAGCTGGCTCAACTCTCTTGGAAGTGGCCTCTTCCTCTGCCACATAGTCTTCATCTTTGGAATCAGAAGTCCTCTTCTTCCTCTGTCTCGTGGCAGCCTTTGGCAAGTTGCTCGGGGTGCTCCTGCTGCCCTCATCTGAAGAACTTGAGGGACTAGTGCCCTCACTCATGTGCACCTGCTGTTCTGACATGTTTTGGCTATCACTTTGATCAGACATGCTGCAAACTGACTGCTGACCCTGTGAACAGATTATAGATGAGGTAGAAAGGATGAGCATCACAAAATGCAGAGATTTTTGCAAAAATAATGATCCAAAAACTTAGTTTTAGTTTCCTGCTGAAATCATCTCGGATCTACCGATTTTCAAACTCGGTGATACCGAAGCAGTTTTGGAACCTAAACTAGTGAACTCGGTAGGACCGAGTCACAGTTCGGTGGCACCGAGACTGCTAGGGTTTCACAGAGTTCCAAAATCGGTCACACCGATAAGTAATTCTAGGTCAGACCGAGTCTCACTTGTGCAATGGCATAAGCCAAATCGGTGGGACCGAGTTTTTCAACTCGGTGGGTCCGAGATGGTTTCGGCGGAAACCTAAACCTAGAATTTTCGAATCAAACCTAATCTATGAGCGTTTTGACTGGATAGGAGTGTTTCAATCATGGCAAGAATCATGAAGAACACAACGTGCTAGGAATCAGATTGGAGAATAGCACAAAGATCAAGTCCATACCCTAGTTCGGCGGGGACTTGCTACGGCGGCAACGGCGGGGCAGAATTCCCGTTGACGGCGACGGAGACCAGCGATTGGAGGCGGCTGGCGGTGAGAAGACGATCCGGAGACCACGAGGGCAGAGCAGGCTATCGCGCGGGCGAAGGGGTTCAGAGAAATTTCCAAATTTTGCCCGTGACTATATATAGCCCTACCCTGTCGGTGTGAACGAGTGGAACGACTCGGTGGCACCGAGATTCATAACTGCGTGCAGTTACTGAAACTCGATGTGACCGAAAGGTTCAAATCGGTTGCACCGAGATCGAAAACCTAGATCAACTTAATGATCTCGGTAGGACCGAAAGTGGAGTATCGGTCAGACCGAGAATCATAAAGAGGTTTTGGAAGTTTAAGTCTATGACGAATCGGGGACTCCGAGCGCTCCTCACACAGAGTGGTTCGAATCTGACTTGATCAAATTTTGTGATGCAGCATGAATAGAGTTTGAGACGAGAAAAGCATAGATAGCTAGAGGAGGTTCTTAGGCATTCTTGTCCATCCACTTGGCAAAAGAAGATAAAACCAAACAATCAAAACAACAAGTGGATGTCCTCGAATGAGTAAAATATGCAACCAACATGCTCACACAATAAGATGGAAAATGAAATATGTGACAAGGCATGCACAACCAATTCTAGCATCTATCAAGCAATTTGCGATGACTAGGTCATCTATATATGAGTATATTGACTTAGGAGTCGAGTGAGAACACTTGATCATAGGTCATACTCATCGTTTAAGCTCGAGTGAGGTTACCACTTTTACATAAAGCATTGTTGTGTTCACATCTTTAGAGTTGCTTTAGCTCAAGTCTTAGAGTAAAGCTCCCCCTAGATGTGATATCCCCCCTAAGAGGGATGAACTAACCTTGGGTTTTGTCGATGATGACTTCATGTAGATATTGAAGATGTGGATGCTCAATGTTGATGTAGATCTCTTGGAGCTATCCATTTGAGTGAATTGCACTTTCAATACCTACATGGGTTAGTCCCACAAGGAACAAACAAGGATATCCATAGACATAGAGTGATGCACACAAAAGATGATGTCCATGAAAACTTTTAGGTTACCTTATCCCTTGTCTTACCAACAAGAGGGTTTGTGACTCCTTGAACTAGTGCAAGATGTGGAGGTTGATTGCACTTGTTCTTGCCAAAATGATAAGAGTGAAGTATGTTGGCGGAGTCACCCTCAAGAACTCTCTAGTTCTTCTTCTTTTGGATCCACATCATCTTGATGGGAATCCTTGGAGTTGTAGTCGTACTTGATGAAGTGGAACTTGAAGTAGTCTTGGGAATCCACTTGACTAAGGTCTTAGGAGCTTCTTCAAATGCATCAATTTCCTCTTGAAGCTTGTCCTTGCCTTTTTGCTCGTAGTCTTGTGGTGGAATATCATCTTGAGCTTGTGTCCCCTTGAAAGAAGCATCATACTTCTCTTGTTGAGGGACAAACTTTGTCTTGGGGTATTGATCTTCTTCCCACTCAACTCCATTGGCATTGAACTTTTGTTCAAAACCAACACCTTGATTCTTCCGGTGCATTCCTTGCTTGCGCACAATTTCCTCGAATTGCTTACTCCCGGCAAGGCTTTTGTACACTCCTTTCTCTATAATTCCCTTCAATAAACTATTTTCTTGCTCAAGTGTAACTTGGCTAAGAGAATCATTAGTGGAATCAAGAGAACTACTAGAAGCAACAACATTGGATTTAACATGATCATTGTTACTGCTAGAGGAAGAATCTTTCTTGTTACTCGACTTGACTTGAGGCATGTAAGTAGATAAGAGTAAACGCTTGGCAATTTAAGAAGAACTTTTCTTGCGGAGATCATCATTGATTGCCTTTAAGAACTCATGCTCTTGATCAAGATTGAGCTTTTCAAAGTGTAATTTCTCATGAGCTCTTAAAAGTTCTCGATGATCTTCGAAGATAGTGTCATGAGCTAACTTAAGAGTTTTTAGTTCTTTAGTTAGAGCATCAATCTTCTCCTTATCATTGTCATTCATTTTATCTTGATTAGCATGATTAATTGGTCTTTCATCATAGTATTCATCACTAGAGTTGTCAACAAGCAAATCATCACCTAACAAGTCATCTTCATCACTATTGAAATCAACATACTCGGGGTGTGTTACCTTAGGACCTTTGGCCATGAAGCATCTTCCAATTCCTTCATTTGGTGAGTCAAATATGTCGTAGGAGTTGGTTGACACAAGTGCTAGACCGGCAACACCTTCATCTTGAGTATCTTCAGAGTCGGAGTGATAACTTCTCTCGGAGTGGCTGTCGGAGTCGGAGCCGGATACCCATTCACCAACATGAGCTTGATGTCTTCGTCTTGTGTAGCTCCTTGATGATTTTTCCTTCCTTTCCAAATCCTTGCTTCTCCATGAGTATCTTCGTTCATAATGATCATCTCTACTCCTTCTCTCTCTTGGTGGTGATTCTTTGCTTCTTCTTCTTGGAGAATCTTCTCTTCTCTTGTAGGGAGCCGTACACTCATTGGAATAGTGTCCGGGTCTTCCACAATTGTAGCAGTTTCGCTCTCGACTAGAAGATCTTTTGTCATTGTAGTACCTTGACTTGAAGCTTCTATCTTTGCTTCTACTCTTGTAGAACTTGTTGAAGTTCTTCACCATTAAGCTCAATTCTTCATTGAAGTCTTGTTTCTCACTTGATGATGTAGGGGCTTCACATGAGGCTTTATAGGCACCACTTGATTTGTTGTGAAGTTCCTCTTTATCCTTAAGTGACATCTCATGAGCAACAATTCTTCCAATCACCTCCGTTGGCTTGAGATCTTTGTAATTTGGCATCATTTGGATCAATGTGCACATGGTATCATATTTTCCATCCAAGGCTCTTAGAATCTTCTTGATGATGAATCTGTTGGTCATCTCTTCACTTCCTAAGCCGGCAATCTCATTTGTGATGAGAGCAAGCGTAGAGTACATTTCAGCGACACCTTCACCATCCTTCATCTTGAACTTGTCAAGTTGGCTTTGAAGCACATCCAACTTGGATTCCTTGACGGAGTCGGTACCTTCGTGCATATCAATCAAAGTGTCCCAAATTTCCTTTGCATTCTCAAGACGGCTGATTTTGTTGAATTCTTCGGGGCACAATCCGTTGAAGAGAATATCACAAGCTTGAGCATTGTATTGCAACATCTTCAACTCATCCGCGGTAGCTTCACGGTTTGGTTCTCTCCCATCAAAGAAGTCACCTTGCAAGCCAACACATACAATAGCCCAAACAGCGGGGTTATGTCCAAGAATATGCATTTTCATTTTATGCTTCCAACTAGCAAAGTTAGTACCATCAAAGTAAGGACCTCTACGGTGATAATTTCCCTCGCTAGACGCCATACTCTCCTAGGTTGTGAAACCAAGGCTATGACCACCAAAAGCTATGGAGATCAAGCAAATGGAGACCAAAGCTCTGATACCACTTGTAGGATCGAAAGTATGCCTAGAGGGGGGTGATTAGACTACTTGACCGAATAAAACTTAACCTTTTCCCAATTTTAGTTCTTGGCAGATTTTAGCTATTTTGGGACAAGTCAAGCAATCATCACACAATTCAAGCAAGCATGCAAAGTGTATATTGGCAGCGGAAAGTAAAGCATGCAACTTGCAAGAATGTAAAGGGAAGGGTTTGGAGAATTCAAACGCTATTGGAGACACGGATGTTTTTCCCGTGGTTCAGATAGGTGGTGCTATCCTACATCCACGTTGATGGAGACTTCAACCCATGAAGGGTAACGGTTGCGCGAGTCCACACAGGGCTCCACCCAAGGGTAACGGTTGCGCGAGTCCACACAGGGCTCCACCCACGAAGGGTCCACGAAGAAGCAACCACCCACAAAGGGTCCACGAAGAAGCAACCTTGTCTATCCCACCATGGCCATCGTCCACACAGGACTTGCCTCACTAGCGGTAGATCTTCACGAAGTAGGCGATCTCCTTGCCCTTACAAACTCCTTGGTTCAACTCCACAATCTTGTTGGAGGCTCCCAAGTGACACCTAGCCAATCTAGGAGACACCACTCTCCAAGAAGTAACAAATGGTGTGTAGGTAATGAACTCCTTGCTCTTGTGCTATGATAGTCTCCCCAACACTCAACTCTCTCTCATAGGATTTGGATTTGGTGGAAAGAAGGTTTGAGTGGAAAGCAACTTGGGAAGGCTAGAGATCAAGATTCATATGGTAGGAATGGAATATCTTGGTCTCAACACATGAGTAGGTGGTTCTCTCTCAGAACATATGAGTTGGAATGGTTTGTGTGTGTTCTGATGGCTCTCTCATCGAATGAGGAGGAGGTGGAGGGGTATATATAGCCTCCACACAAAATCCAACCGTTACACAGTTTTCCAATCTCGGTGGGACCGAATCAATAAGCTCGGTCAGACCGAAAATGTAAACCTAGTGACCATTAGTGATTTTCGGTGGGACTGACATGCAACTCGGTAGGACCGATATGGTTAGGGTTTGGGCATAACGTAATCTCGGTGAGACCGATTACACAAACTTGGTGAGACCGAATTTGGTAATTAGCTAACCAGAGAGTTGGTCAGGCAAACTCGGTGGGACCTATTTGCTCTTTCGGTGAGACCGAGTGGAACTCGGTGAGACCGAAAAGTTACAAAAGGGAAACACTGAGTTTACATTGCAATCTCGGTGGGACCGATTCGCTCTTTTGGTGAGACCGAAAAGTTACGAAAGGGAAACAGAGAGTTTGCAACAGCATCTCGGTGAGACCGAGATCCTTATCGGTAGAACTGAATTGCTAGGGTTTGGCAGTGGCTAATGACAAGTGAAACTCGGTGGCGCCGGATAGGAAGAATCGGTAGGACCGAGTTTGGCTTAGGGTTTAGGTCATATGTGGATATGGGAAAGTAGTTGAGGGTTTTGGAGCATATCACCAAGCACATGAAGCAAGAGGCTCATTAAGCAACACCTCATCCCTCCTTAATAGTATTGGCTTTTCCTAAAGACTCAATGTGATCTTGGATCACTAAAATATAAAATGAAGAGTCTTGAGCTTTTGAGCTTGAGCCAATCCTTTGTCCTTAGCATTTTGAGGGTTCCACTTTCACATCCATGCCATGCCAATCATTGAGCTTTCCTGAAATAATCATCTTGGAATAGCATTAGCTCAATGAGCTATATGTTGTTATGAATTACCAAAACCACCTAGGGATAGTTGCACTTTCAGCGGAGTGTTCGCTTGTGCCTATTATTTGATGCGAAGGTTTCAAAGACTGTTAATACCGTATTGTTATCCACGGGATGGTGCTCTGTGGCATTTGGGTTGAGAAGATCCTCACCACTTTTGGCCACCTGCCGGAGTATCCAACATGCTGTAAGGTTGTGTGTTGGTATGGTATCCGTTGTACTATGAATTTTGCAGGGTCCGTTAAGCCATCCCTCCAATACGGTTCCATGCCCTGTAGAGGGTTTTTCTTTCTTTGTAACTAACTCGTGTGTCTTATGATAGTGCACCCTTTTACTTCGGACTAGGTGTATATTCCGAGCCGGATTATCCCAAAATTTTGTTTCGGTTTTCCAGGCGCTTTCCATCGCACAGTACTTTCATACTATGGATGCCAAGTCAGCGAAGCGTGATATGTCACGGCGATTTAAGGCATTAATGATTCCCTTGTCCGTGCAATTATTGCAGAAAAATGAGACTGCGTCTTCCTCGCGATAGTCCTTAACCTTGTTCATTACAAGGAGGAATCTGGCCCAATAATGATGTACTGTTTCGTGGGGATCTTGCCTGATGTGGGAAAGATCGATTATGTCTGGGCGGGTGGGTGGATTTGAGTCCGAACCCCTACCCGATCTGAGACCCAGGGGCCGAGGAGTTTCCAATCTTGGAAGTTCGGATTCCGGAGTGTTGCTCGATAAGTCTGGCCCGCTGCCTGATTCTAGGTTCAGGTCTTGGGTGATGTCCTCCCGTAAACGGGTATCCAGCTCGGAGAGCTCAGGAATCCGGACATAGTTAGTCCTCAAGATAGAGGAAGAATCGCCACATTGTTCCTCCACCACCGCAATATGATGGGTGACCGGTGGAGAGTTAATCTCCCTTTGATCGGGTTTAAGCCCAATCCGATCATAGTGTGTAGCGACTCCCAAGGCGGCGATACGATCCAAGAGCTCGTTTAGAGAGCTCCATTGGATCCATCTGCTCGGCGAATTCTGAGCCGACGTGGAGGCTGTTTTTGATGACCCGAGAGGTCATCGTCGATGCAGCGGCCGAGCTGGCGGTCATGATGAAACTGCCAAGCCGGAGAGTTTGGCCGACAGCCAGAGCTCCCCCGGCGGTTATGTTGTTTTTAACAACGAGACGAGGCATCCTTCCTTACGGCGACGGCACAGTGGAACTCTCAATGAAAGCACCAATGTCGGTGTCAAAACTGGCGGATCTCGGGTAGGGGGTCCCGAACTGTCCGTCTAAGGCGGATGGTAACAAGAGGCAGGGGACATGATGTTTTACCCAGGTTCGGGCCCTCTTGATGGAGGTAAAACCCTACATGATGCTTGATTATTCTTGATAATATGAGTAGTACAAGAGTTGATATACCACGAGATCGGAGAGGCTAAACCCCAGAAGCTAGCCTATGGTATGATTGTATGTTGTCCTACGGACTAAAACCCTCCGGTTTATATAGACACCGGAGGGGGCTAGGGTTACACAAGGTCGGTTACAAAGGAGGAGATATACATATCCGTATTTCCTTGCTTGCCTTCCACGCCAAGTAGAGTCTAATCCGGACACGGGACGAAGTCTTCAATCTTGTGTCTTCATGGTCCAACAGTCCGGCCAAAGGATATAGTCCGGCTGTCCGAAGACCCCCTAATCCAGGACTCCCTCACCCATCATTGGAATATACAAGCCAAGTTCTATAATGCAAAATTCCCACTAGTTTATGAAAATGATATCATAGGAGACTCTCTATCATGAAGATCATGGTGCTACTTTGAAGCACAAGTGTGGAAAAAGGATAGTAGCATTGTCCCTTCTCTCTTTTTCTCTCATTTTTTGGGCCATTTTTTGGCCTCTTTTTTTTCGTCCGGAGTCTCATCCCGACTTGTGGGGGAATCATAGTCTCCATCATCCTTTCCTCACTTGGAACAATGCTCTAATAATGATGATCATCACACTTTATTTACTTACAACTCAAGAATTACAACTCAATACTTAGAACAAAATATGACTCTATGTGAATGCCTCCGGCGGTATACCAGGATGTGCAATGATGCATGAGTGACATGTATGAAGAATTATGAACGATGGCTTTGCCACAAATACGATGTCAACTACATGATCATGCAAGCAATATGACAATGATGAATCGTGTCGTAATAACGAAACGGTGAAAAGTTGCATGGCAATATATCTCGAGATGGCTATGGAAATGCCATAATAGGTAGGTATGGTGGCTGTTTTGATGAAGGTATATGGTACCGGCGAAAGTTGCACGATACTAGAGTGTCTAGCAATGGTGAAAGGTTGAGAGTGCGTATAATCCATGGACTCGACATTATTCATAAAGAACTCACATACTTATTGCAAAAATCTATTAGTTATCGAAACAAAGTATTACACGCATGCTCCTAGGGGGATAGATTGGTAGGAAAATACCATTGCTCGTCCCCGACCGCCACTCATAAGGAGGACAATCAATAAATAAATCATGCTCCGACTACATCACATAACAGTTCACCGTGCGTGCATGCTACGAAAATCACAAACTTCAACACAAGTATTTCTCAAATGCACAACTACTCAACTAGCATGACTCTAATATCACCATCTCCATATCTCAAAACAATTATCAAGTATCAAACTTCTCATAGTATTTAGTGCACTTCTATGAAAGTTTTTATATTAAAGCAAATTTCCATGTTGTTCTAAAGGACTCTCAAAATAATATAAGTGAAGCATGAGAGATCAATTATTTCTATAAAATAAAACCACCGCCGTGCTCTAAAAGATATAAGTGAAGAACTAGAGCAAAAACTATATAGCTCAAAAGATATAAGTGAAGCACATAGAGTATTCTAGTACATTTCATGCGAGTCTCTCTCAAAAGATGTGTACAGCAAGGATGATTGTGCTAAACTAAAAAAGCAAAGACTCAAATCATACAAGACGCTCCAAGCAAAACACATATCATGTGGTGAATAAAAATATAGCTCAAAGTAAAGTTACTGATAGATGAAGACGAAACAGAGGATGCCTTCCGGGGCATCCCCAAGCTTAGGCTTTTTGGTGTCCTTGAATTTTACCTTGGGGTGCCATGGGCATCCCCAAGCTTATGCTCTTGCCAATCTTTGTTGCATAATCCATCAAATCTTTACCCAAAACTTGAAAACTTCACAACACAAAACTCAAAATAGAAAATCTTGTAAGCTCCGTTAGCGAAAGAAAACAAAACACCACTTCAAGGTACTGTAATGAACTCATTATTTATTTATATTCATGTTAAACCTACTGTATTCCAACTTCTCTATGGTTTATAAACTCTTTTACTAGACATAGATTCATCAAAATAAGCAAACAACACACGAAAAACAGAATCTGTCAAAAACAGAACAGTCTGAAGTAATCTGTAGCTAATGCAAACTTCTGAAACCCAAAAAATTCTAAAATAAATTGCTGGACGTGAGGAATTTATCTACTAATCATCTTCAAAAAGAATTAACTAAATAGCACTCCACAAATAAAATGGCAGAAATTCTCGTGAGCGCTAAAGTTTGTATTTTTTACAGCAAGATCAAAAAGACTATCCCCAAAACTTCCCAACGGTTCTACTTGGCGAAAACACTAATTAAACACAAAAAACACAACCAAAACAGAGTCTAGATAAATTATTTACTGAAAAACAGCAAGGAAAAATATTGGGTTGTCTTCCAACAAGCGCTTTTCTTTAAAGCCTTATAGCTAGGCATTGATAATTTTAATGATGCTCACATGAAAGACAAGAATTGAAGCACATAGAGAGCATCATAAAACATGTGAAAAACACGTCTAAGTCTAACATACTTCCTATGCATAGGCATCTTATAGTCAAACAAATTATCAAGGCAAGCAAAAACTAGCATATGCAAGGAAGCGGAAAGAAACAATAGCAATCTCAACATAACAAGAGGTGATTTAGTAACATGAAAATTTCTACAATCATATATTCCTCTCTCATAATAATTACATGTAGGATCATAAGAAAATTCAACAAAATAGCTATGACATAAAATATTTTCAACACGATCCACATGAATGCAAAGTTGACACTCTTCCAACATAATGGGATTAACATTAACTAAAGTCATGACCTCTCCAAACCTACTTTTATCAAAAAATTCATAAGATTGAACATTCTCCAATATGTGGGATATAAAGTTGACACTCTTCCAAACCCGCTTTCAATAATGTTGCAAACACTGTTATCAATCTCATATTCATCATGGGGCTTAAATATATTTTCAAGATCGTAAGAAGAATCACCCCAATCATGATCATTGCAACAAGTAGTAGACATAGCAAAACTAGCATCTCCAAGCTTAGGGTTTTGCATATTATAAGCACAATTGACATTAATAGAATTTATACTATCATCATTGCAATCATGCTTTCTATTCAAAGATCCGTCATGAATCACTCCATAAAGTACTTCATCACAATTTTCAGATTCACGATTTCAAGCAAAATTTCATAAAGATAATCTAGTGCACAAAGCTCGCTAGCAGTTGGTTCATCATAATTGGATCTCTTAAAAAGATTAGCAAGCGGATGAGGATCGATAGATCTTAGGTTCTCTGTTTAGCAATAAATAAAAAACTATTCCAACCAGACGAGCACACGAGCCAAGTAAGACATCAAAGCAAATAGAAAGACGAACAGAATGAGGACGGATAAAACGACAAGGGTGAAGTGGGGGAGAGGAAAACGAGAGGCAAATGGAAAATAATGTAATGCGAGGGATAAGAGTTGTGATGGGTACTTGGTATGTCTTGACTTGGCGTAGATCTCCACGGCAACGGCGCCAGAAATGGCTCGTTGTCGGGAGTCAAATCTTGACTTGACTTGGCGCGAATCTCCCCGGCAATGGCGCCAGATATCCTTCTTGCTATCTCTTGAGCACTGCGTTGGTTTTCCCTTGAAGAGGAAAGGGTGATGCAGTAAAGTAGCGTAAATATTTCCCTCAGTTTTTGGGAACCAAGGTATCAATCCAGTAGGAGATCATGCTGAAGTTCCACGCACCTACACAATCAAATAAGAACCTCGCAACCAACGCGATAAAGGGGTTGTCAATCCCTTCACGGTCACTTACGAGAGTGAGATCTGATAGATATGATAAGATAATATTTTTGGTATTTTTATGATAAAGAGAAATAAAGATGCAAAGTAAAATAAACAGCAATAGAAATAGCTAAGTGTTGGAAGATTAATATGATGGAAGATAGACCCGGGGGCCATAGGTTTCACTAGTGGGTTCTCTCAAGAGCATAAGTATTACGGTGGGTAAACGAATTACTATCGAGCAACTGATAGAATTGAGCATAGTTATGAGAATATCTAGGTATGATCATGTATATAGGCATCACGTCCGCGACAACTAGACCGAAACGATTCTGCATCTACTACTATTACTCCACACATCAACCGCTGTGCAGCATGCATCTAGAGTATTAAGTTCATAAGAACAGAGTAATGCTTTAAGTAAGATGACATGATGTAGGGGTATAAACTCATACAATATGATATAAACCCCATCTTTTTATCCTCGATGGCAACAATACAATACGTGCCTTGCTGCCCCTGCTGTCACTGGGAAAGGATACCGCAAAATTGAAGCCAAAGCTAAGCACTTCTCCCATTGCAAGAAAGATCAATCTAGTAGGCCAAACCAAACTGATAATTCAAAGAGACTTGCAAAGATAAACCAATCATACATAAAAGAATTCAGAGGAGATTCAAATATTGTTCAATGATAAACTTGATCATAAACCCACAATTCATCGGATCTCGACAAATACACTGCAAAAGAAGATTACATCGAATAGATCTCCAAGAAGATCGAGGAGTACTTTGTATTGAGATCCAAAGAGAGAGAAGAAGCCATCTAGCTAATAACCATGGACCCGTAGGTCTGAATTAAACTACTCACACGTCACCGGAGAGGCCATGGAGTTGATGTAGAGGACCTCCGTGATCAATTCCCCCTCCGGCGGAGCTCCGGAAAAGGCCCCAAGATAGGATCTCTCGGGTATAGAAGGTTGCGGCGGTGGAATTAGGTTTTCATGTTGCTCCTGGATGTTTGGGGGGTACGTGGATATATATAGGACGAAGAAGTACGTCAGTGGAGCAACGAGGGCCCCACGAGGGTGAAGGGCATGACAGGTGGGTAGGAGCGCCCCCCTGCCTCATGGCCTCCTCGATTGTTTCTTGACTCCCACTCCAAGTCTCCTTGATCATGTTTGTTGAGAAAATCACGTTCCCGAAGGTTTCATTCTGTTTGGACCCCGTTTGATATTCCTTTTCCGCGAAACACTAAAATAGGCAAAAAAAACAGCAATTTGGGCTAGGCCTCCGGTTAATAGGTTAGTCCCAAAAATGATATAAAAGTGTAAAATACAGCCCATTAACATCCAAAACATATAATATAATACCATGGAGCAATCAAAAATTATAGATATGTTGGATACGTATCAAGCATCCCCAAGCTTGATTCCTGCTTGCCCTCGAGTAGGTAAATGATAAAAGAAGAATTTTTTATGTGGAATTCTTTCTAACATATTTCTCAATGTAAATTTTTCTTTATTGTGGCATGAATATTGCAGCCCTTCCTCAGTATGAACAAAGCGAGCTCATCAGCATTGTTCGTCCTCTGACGCCAATTGCACAAGATGCGTCATGGGTGGATCGCCCTCAATAGGAAGAAGACTTTGAGGCCCAGCCCACTCCAACCCCACAAGCGTCGTCTGTGTTCCGCAGGCTTTGCAAAGGTCCAAGGCCTCAAGTCTATGCTGAAGACATTCCGGCTGCATCAGCCGAAGAAAATGAAGAAGTACCACAAGATCCCACTTCCCCGCTACACCAAGAAGCAGTTCTCCAGGAGAATGTGCTTGTGACTGACCCTCCAGCTAGTCAAGCGGAGGCTGAAAATGTTGAGGCTGCCACAACCAACACTGAAGCCAATGTGGAGCCCTCCCCACCAAAAGCTTCAGCAGACAGCAAAGCTACTGAACCAGACACTTCTGTTCCTGAGTCTGCTGCAGGTCCTCAATTTGATTACCATGTTGAGCACAGGCCTCATGTACAGAAGCCAGTCCCAAGGCTGCCAAGGTTCCCAGGTCCTGCATCAGCACCTGGCTCCTTTGACATCAATAGCTTCAAGGCAGACAATACGTTTTTCAACAGCTCCAAGAACCCCTATTCAAGGGAACGGATTTCATCAGATAGGTTCTGGAGCTATCCTCAGCGCAGCTACTATTCATGCATCCTATACAACCAAGGTCGCATCTTCCCGCATAAGCACCTTGATGTTGAAGCCATTGCTGGTCTGCCCTGCTTAGAGGAAGCGCTGGATTGCTTCAAGCAAGTGGGTCTGCTGCAGTTTATAACTGATGAAGAGCACTGGAATGAAGAGCTTCTGTTGCAATTCTAAGCCACCCTATACATCAAGGGATACAACAGAGATCCGAAGACTTGGGCCCTGGAGTGGATGACCGGCAACGTCCATCACGAAGCCAATGCATTTGATATCACTGAGCTCACCGGCCTGCCCACTCCTGGCGAACTCTTCGAGGAAGGTTGTCCACTTCACACTGAAGCTCTTGAGAGCATATTCTAGCGGCCTGAACCAAATATGAGTCAGATGCTCTCCATGATGAAGCCACTGCCTCTCGATGCTCCTTATCCAACAGAGTTCTTCGTTGAAGACTTTGAGTACCTGCCTAGAACAATCTATCACATTATCCGGCAGACTCTCTGGCCTATTAAAGGGCACTCTCCAAATGCCAAGATTGAGGGTGCAATGAAGACTCTGATATTCTGTATCCTTCATGGCAAATGCTTCAACGCACAGGATTTACGCCAACTCGCTGCATCAGGCTCAGATCTCTTTGGTTTAAAGTTCTATGCTCCTTGGGTAATGAGACTGATCAAGCTTCACTCTGCGATCTCATATCAGCCCTCAGCCCGCAACCATCGGATCTTCTTGCCAGATGTGGATACCTCTGTTGAAGCTATATATCCTGAGCCTGCCAAGCAACCGTTGAGTCTTTAGAATGCAGAACACCAGAGCTTCACTCAGAACGATGAAGGTGTTGAAGCCATCTCCAGGGTGTATCCTTTGGCTGGCACTACACATGCGCCACACCCTGCTTCAACTGAAGCCACTGATAGTGCAACTGCTTCAAGACCCAAGAAGCGCGCTCATATTCTCAATGACCGAGAGCTTCTTGTGGCCCTTCATCAAAAACAAGATAGGCATCACGATTGGCTAAAGCGTCAGATGAAGAGCCTCTTGGTGGATGTTAATCGTCTTCGAAATCTTGCCACCAGGAATGCTTTCGTCACTCATGAAACATGTCGTCGTACCTGGAAAGGGCTCTCAATGATGTGTACTGAAGCTGAACTTGAAGAGGATGGCTTCACTGAGCGCTTCAAGTTTGACACCACACCTCCTAGAAGGGCTGTGATGCGCAACACACCATCACTTGAAGACTCTGAGTTTTCTTCATCTGCTGCCACAGTCACTGCCAGAATCATTGATGAAGAAGATGATGCTACATCACCGCCACCTGCTTCAGCACCTCCCAGCTCTTCTGCACCGCCAAGCACCTCCAACGACCCTGCTGCTCCTGAGAACGAGTAGACACTCTATGTCTTCAAACCTTTTTGGTCCTTGCTGACACAAGGGGGATAAGCATATGGGTTGATAGTCTTCAAGCGGGTCCATACGGGCGGGTGCTTTATGTTTTGCTATATTTTGCTTCGTGCTTACAACTCTCGTTTTTGCTTCATTTGGTTCTTTGAGTTGTAACACTAAAACTCGATGGTCGTCTGCTACTTGTTTTCCACCCTGTTTTGCGAAGATAAATTCCGCATGTGCGACGATAAGTTCCGCACTTATCTCATTCAGTCCATTTTCCATTATGCATGTCATTATCTTCATATACTTTCACATGCATAGTGGATTGTCATCATAAGCTGAAGTGGATCTCCACAAGTACAACCTGCCATGTGCATTTGCATTCCAAAAGCAAATTAACTTATATGCACATCTTCAGGGGGAGCCCTTGCAACTTATGAAGACAATTCCTTATCCTTTACGATTTCACAGACTATATTCCCCGTTGAAAACTTCAACTAGTTTGTCATCAATCACCAAAAAGGGGGAGATTGTAAGTGCATCTAGTGCCACCCCTAGTTGGTTTTGGAGTATTGACGACAAACCTAGTTGAGGGACTAATGTGTTTGTGAGAATTGCAGGATAACACAGGTAGAAGTCCCTCATTGATTCGGTTTTACTACCAGAGATGACCCCTAAAAATGTATGAAGACATTGAAGCCAAAGGTGGTATATGAAGATAGTCACATTGAAGACTATGACAAAAGAAGACATGTTATGAAGCCTATGGAGCTCGAAGACTTCTTTCGTAGTTCTTTTTCTTTTGTGTTGAGTCATAGGAACCACCGTACTGTTAAGTGGGGTCCAGGAGAACCAGTCAGAATGACTGAAGTGATGCCTAAACCAAAAACCTATGTCTTCGAGTGAAGACAATGAGAGAGAATCTTGTCCAGAGCCGTACAAGTCAGCTTTGCTTGTAGCCCAAGTAAAGTTGCCATGAGAGTTTGAAATCTGACCATTGCGACACATGTCAGTTCCTTAGTGACCCAGGGTCATTTCGGACAAATCAGGTCGGGTTGCCAAGTGGCTATAAATAGCCCACCCCCTACAACCATAAACGGTTGGCTGCTCAGATTTCGGTGCACGGCTTTTGTCGTTTGAGAGCAACCCACCTCAAAGCCTTTGAGAGAAAATTCCTAGCGAGGAGAAAAGCCCTAACCACCCAGAGCCAGAGAACATTGGGCATCACTTAAGTCTTCTTGTATGTGTGATCTGAAGACTTATTACACTTGAGGACTGTGAATCCTCCAGACGGTTAGGCGTCGCGTTCAGAGCATCCAAGAGACATTGTGGATTGCCAGTGAACGAAGTCTGTGAAGGTTTGGGAGTCTACCTTGAAGACTTACCAGAGTGATTGGGCGAGGACTATGTGACCTTAGCTCAAGGAGAATACGGTGCGGACTTGGTGTCCTGAGCTGCATGTTCAGGACTGGGTGTCAGGGACTGTGTGTCATAAGGTTTAAATACCTAGCCGCTCCAACCAGACGTACAGTTGTCACAGCAACTGGAACTGGTCCAACACATCATTGTCTTCAACGAGTCACTGGTTTCATCTTCACTTCCTTTTTCTTACTGTTACTCATTGTGAAGCCATTGCTTGCTTGCTCTATCTTTTGTCTTCACAACGTGAATGTATGATCTATTTGGCTTCATAACTTCTTCCCACCTGATCCTTGTTACACTGTAGCTGTTTGTCATTGCGCTTTCACTTTATTGAATACTTGACCATGGCTGGCCTAGTGTAATCTAACTTCCGCTGCATAGTAATAGGCATAATCTTCTCTGTTTGTCTTCATAACTCCCATGTTTTGAAGACTTTCATAAAAATCGCCTATTCACCCCCCCTCTAGTCGATATAACGCACTTTTAATTGGTATCAGAGCGAGGTGCTCCCTTGTTCTGTGTGATTCGGTTTAACCACCTGGAGTTTTAGCTATGTCGACTGCAGGGATAATCAAAGTCTCTGCTGCGTGCCCCGTCTTGGATGGAACTGAATATCCCTACTGGAAGAATAAGACGTGCATGCATCTTGGAGCCATTGACGTCAACCTATGGTATGTCGTCGAGAACGGCGTTCCCAAGGCTGGAGAAGGTGTCACTGCTGCTGATGTCAAGAAGTTCACTCAATTGGACTCTACTGCCAAAAATATCATCTGTGGTCATCTGACAAAAGGACAGTATGGCCGTGTGAGTGCCTTGAAGACATCCAAGCTAGTCTTGGACAAGCTCTCCAAGGTCAATGAAGGCATCTCAACCCAGAGAGATCAAAGAATCAGTGTTCTTCGCAACCTCTTCAACCGCTTCAAGCGAAATGACAATGAGAATGTCCAGCACACATTTGACCGGCTCACTGACATCACAAATGAGCTTCAAGCCCTCGGCGCCACTGAGATCACCAAACATGAAATCGTCAAGACGCTGCTGAGATCACTTGATAGTTCGTTTGACATCCTAGCCCTGATGATACAAGAACGTCCTGATTTCAAGACACTCGATCCGTCTGACATACTTGAGAGGCTCAACACACATGAGTTTCAGCTTTCTGAGAAAAGAGATATCTACGGTCCAAACTATGGGCGAACTCGTGCCTTGAAGGCAAAAGTTGTTTCCTCATCTGAAGCAGAATCTGACAGCAGTTCTGATGATCCTAAAGATATTGGAAGGGAACTTGGAATGCTAGTGAAGAAGTTCCAAAAATTCACCAAGAAGAAAGGCTTTAGAAAATCTTCACGATCAAGCTCAAGGAATGATGAAGCTTCTGCTCATGACTACAAGAAGAAAACATGTCACAAGTGCAAGAAAACTGGACACTTCATCTCTGAGTGTCCACAGTGGGACAATGAGAACAGAAGGAAGAAGAAGAGCAAGGAATATGATTCTGACGACAAGAAGAAGAAGAAATACTCAAAGTCTTCTTCCAAGTCTTCCTCAAAGTCTTCATCACACAAGAAGAGCTCATCTGGCAAGGCACGTGCGTTTGTTGGCAAGGAAATGGATTCATAGGAGGAGTCCGCTTCTGAGGAGGCAGAGGTGGAGTCTGAGGAGGAGTCTGATTCTGGCATTGCGAGTCTGGCTACAGCATACGTCGCCAAGTCCATCTTCAACACTGAAGACAATGACTTCATCACCGACACCGATGCAAATGACAAGAACGACTCCACTCCTACCTACTGCTTCATGGCACGCGGTGCCAAGGTAAACACACGCACTACTCGCTATCAAACATCTAGTGACGATGACTCTGACTATGATTCAAAACCCAGCTACAAAACACTTGCTAAAATTGCAACTGAACAACAGAAAGCTATGGAACATATTCAAAAACTGTTAGACAGAAGCGATGATCTGTTGGGTGCTGAAATGACTCGATCTGAATCCTTAATTGAAGACATAAAAAATCTTCATGTTAAGTATCAGGAACTTGAAGATCGTCTTGATACTCTCTCAACAACTCATGAAAAGCTTTCCTATGATTATCTTCAAAGGAAGCAAGAACTTGAGAAGTTGAGAGCGGCTCATGAAGATCTTCAAAATGAAAACGAGTCACTTCGCGCCGAACAGATCAGTTCCGCTCAGGAAGGATTTGAACCACCATGTCGTAAATGCATTGAGTGTGATAATGCTACTTCTGTTGCTGAATGTTCCACTGCTACTGCTGTTGCAATATCTTCAACTGTTGATGTGGTAACTAACCCCTCTGCTGAGGATACCACTGCTATTGCTGATGAGAATGCTAGGTTGAAGACATTGCTTGAAACAGGGATGTACAAAAGTCTTAAAGGACATCATACATTATGTGATGTCCTCAAGAAGCAGATTCTGAACTGAAACCCTAGGAAAGAGGGTGTTGGGTTCGTAAGGAAAATAAATGCAGATGGCTCTTACTGGAAACCTGAGCAGTACCCCAAAACCACATGGGTTGCTGCAAAGGAACCTTCAGCAGATCCATCCAATTTATCTGGCTTCACATGTGCTAACCCCATTATTATTGACGAATCCTTTGATGCAAACTATAAACTGTTTAAGAATCAGAATGGTGAAATGTTTGCCAGGTACATTGGTACTAGCTGCAGGAATGGACCGCCTATGAAGAAGATCTGGGTTCCGAAAAAGTGTCTGGAAGATCTTAATGTGAATGTCTTCATGACACCTCACTTGAAGAAGACAAACCTCAGACCAAAGGCTTCATACGGTCCAAAGGCTTCATACAAACAGAGGACTCACCTGAGTCACACTAACGCAAATGTTTTGCAGGGAAACCATACTCAGGCATATGAATATGAGAGCGGTTCATTGAACCATCATGTTCATATGACCAAAAATTATTCTGCTTATTCCTATGAGTATTATTGTCCACCTGCAAGACTATTTGCTAAGGCTTCAAAGCCAAAATTCTCAGATGTTGCACTTAGACTTATTGCTTCTAAGCCACCCTTGAAGATGTGGGTGGTTAAGAAAGCCTAACTCTCTTTTGCAGGGAAAGGTCTCCAGCAGAAAAACAAAATCTTCTGACGCTATTGCTGGGGACCTTAAAAATCTTGTAGGGCGCAAGATAAAATGCCCGAATGGCATCATTATGTACTTCGTTCCTGAATCGCATGCTACTCTTCCTATTAGTCCTAATTTGGATCTAAGTTTTCATAACCCACTGGTTCGTCAAATGTTTTTGCTTCACAATTCTCTTCGTGAAGCCTATCCCCCTAACTGCACTGTAGGGTATGACACCAGCGTCTTCAAAGTCTTCAGAATGAATTATTGACAGTGGATGTACAAATCACATGACTGGCAAGAGAAGCCTTCTTATGGACTCAACCTTACGTCCATCCGACAAGAGCCACATCACATTTGCTGACACTGGTAAAAGTAAGGTATTGGGTCTAGGTAGAGTTGCAATCTCAAAGGATCAACACATGGATAAAGTCATGCTTGTTGAATCCCTTGGCTTCAACTTAATGTCTGTCTCAATGCTTTGCGATTTGAACATGATCGTAATGTTTGGAAAATATTGTTGCCTAGTACTAATGGAATCTGACAAGTCTCTAGTGTTTGAAGGGTATCAGAAAGATGATCTGTATGTGGTAGATTTCTCGGCAGGGCCACAACTTGCAGTATGTCTTCTTGCAAAAGCTTCAGAATGCTGGCTTTGGCATCGAAGGCTTGGGCATGCTGGCATGAGGAACCTCCACACCCTTGCGAAGAAGAAGCATGTCATAGGCATCGAGGGCGTCAAGTTCAAGAAAGATCACTTATGCGGTGCCTGTGAAGTAGGGAAGATGACAAGGGCAAAACATCCTTCGGAGACAATCATGACTACTACTCAACCCTTCGAACTGCTCCACATGGATCTTTTCGGCCCCACTCACTACTCAACTTTTATTACTACTGCTTGCCTCTATGGCTTCGTCATTGTTGATGATTACTCTAGATATACTTGGGTGCACATAATCCTTTACAAGACTGAAGTGCAGGATGTCTTCAGACGCTTCGCCAATCGAGTTATGAACAATTTTGGCGCCAAGATAAAGCACATCAGAAGTGACAATGGCACTGAATTCAAGAACACTAGCCTTGATACATATCTTGATACCTTGGGCATCACACATGAATTCTCAGCTCCGTACACGCCACAGCAGAATGGCGTCGTCGAACGCAAGAACAGAACACTCATTGAGATGGCCAGAACGATGCTAGATGAATACAAGACTCCAAGAAAATTCTGGACTGAAGCCATTGATACTGCATGTCATACAATCAATCGTGTTTATCTTCACAAGCTTCTGAACAAGACATCTTATGAACTCCTAACTGGCAAGAAGCCAAATGTCAGTTACTTCAGAGTATTTGGCTCAAGGTGCTGGATCAAGGACCCACACCACACCTCAAAGTTTGCACCAAAAGCACATGAGGGCTTTATGCTTGGATATGGAAAGGATTCGCACTCCTACAGAGTCTTCAACCTCTTTCATTACAAAGTTTTTGAAATAGTGGATGTGCGGTTCGATGAGACAAATGGTTCACAAAGAGAGCAACTGCCAAATGTGCTAGATGAAGTTCCAGCTAGTGAATCAATCAAGCTTATGGGAACTAGAGAGATTATACCTTCTGAAGCTCATCCTGAAGAAGAACTTATCATCTCAGCACCTGATCAACATGAAGACAATGCTCAGCCTGAAGACATTCCTCCCAACAACAACACAGATCAGCAAGAGCAAAGTCTTCGCCCTATACATCCTCGTGTTGCCAATGAAGTGCAGATTGACAGAATAATTGACAGCATCAATGCACCTGGTCCACTCACTTGTTCAAGGGCAACTCAGCTAGCAAATTTCTGTGGGCACTTCGCATTCGTCTCAATATCAGAACCCAAGAAAGTTGAAGAAGCCTTCATGGAACCTGAATGGATTCAAGCTATGCAAGAAGAGCTTCAACAGTTTGAGCTGAATAATGTATGGGAACTGGTTAAGCGTCCTGATCCACGGAAGCACAACATAATAGGCACCAAATGGATATACCGCAACAAACAAGATGAGCAAGGTCAAGTTGTCAGAAACAAAGCTCGTCTCGTTGCTCAAGGATATACTCAAGTGGAGGGCATTGACTTCGATGAAACATTTGCTCCTGTGGCTAGGCTTGAAGCCATACGCATACTGCTGGCCTATGCAAATCATCATAACATACTTCTATATCAAATGGATGTAAAAAGTGCCTTTCTCAATGGCAAGATTGAAGAAGAAGTGTATGTTGCACAACTTCCTGGCTTTGAAAATCCAAAACATCCTGACATGGTATACAAGCTCAACAAGGCACTGTATGGCCTCAAACAAGCCCCTAGGGCCTGGTATGACACACTCAAATACTTCCTGAAGAGCAAAGGCTTCATACCTGGTTCCCTGGATCCCACTCTTTTCACGAAGACATATGATGGTGAACTATTTGTGTGCCAAATATATGTGGATGACATTATCTTCGGCTGCACCAATCAGAAGTACAGTGAAGAGTTTGGATATATGATGCAAGAGCAATATCAGATGTCCATGATGGGGGAGCTGAAGTTCTTCCTTGGTCTTCAAATACGACAACAACGCAATGGCATCTTCATATCTCAAGAGAAGTATCTCAAAGATTGCCTGAAGAAGTTCGGTATGCAAGACTACAAAGGCTTCACAACACCAATGCCAGCCAAACATCATCTAGGTCCTGACGACAATGGTAAAGAGTTCGATCAAAAGGTATACCGCTCCATGATTGGTTCTTTGCTTTATTTATGTGCATCTAGGCCAGATATTATGCTTAGTGTTTGCATGTGTGCTCGATTTCAAGCGGCACCAAAGGAGTCGCATCACTTAGCTGTGAAGCGAATTCTTCGATATTTGGCTCACACCCCAACTCTAGGATTATGGTATCCAAAGGGCTCAGAGTTTGACTTGGTTGGATTTTCGGATGCTGATTATGCTGGTGACAAAGTTGATCGCAAGTCTACATCAGGCACATGTCACTTTCTGGGACGATCACTTGTATGTTGGTCTTCAAAGAAGCAGAACTGTGTATCTCTCTCCACTGCTGAATCTGAATACATTGCTGCTGCATCTTGCTGCGCTCAGCTTCTGTGGATGAAGCAAACACTCAAGGACTATGGCATTCATCTGAAGCAAGTGCCACTTTACTATGACAACCAAAGAGCCTTCAAGATTGCCAACAACCCAGTTCAGCACTCGAAGACAAAGCACATTGAAATTCGTCATCACTTTCTCAGAGATCATGTTGTGAAGGAAGACATTGATATCATACACGTCAACACTGAAGAACAATTGGCAGATATCTTCACCAAGCCCTTGGATGAGAAGAGATTTTGCAAGTTACGGTGTGAGCTAAATATCCTGGAATCCTCAAATGTCCTGTGATCAGGCACACATCCTACCACTTATGCATATGATGACTTAGATGTGCAACGCACAAAGTAAAGTATATCTTCAATCAATGAAGACATACATTCTAAGTGTGAATACATCAATGTGGAATTTGACTTAGGAGCGCCATGATAATTGTGCGCCGTGTCTGGGTCTAATACTTCCTATACGGTGGGTAACGCCACCACCAAAGGTTCTATTTTGAAGTGTTTCACTCATGGCATTACCTTGCAATATCTTCACATTTGTTTTGGCTTCGAACTTAACATGTCTTCATGATTATCTTCACTACGTTGATTATATAGATATATACATACTAGTGCTCTGTCCTCTACAGCATTCACTTATAGCTATGTCTTCTTGGTTGAATCCTTTGAACTAAGTGAATGTGATCGGACCCTAATCTCTCTATGCTTTCTATCTCAAATTCTATCTCTCCAAGTCATATGCATTCTATTGAAACTGTCGAATGTCTTCACTGCGTCCTTGTCAGCAGAAGATATAGAGACAACCATAGAGTCCGTTTTCAATGCTCATTCCTCCACATAAAATCCGGAGAAGCAGAAACGACCGCCCGACAATCAAGGCATGCGTGGGACGTGGAACAAACCCCAAACTTCCGCAAACAGGCCACGCGTTCCTCAGATGCGAATCGCCAGGGGCACCTGTGTAATAGCACAGTGCCGCCCCTGTGCCTATAAATTCACACTTACCGCGGTCATTATCTCCTTCTTCCACCCTCGCACGAACCCTAGCGCCACCGCTAGCTCTCGACGACGCCGGCAACGAAGCGCTTCGCTGCCGCAACCTCTCCGATGTCGTCCTCACGCCGACCGCGGACATCGTTCTCTCCGCCGTCGCCATAGGTGTCTTCCGTCGCCAAGTTAGGGCATGGAGGACTGAACTGCTCGGCATCATCTCCCACTTCCGTCTAGCAGTTCCAAGTGTGGTAAATAAAACTTCTTTTTACAGCCTCTTTTGATCTCATGGTTCTATCACTTTCTACCATAAAAAGTTTATCTTCACACAAGTTAGATCTCTCAATCTGCATCTCATAACATGCGTAGTATATTCACTTGTGCTTCATGAAGTAGTTAGATTCCTCACTTGTACTGATCTGTGGGTTCGTACAAATCTGGAACCAACTTCTTATCTATGAGTGAATGTCTTCGCACGATGAGGTCAATGTCTTCTAAACTGATTAATCTTCAAAACCTTCTGAGAATGCATATGACCTCTTCCCCTTCCCTCGCACCTTAATGCTGTCACAGGTACATGTCCGTGGGAGAATCCTTCGGTTCTCATAGTCTGCATTCATTTGCAGAATTCCTACAGCATCACATAAACTCTCCTGAAGCCAGTTCCTGTTGGTCCAGCAAAAGAAAGCCTTTGAAGCCTTTGAAAGTTTTGAAGCCTTTCAAGTTAAAGTTTATGGCTTCAGAAGCAGCAGCAAGGAAGGGGGCAGACAGAGACGTGAAGGAACTTCCAAAGATCTGCCTGAAGACCTGGCAGAAATGTATAAAACAGATCCTGAAGAGAATTATGGGCAGCGCAAGACTCGAATCCAATGGATTCGACGCTATTGGGCTGAACAATGGTTCAAATACTGCTTCGTCACCCAAGAGTATGCTGAGAAAAGTGCCATCAAGAAACCATGGGGGGACATCATTTACAAGAATCTCATACCCAGGACCAGAGATGAAGCCATTGCTCAAGGCTTCTACCCATGCATGGTCCGAGGACCACAGCCTGATGATGCACATCCGTCGTCACTACTCTGGTGTCGTGACGACAATCTGTTCAAGCGCAACTTCCAGTTTGCCCAACAATCAGCGAAGCAGAACAAGAAGAAATTTGGGTTAGACTTCAACCCTGGTCCTTCCGCACCAAGGGCAGATGGCACACGCGACGCCGAACCCAATATCATCGGTTCGTTTGCCAACCTTGAAGGCCTCACCACCCACATCCTAGTCCAAGGGACTGCCGTGAATGACCCTCCAGCTGACTCTGAGTCTGATGAAGCTCCTGCTGTACCGAAGCCAAAGCAATCAAAGAAGCCAAAAGCTTCAAAGCCGGCCCCTTCCTCAAAAATCTCAAGGGCGAAGCCATTGGCAACTGCACCTCCTGAAGACAGTGTGCAGTCTGAAGACGTATCCCGTGTCTCCAAGCCCCAGAAGGCCAAAGTGCCTCAGCCACACACCGGCAAAGAGCTCACAGCTGCTGCCATCCTGCGCAGCGAAGCCATAGATCTGTCAAGTGATGAAGATCTTGGAGATGACGCTCTAGAGCAGCTCATCAAAAGCAAAGAAGAAGCTAAAATCTTCAACAATTTGCCTCTCTTTGATGTCGCCATCATCCACAATTTCATCGACGAATGGTTTGCCTCACCAGACATCAGCTTCGAAGATCTGCAGCTGCCCGTTGGCCTAAGCGTCGCTTTCCAAGGCACTATTGCTTCAGAACTTGCTATTGCCCAGCGCATAGTTGAACTGAAGCAGAAAATTGATCATGAAAAGGCTCAGTTCAAGAAGCATATGGCCAAGCTCAGCGTGCAAGAAGTGAAGAGCTTCAAGACCATGTTGCATGAACTTAAAGAAAACTTTCTGAAGAAGCATGCAGAAGCTCAAGGTTCACGTGAGCGGATGAAGTCTCTGGCAGAAAGATGTGTGCAGGCCTACAATGAGGCCGAGAAGCGCAAGGCACTTGGGCATCCTGGCATCGACCCCAAGATGGCCGCAAAGAAAAAGAAGAAGACTGTTCCAGCTGAACCAGAGGCACCAAGGCAAGAAGCAGTTCCAATTGTCTTCCCAACTGCAACGACTCGCTCGAAGCCAAAGAGCCGGTCAACAGCTTCAGAGCTCAAGAAGACGAGAACTGCTGAGGCTGAAGCCAGGAAGAGGAAGAGCTCTGAAGCCTCTCCTACTGCCCCCAGCAAGAAGAAGAGAAAGATCAAGAAATCTCGGGCTGCTCCCACAGAGCCCTTGATAGTTGAACCTATTGCTATGGTGCACCCGAACGCAGAACGTCAACTGACGGTTCATGAGCCTGCTTCCACAGAGGCTCCTAAAACTGAAAAGATACCAGCAGCCGACCCCATTGCTGCTGAAGACATTGGTCATCAGGATAATGTACAAGATGATGCAGCCCTTCCTCAGTATAAACAAAGCGAGCTCATCAGCATTGGTCGTCCTCTGACGCCAATTGCACAAGATGCGTCATGGGCGGATCGCCCTCAAGAGGAAGAAGACTTTGAGGCCCAGCCCACTCCAACCCCACAAGCATCGTCTGCGTTCCGCAGGCTTTGCAAAGGTCCAAGGCCTCAAGTCTATGCTGAAGACATTCCGGCTGCATCAGCCGAAGAAAATGAAGAAGTACCACAAGATCCCACTTCCCCGCTACACCAAGAAGCAGTTCTCCAGGAGAATGTGCTTGTGACTGACCCTCCAGCTAGTCAAGTGGAGGCTGAAAATGTTGAGGCTGCCACAACCAACACTGAAGCCAATGTGGAGCCCTCCCCACCAAAAGCTTCAGCAGACAGCGAAGCTACTGAACCAGACACTTCTGTTCCTGAGTCTGGTGCAGGTCCTCAATTTGATTACCATGTTGAGCACAGGCCTCATGTACAGAAGCCAGTCCCAAGGCTGCCAAGGTTCCTAGGTCCTGCATCAGCACCTGGCTCCTTTGACATCAATAGCTTCAAGGCAGACAATACGTTTTTCAACAGCTCCAAGAACCCCTATTCAAGGGAACGGATTTCATCAGATAGGTTCTGGAGCTATCCTCAGCGCAGCTACTATTCATGCATCCTATACAACCAAGGTCGCATCTTCCCGCACAAGCACCTTGATGTTGAAGCCATTGCTGGTCTGCCCTGCTTAGAGGAAGCGCTGGATTGCTTCAAGCAAGTGGGTCTGCTGCAGTTTATAACTGATGAAGAGCACTGGAATGAAGAGCTTCTGTTGCAATTCTAAGCCACCCTACACATCAAGGGATACAACAGAGATCCGAAGACTTGGGCCCTGGAGTGGATGACCGGCAACGTCCATCACGAAGCCAATGCATCCGATATCATTGAGCTCACCGGCCTGCCCACTCCTGGCGAACTCTTCGAGGAAGGTTGTCCACTTCACACTGAAGCTCTTGAGAGCATATTCCAGCGGCCTGAACCAAATATGAGTCAGATGCTCTCCATGATGAAGCCACTGCCTCTCAATGCTCCTTATCTAACAGAGTTCTTCATTGAATACTTTGAGTACCTGCCCAGAACAATCTATCACATTATCCGGCGGACTCTCTGGCCTATTAAAGGGCACTCTCCAAATGCCAAGATTGAGGGTGCAATGAAGACTCTAATATTCTGTATCCTTCATGGCAAATGCTTCAACGCACAGGATTTCTTCATACGCCAACTCGCTGCATCAGGCTCAGATCTCTTTGGTTTAAAGTTCTATGCTCCTTTGGTAATGAGACTCATCAAGCTTCACTCTGTGATCTCATATCAGCCCTCAGCCCGCAACCATCGGATCTTCTTGCCAGATGTGGATACCTCTGTTGAAGCTATATATCCTGAGCCTGCCAAGCAACCGTTGAGTCTTTAGAATGCAGAACACCAGAGCTTCACTCAGAACGATGAAGGTGTTGAAGCCATCTCCAGGGTGTATCCTTTGGATGGCACTACACGTGCGCCACACCCTGCTTCAACTGAAGCCACTGATAGTGCAACTGCTTCAAGACCCAAGAAGCGCGCTCGTATTCTCAATGACCGAGAGCTTCTTGTGGCCCTTCATCAAAAACAAGATAGGCATCACGACTGGCTAAAGCGTCAGATGAAGAGCCTCTTGGTGGATGTTAATCGTCTTCGAAATCTTGCCACCAGGAATGCTTTCGTCACTCATGAAACCTGTCGTCGTACCTGGAAAGGGCTCTCAATGATGTGTACCGAAGCTGAACTTGAAGAGGATGGCTTCACTGAGCGCTTCAAGTTTGACACCACACCTCCTAGAAGGGCTGTGATGCGCAACACACCATCACTTGAAGACTCTGAGTTTTCTTCATCTGCTGCCACAGTCACTGCCAGAATCATTGATGAAGAGGATGATGCTACATCATCGCCACCTGCTTCAGCACCTCCCAGCTCTTCTGCACCGCCAAGCACCTCCAACGACCCTGCTGCTCCTGAGAACGAGTAGACACTCTATGTCTTCAAACCTTTTTGGTCCTTGCTGACACAAGGGGGAGAAGCATATGGGTTGATAGTCTTCAAGCGGGTCCATATGGGCGGGTGCTTTATGTTTTGCTATATTTTTCTTCGTGCTTACAACTCTCGTTTTTGCTTCATTTGGTTCCTTGAGTTGTAACACTAAAACTACATGGTCGTCTGCTACTTGTTTGCCACCCTGTTTTGCGAAGATAAATTCCGCATGCGCGACGATAAATTCCGCACTTATCTCATTCCGCAGACGTCCATTTTCCATTATGCATGTCATTATCTTCATATACTTTCACATGCATAGTGGATTGTCATCATAAGCTGAAGTGGATCTCCACAAGTACAACCTGCCATGTGCATTTGCATTCCAAAAGCAAATTAACTTATATGCACATCTTCAGGGGGAGCCCTTGCAACTTATGAAGACAATTCCTTATCCTTTACGATTTCACAGACTATGTTCCCCGTTGAAAACTTCAACTAGTTTGTCATCAATCACCAAAAAGGGGGAGATTGTAAGTGCATCTAGTGCCACCCCTAGTTGGTTTTGGAGTATTGACAACAAACCTAGTTGAGGGACTAATGTGTTTGTGAGAATTGCAGGATAACACAGGTAGAAGTCCCTCATTGATTCGGTTTTACTACCAGAGATGACCCCTAAAAATGTATGAAGACATTGAAGCCAAAGGTGGTATATGAAGATAGTCACATTGAAGACTATGACAAAAGAAGACATGTTATGAAGCCTATGGAGCTCGAAGACTTCTTTCGTAGTTCTTTTTCTTTTGTGTTGAGTCATAGGAACCACCGTACTGTTAAGTGGGGTCCAGGAGAACCAGTCAGAATGACTGAAGTGATGCCTAAACCAAAAAACTATGTCTTCGAGTGAAGACAATGAGAGAGAATCTTGTCCAGAGCCGTACAAGTCAGCTTTGCTTGTAGCCCAAGTAAAGTTGCCATGAGAGTTTGAAATCTGACCATTGCGACACGTGTCAGTTCCTTAGTGACCCAGGGTCATTTCGGACAAATCAGGTCGGGTTGCCAAGTGGCTATAAATAGCACACCCCCTACAACCATAAACGGTTGGCTGCTCAGATTTCAGTGCACGACTTTTGTCGTTTGAGAGCAACCCACCTCGAAGCCTTTGAGAGAAAATTTCTAGCGAGGAGAAAAGCCCTAACCACCCAGAGCCAGAGAACATTGGGCATCACTTAAGTCTTTTTGTCTGTGTGATCTGAAGACTTATTACACTTGAGGACTGTGAATCCTCCAGACGGTTAGGCATCGCGTTCAGAGCATCCAAGAGACATTGTGGATTGCCAGTGAACGAAGTCTGTGAAGGTTTGGGAGTCTACCTTGAAGACTTACCGGAGTGATTGGGCGAGGACTATGTGACCTTAGCCCAAGGAGAATACGGTGAGGACTTGGTGTCCTGAGCTGCATGTTCAGGACTGGGTGTCCGGGACTGTGTGTCATAAGGTTTAAATACCTAGCCGCTCCAACCAGACGTACAGTTGTCACAGCAACTGGAACTGGTCCAACACATCATTGTCTTCAACGAGTCACTAGTTTCATCTTCACTTCCTTTTTCTTACTGTTACTCATTGTGAAGCCATTGCTTGCTTGCTCTATCTTTTGTCTTCACAACGTGAATGTATGATCTGTTTGGCTTCATAACTTCTTCCCACCTGATCCTTATTACACTGTAGCTATTTATCATTGCGCTTTCACTTTATTGAATACTTGACCATGGCTGGCCTAGTGTAATCTAACTTCCGCTGCATAGTAATAGGCATAATCTTCTCTGTTTGTCTTCATAACTCCCACGTTTTGAAGACTTTCATAAAAATCGCCTATTCACCCCCCCCCCTCTAGTCGATATAACGCACTTTCAGTGTGCATCCAACTTGCTTTCTCATGAAGAGCTAGGGCATTTTGAGGAATCCCATCATTGGAATATACAAGCCAAGTTCTATAATGAAAAATTCCCACTAGTATATGAAAGTGATATCATAGGAGACTCTCTATCATGAATATCATGGTGCTACTTTGAAGCACAAGTGTGGAAAAAGGATAGTAGCATTGTCCCTTCTCTCTTTTTCTCTCATTTTTTGGGCCCTTTTTTGGCCTCTTTTTTTCGTCCGGAGTCTCATCCCGACTTGTGGGGGAATCATAGTCTCCATCATCCTTTCCTCACATGGGACAATGCTCTAATAATGATGATCATCACACTTTATTTACTTACAACTCAAGAATTACAACTCAATACCTAGAACAAATTATGACTCTATGTGAATGCCTCCGGTGGTGTACCAGGATGTGCAATGATGCACGAGTGACATGTATGAAGAATTATGAACGGTGGTTTTGCCACAAATATGATGTCAACTACATGATCATGCAAGCAATATGACAATTATGAAGCGTGTCATAATAACGGAACGGTGGAAAGTTGCATGGCAATATATCTCGGGATGGCTGTGGAAATGCCATAATAGGTAGGTATGGTGGCTGTTTTGAGGAAGGTATATGGTACCGGCGAAAGTTGCGCGATACTAGAGAGTCTAGTAATGGTGGAAGGGTGAGAGTGCGTATAATCCATGGACTCAACATTATTCATAAATAACTCACATACTTATTGCAAAAATCTATTAGTTATCGAAACAAAGTATTACGCGCATGCTCCTAGGGGGATAGATTGGTAGGAAAAGACCATGGCTCGTCCCCGACCGCCACTCATAAGGAAGACAATCAATAAATAAATCATGCTCCGACTTCATCACATAACGGTTCACCATCCGTGCATGCTACGGGAATCACAAACTTCAACACAAGTATTTATCAAATTCACAACTACTCAACTAGCATGACTCTAATATCACCATCTCCATATCGCAAAACAATTATCAAGTATCAAACTTCTCATAGTATCAGTGCACTTCTATGAAAGTTTTTATATTAAATAAAATTTCCATGTTGTTCCAAAGGACTCCCAAAATAATATAAGTGAAGCATGAGAGATCAATTATTTCTATAAAATAAAACCACCGCCGTGAAGAACTAGAGCAAAAACTATATAGCTCAAAAGATATAAGTGAAGCACATAGAGTATTCTAGTAAATTTCAAATCATGTGAGTCTCTCTCAAAAGGTGTGTACAGAAAGGATGATTGTGTTGAATTAAAAAAGCAAAGACTCAAATCATACAAGACGCTCCAAGCAAAACACATATCATGTGGTGAATAAAAATATAGCTCAAAGTAAAGTTACCGATAAACGAGGAGGAAAGAGGGGATGCCTTCCGGGGCATCCCCAAGCTTAGGATTTTTGGTGTCCTTGAATTTTACCTTGGGGTTCCATGGGAATCCCCAAGCTTAGGCTCCTGCCACTCTTTGTTCCATAATCCATCAAATCTTTACCCAAAACTTGAAAACTTCACAACACAAAACTCAAAATAGAAAATCGTGTAAGCTCCGTTAGCGAAAGAAAACAAAACACCACTTCAAGCTACTGTAATGAACTCATTATTTATTTATATTGGTGTTAAACCTACTGTATTCCAACTTCTCTATGGTTTATAAACTCTTTTACTAGACATAGATTCATCAAAATATGCAAACAGACACGAAAAACAGAATCTGTCAAAAACAGAACAGTCTGTAGTAATCTGTATCTAGCGCAAACTTCTGAGACACAAAAATTCTAAAATAACTTTCTGGACGTGAGGAATTTATCTATTAATCATCTGCAAAAATAATTAGCTAATTAGCACTCTCCAAATAAAAATGGCAGCAATTCTCGTGAGCACTAAAGTTTCTGTTTTTTACAGAAAGATCAAAAAGACTATCCCCAAGTCTTCCCAACGGTTCTACTTGGCACAAACACTAATTAAACAAAAAAACACAACCAAAATACAGGCTAGATAAATTATTTATTGAAAAACATCAAGGAAAAATATTGGGTTGTCTCCCAACAAGCGCTTTTCTTTAAAGCCTTATAGCTAGACATTGCTAATTTTAATGATGCTCACATGAAAGACAAGAATTGAAGCACATAGAGAGCATCATAAAACATGTGACAAACACATCTAAGTCTAACATACTTCCTATTCATAGACATCTTATAGGCAAAATAATTATCAAGGTAAGCAAAAACTAGCATAAGCAAGGAAGTGGAAAGAAACAATAGCAATCTCAACGTAACGAGAGGTGATTGAGTAACATGAAAATTTCTACATTAATATTTTCCTCTCTCATAATAATTACATGTAGGATCATAAGCAAATTCAAAAAAATAGCTATCACATGAAATATTTTCAACACGATCCACATGCATGCAAAGTTGACACTCTTCCAACATAATGGGATTAACATTAACTAAAGTCATGACCACTCCAAACCCACTTTTATCAAAAATTTCATAAGATTAAACATTCTCCAAATATGTGGGATATAAAGTTGACACTCTTACAAACCCACTTTCAATAATATTGCAAACACTATTATCAATCTTATATTCATCATGGGGCTTAAATAAATTTTCAAGATCATAAGAAGAGTCACCCCAATCATGATCATTGCAACAAGTAGTAGACATAGCAAAACTAGCATCTGCAAGCTTAGGGTTTTGCATATTATAAGCACAATTGACATTAATAGAATTTATACTATCATCATTGCAATCATGATTTCTATTCAAAGATCCATCGTGAATCACTCCATAAAGTACTTCATCACAATTTTCAGATTCACGAATTTCAAGCAAAACTACATAAAGATAATCTAGTGCACAAAACTCACTAGCAATTGGTTCATGTTAATTGGATCTCTTAAAAATATTAGCAAGCGGATGAGGATCCATAGATCTTAGGTTCTCTGTTTAGCAATCAATAAACTACTATTCCAACTAGACAAGCAGACGAGCCAAGTAAGACATCAAAGCAAATAGAAAGACGAACAGAAGGAGGACGGATAAAACGGCAAGGGTGAATGGGGGAGAGGAAAACAAGAGGCAAATGGCAAATAATGTAATGCGAGGGATAAGAGTTGTGATGGGTACTTGGTATGTCTTGACTTGGCGTAGATCTTCCCGGCAACAGCGCCAGAAATGGCTCGTTGTCGGGAGTCAAATCTTGACTTGACTTGGCGCGAATCTCCCCGGCAACGGCGCCAGAAATCCTTCTTGCTATCTCTTGAGCATTGCTTTGGTTTTCCCTTGAAGAGGAAAGGGTGATGCAGTAAAGTAGCGTAAATATTTCCCTTAGTTTTTGAGAACCAAGGTATCAATCCAGTAGGAGATCACGCTCAAGTCCCACGCACCTACACAAAAAATAAGAACCTCGCAACCAACGCGATAAAGGGGTTGTCAATCCCTTCACGGTCACTTACGAGAGTGAGATCTGATAGATATGATAAGACAATATTTTTAGTATTTTTATGATAAAGAGAAATGAAGATGCAAAGTAAAATAAACGGCAATATAAATAGCTAAGTGTTGGAAGATTAATATGATGGAAGATAGACCCGGGGGCCATAGGTTTCACGTGTGGCTTCTCTCAAGAGCATAAGTATTACGGTGGGTAAACGAATTACTGTCGAGCAACTGATAGACTTGAGCATATTTATGAGAATATCTAGGTATGATCATGTATATAGGCATCACGTCCGCGACAAGTAGACCGAAACGATTCTGGATCTACTACTATTATTCCACACATCGACCGCTATTCAACATGCATCTAGAGTATTAAGTTCATAAGAACATAGTAATGTTTTAAGTAAGATGACATGATGTAGAGGGATAAACTCATGCAATATGATATAAACCCTATCTTTTTATCCTCGGTGGCAACAATACAATACGTGCCTTGCTACCCCTGCTGTCACTGGGAAAGGACACCGCAAGATTGAACCCAAAGCTAAGCACTTCTCCCATTGCAAGAAAGATCAATCTAGTAGGCCAAACCAAACTGATAATTCAAAGAGACTTGCAAAGATAAACCAATCATACATAAAAGAACTCGGAGGAGATTCAAATATTGTTCATAGATAAACTTGATCATTAAGGGAGTCCTGGATTAGGGGGTCTCCGGACAGCCGGACTATCTCCATTGGCCAGACTGTTAGACTATGAAGATACAAGATTGAAGACTTCGTCTCGTGTCCGGATGGGACTCTACTTGGCGTGGAAGGCAAGCTAGGCAATACGTATACGGATATCTCCTCCTTTGTGACCTACCTTGTGTAACCCTAACCCTCTCCGGTGTCTATATAAACCGGAGGGTTTTAGTCCGTAGGACAACAATCACAACATGCAATCATACCATATGCTAGCTTCTAGGGTTTAGCCTCTCTGATCTCGTGGTAGATCTACTCTTGTAACACCCATATCATCAATATCAATCAAGCAGGACGTAGGGTTTTACCTCCATCAAGAGGGCCTGAACCTGGGTAAAACATCGTGTCCCTTGCCTCCTGTTACCATCCGGCCTAGACGCACAGTTCGGGACCCCCTACCCAAGATCCGCTTGTTTTGACACCGACATTGCTGCTTTCATTGAGAGTTCCTCTGTGACGTCACCGTTAGGTTGATGGCTCCTACTATCATCGGTAGTGATGCGGTCCAGGGTGAGACTTTTCTCCCCGGACAGATCTTCGTATTTGGCGGCTTTGCACTGCGGGCTAATTCGCTTGGCCATCTGGAGCAGATTGAAAGCTACGCCCCTGGCCATCAGGTCAGATTTGGAAGTTTTGAACTACACGGCCGACATCCGCGGAGACTTGATCTTCGATGGATTCGAGCCACAGCCGGGCGCGCCGCATTGTCTCGATGGGCATGACCTAGCTCTGCCACCGGACGGTACTTCAAAGGCAGCGCCCACACCAGCTCTGACCCTTAGCTCGGAGCCAACTGCGCCAATCGAGGACTGGTGGCTAGACACCGCCTCAGGGGCTGCAGTCTCGACGGCGATCGAGCCAAACACCAGCATAATCCCCTGCGTAACCCATGACTCCAAGGTGCCGAACTCTCTTCCGGACCCCGAACCATCCGCGCCCCTGCCAATCAAATCCGAGTGGGCGCCGATCATGGAATTCATCGCCGCGGATATATTTCAGCAATCGCCCTTCGGTGACATTCTGAATTCACTAAGGTCTCTCTCTTTGTCAGGAGAGCCCTGGCCGGATTATGGCCAATAGGACTGGGATGCGGACGACGAAGAAATTCGACGCCCACCCACCACCCACTTTGTAGCCACTGTCGATGATTTAATCGACATGCTCGACTTTGACTCCAAAGACAACGACGGTATGGACGACGATGTAGGAGACAAACATGAACCAGCACCTATAGGGCACTAGAAAGCCACCTCGTCGTATGACATATCCATGGTGGATACACCCAATGAAGGCAACAACGACGAGATAGCGGAGGATGACCCCTCCAAGAAGCAACCCAAGCGCCGACGTCACCGGCGCTGCTCTAAGTCCCACCAAAGCAAAAGTGGTGATACCGGCGTAGAAGATAATAACACTCCAGATAGCGCCGAAGACAACAAAAAACCCCTCCAGCAAGAGTTAGATCAGGAGGATGAAGGTGTCAGCTCTCCTGAGAGAGCGGCTGGCGGAGAGGAGGACGATGACAATTACATGCCCCCCTCCAAAGATGAGGGAAGCCTCGGGGATAATGAATTCGCCGTACCAAAGGATCCCGTCGAACAAGAGCGCTTCAAGCGCAGGCTTATGGCCACGACAAATAGCCTGAATAAAAAGCAGCAGCAGCTTCAAGCTGATCAAGATCTGCTAGCTGACAAATGGACTGAAGTCCTCGCAGCCGAGGAATATAAACTCGAGCGTCCCTTCAAGTGTTACCCAAGGCGTAGGTTACAACCCCAACTGGAGGAAGAAGCGTATGATACGGCTGACCAGACACCTCATGGCTGCTATAGAGAGGCATTCCTGCCGAAAGCTCAGCCTCCACCCCAACGCCATACAAATAAAAAGGCATGGGGAGATACGCCAGACCTGTGAGACATATTGGAGTACAAAGCAAAGCACTCAAGATCGATCTACGGATCACGAGGGCACACCACTCTATGAGACGGTAAACGTCAAGCCGGATACAGTAAAAACAAATCCGGCCGGGCCGAACACAGCGGGCAGGACCCATACGAGTTGCATCGCGATATAGCCCAATACAGAGGCGCCGCACACCCCTTATGCTTCACAGACGAAGTAATGGAACATCAATTCCCAGAAGGTTTCAAACCTGTAAACATTGAATCATACCACGGCACAATAGATCCTGCGGTATGGATTGAGGACTTCCTCCTCCACATCCACATGGCCCGCGGTGATGACTTACATGCCATCAAGTACCTCCCACTAAAACTCAAAGGACCAGCCCGGCATTGGCTTAATAGCTTGCTAGCGGACTCCATTAGCTGTTGGGAAGATCTGGAAGCCGCATTCCTCGACAACTTTCAGGGCACTTATGTGCGACCACCAGACGCCGATGACTTGAGCCACATAATTTAGCAGCCAGAAGAGTCGGCCAGGCAATTCTGGACTCGGTTCCTTACAAAGAAAAACCAAATCGCCGACTGTCCGGATGCGGAGGCCTTAGCGACTTTCAAACACAACATCCGAGACGATTGGCTAGCCCGGCACCTTGGTCAGGAAAAGCCGAAATCTATGGCAGCCCTCACGACGCTCATGACCCACTTTTGTGCGGGAGAAGACAGCTGGTTGGCTCGCAGTAACAACATATCAAAGAACCATGGTACCTCAGATACCAAGGATGGCAACAGCAGGTCACGTCGCAACAAGCATAAGTGCCGCATTAACGGCGAAAGTACTGAGATACGGCAGTCAATGCCGGATTCAAAGGATCTAAACCCGGTCAGTGGAAAAAGCCATTCAAACAAAGTACGCCAGGTCCGTCCAGCTTGGACCGTATACTCGATCGCTCGTGTCAAATACACGACACCCCAGAGAAGCCAGCCAATCACACCAACAGGGATTGTTGGGTGTTCAAGCAGGACGGCAAGCTAATCGCCAAAAACAAGGACAAGGGGCCGCATAGCAATGACGAGGAAGAACCCCGGCAGCCGCACACCGGAGGACAGAAGAGGTTTCCCCCGCAAGTGCGGACGGTGAACATGATATATGCAACCCACATCCCCAAGAGGGGGCGGAAGCGTGCGCATAGGGACGCATATGCGCTGGAGCCAGTCGCCTTGAAGTTCAACCCTTGGTCCTCCTGTCCGATCACCTTCGATCGCAGGGACCACCCCACTAGTATCCGTCATGGCGGATTCGCCGCACTGGTCCTAGACCCAATCATCAACGGATTTCACCTCACTCGAGTCCTCATGGACGGCGGCAGCAGCCTGAACCTGCTTTATCAAGACACAGTGCACAAAATGGGTATAGACCCCTCAAGGATCAAACCCACAAAGACGACCTTTAAAGGCGTCATTCCAGGCGTAGAGGCCCACCGCACAGGCTCAATTACACTGGAAGTGGTCTTCGGATCCCCGGATAACTTCCAAAGCGAAGAGTTAATCTTCGATATAGTCCTGTTCCGCAGTGGTTATCACGCACTGCTCGGACGAACCGCATTCGCTAGATTCAATGCGGTACCACATTATGCATAGCTCAAGCTCAAGATGTCAGGACCTCGCGGAGTTACTATAGTCAATGGAAACACAGAGCGCTCTCTCTGAACAGATGAACACACTGCGGCCCTCGCAGCAGAAGCGCAAAGCAGCCTCTCAAGGCAATCTACCAGTTCGGCGTTCCAAAGCCGGGACACCTTCAAGCGCGCTCGGGGAAATCGACAAATAGACCGCCTGGCGCGATCTAAGCTCGCGTAGCAATACGACGGCCACCCCAATCCCAGCCCAACGACGTTGTTCGTGCCGAGCGTACATCATTACGCATTAAAAATACCATGGGCACAGATGGGGAGGGGGAGGCACAACTACGGCACATCCCAAAACGCGGCCTAAACCACACCAGGGGCTTCCCGTTTGGTTATTTTTCTTTTTCTTTCAGGACTTCAATCTCTGGAAACTTGTCCAGCAGCTCTATTGTCGAACACATGATACAACAACCAAGGAGGCCGACGACTACGGAATTCCCAGGTGGATTACAGATTTCACATAATTCCTCAGCTCACCCTTGGAAGGGACATAGTCCTACTCTTTTGCTCATTACACTATCTGTATCATTCTGCTTTAATGCAATTTTTTAATATACAATGCACGATATTATGAATATTATCGCATTTTTGTTATATGTATACATATCTATGCGTTCATTAATGACGCCTAGCAACCGTGCACTCTGGTATGGCCCATGCAGCAGGGGCTTACGTACCCACAATATGGTGTGAAAAGTTCGAACACTTTCACAAGTGCGGCACCCCGAACTTATAGCATTATATGCATCAGCTCTGAATCATGTCTTTGGTCAAATGTTGGGTTTGCCCGGCTCCTATGTTTTGGTACCTTATGTTCCGCTCTATCGGCTAAGGTAGCGCCAGGAGAACTACTGTGATTGTGCCCCGGTTCTGCCGGGCCGAGCACCTCAGTAGAGAAAGCTAAAACTGACTGTCATGATAAGGCGAGAGACTGGTCGTTGTTCGGCGAGGTTTTCCGAGTCCCTAAAGACTTATGCCGCTTAGGGCGAGGGGCCGGCTCTGTCTGGCTTATAGGCGTGTATCGCGCCCCAAATTTGGCCTTCCGAATACCAGGGGCTTCGCTGAAATTTAAAATTATAGAATTCTATGGCTAAGTGAGAGTGATAAAGCATTATTCGTCCGGTTGCCTTGTTCGTTGTGCTGAGCAGCTCCCTCGAAGGACCCAAACATGGGAACAAGAGTGCTCAGGTTTATCCCGAACACCTCGGCTCTCGTGGCATGGGGGCAGAAGCCGGGGACTAGCCATCTCTCATATTGGATAAACAGCCAAACAGAAGGTAATATTTTAAATTCACACAAGCGTTGCATAGCGCATATGAAACAAGTTTTCATTACACAGGATAAAAAACGAGCAAGTCTCATTCAAATATTACATTTTGTGAACACTCATCCGCGATAAGACGGGCGCTCGGCAGAACACCCTCGTAGTACATCTCAGGGTGGCGGTGCTCCTTGCCCTCCGGCGGCCCCTCCTTGATAAGCTTCATGGCGTCTAGCTTGACCCACTGCGTTTTCACACGGGCGAAGGCCCGACGTGCACCTTCAATGCAGACGGATCGCTTGACGACCTCCAGCCATGGGCAGGCATCCACAAGCCGCCTCACCAGGCCGAAGAAGCTATTCGGAAGGGCGTCGCTAGGCCACAACCGGACTATGAAGCCCTTCATGGCCTGATCGGCCTCCTTATGTAGCTCGGCCATCTGCTTTAGTTGGTCGCTCATTGGCACAGGATGTTCGGCCTCAGCATACTGAGACCAGAACAGCTTCTTCGTCGAGCTTCCATCCTCGGCCTGATAGAATAGTGCGGCATTGGACACACTGCGGGGCAAATCTGCGAATGCTCCTGAAGAGCTCCGGATTCGGGTAAGTAATCGGTAATTCACCGTTGCATGCTTGCTTTGCATATAGAAAGCCTTACCCGCCGCTATCTTCTTCATCGCGTCGATCTCCTGAAGGGCCTTCTGGGCCTCGGCCTTGGCACTCTTTGTGCTCTCACGGGTCGCGGCAAGCTCAGACTCTCTCGTCTTCAAGTCAAGCTCCAACGCCTCGTGCTTCGTCACGAGAGGTTGGAGCTCTTGCTGCACCTCACCCACCCGAGCCTTGTGCCTCTCTCGCTCGGTGCGCTCCCGGGCCGCCTTTTCTTCGGCCTGGGACAGCGCTTGCTTCAGGGTCGCCACCTCGGTCATGGCCCCTGGCAAACATACAATGATCCTGTCATTTGGCAATCACGTCCTTTTTATCATCTACAGACGGGGTATCACTTACCCTTGTTCTCCTCGAGCTGCCTCTTAGCAAGGCCGAGCTCCTTTTGGGACCCCTCGAAGGCCTCCTTCAGTACGGCGACCTCTACAGTTAGTGCGGCGGACGCCAGCACCGAAGCCTGCATATGCATAGTGACATACTTATATTAGACTCCTGCGATGTTATTTGATCCTCTGTTCGGCTTTTCTTTATGAACACCGAACAAAGCATCAGGGGCTACTGTCTATGCGGTAACACTTCTACTACATTTTAAAATACTTACCTCGAAGCCTGTTAGAAGGCTAGTACAGGCTTCAGTCAATCCTCTCTTGGCGGACTGAACCTTCTGGATCACGACACTCATGATAGTGCGGTGCTCCTCCTTGATGGAAGCGCTGTGAAGTGCTTCCAACATAGTGTCTGGCGCCTCTGGGTGGACAAAGGTCACCGGCACTGGCGTCTCACCCTCCTTAGAAGGGGACCGCCTACCCGAGCTCGGATCCGTTGGAGGGTCTGGTGCGGTGTTCGGCTGAGGGCCGAACTCGGAGCTTCCGAGGACCCCGTCCCCTCGGCTCCCAGAGTCCGGATGGTCGCCTTGAGGTGCCTCCAGGACTGTCCCCCCCGATCTGGTGCCTCTTGAGACAGCACCTCGGTGTCTTCGGCCGGATGAGGGGAGGTGGCCGTCGGGACTGGATCGCTATCCATGTCCGACGCGCCCAGGGAGCCGACCGAGGATACCTCGATATTGGCTCGGAGCGGCCTGCACAATTGAGTTCAGCGTTAGGGAAAGCAATAAAGGAATCCGATGGGTTACTTTGGTATCCTAACACTTACGACCTCCCCTGGGGCTTGCCCTTGGGCGACCACTCGTCTTCACTTTCGTCGACGGCGGTAGAGCTGTCCGGAAGGAGCGTCCTTCCCTTCTTGGACCCTTCGGCCTCCCCAGCTGGGGAGGCCTTCCTTTTCTTGTCTCCCCCAGTCAGTGGGGGAGCCTCCTCTTCCTCTTCCTCGTCTTCGGGGGAATAGTGCACCGCAGAGTCATCGGACGGTGAGTCCGACGACGCCTGGCGTCGAGAACTCTTTCGAGCTCCCTCGGCCTTCTTGGTCTTCTTCGGCATCTTTGTCAGAAGAGCGTCTGCGGGGCCTTCGGGCAAGGGAGCCGGACAGTCGATCTGTCCGGCCATCTTCTGCCAGTCCTGTCAAAATTACGGGAGTTTAGATCCCGCATATAGCCAACCTGTATATATATAACAAATATCCTGTAAGAGGTAAAACAACTTACCGCACTGGCGTGGCGCTTCGCGCTGAATCCGCGATCCTCAGTAATGGGGGGAGGGACTGCGGCGCCCTTGAACAACACCCTCCAGGCATCTTCATGAGTCGTGTCGAAGAGCCTGTTCAAAGTTCGGTGTTGCGCTGGATTGAACTCCCACAAGGTAAACTCCCGTTGTTGGCACGGGAGTATCCGGCGAACGAGCATAACCTGGACTATGTTGACAAGCTTGACCTTCTTATCCACCATGTTCTGAATACATGACTGGAGTCCGGTTAGCTCTTTTGAATTACCCCAGGACAGGCCCTTCTCTTTCCAGGAGGTGATCCGCATGGGGATGCCGGATCAGAACTCGGGGGCCGCTACCCATGCGGGGTCGCGTGGCTCGGTGATATAGAACCACCCCGATTGCCACCCCTTTATGGTGTCCACGAAGGTGCCCTCGAGCCATGTGATGTTGGGCATCTTGCCCACCATGGCACCTCCGCACTCCGCCTGGCGGCCGCTCACTACCTTCGGCTTGACATTGAAGGTCTTCAGCCATAAGCCGAAGTGGGGCTTGATGCGGAGGAAGGCCTCGCACACGACGATGAACGCCGGGATGTTGAGGATGAAGTTCGGGGCCAGATCGTGAAAATCTAGGCCGTAATAAAACATGAGCCCCCGGACAAAGGGATGGAGAGGAAATCCCAGTCCGCGGAGGAAATGAGTGAGGAATACCACCCTCTCATGGGGCTCAGGGGTGGGGATGAGATGTCCCTCATCTGGGAGCCGGTGCGCGATGTCGTCGTGCAGGTATCCGGCTCTCCTCAATTTCTTGACGTCTCCCTCCGTGACGGAGGAGACCATCCACTTGCCTCCCGCTCCGGACATGGTTGGAGAAGGTTGAGGTGGAAGTGAGAGCTTGGGCGCTAGAGCTCGAGTATGCGGGAGCGGATGAGCAGAGGAGGAAGAAGGCGTGGATAGAAAGGTGAATCCTTATCCCTTTATATGGGAGAACAAAATTAAAACGTCCCCCCTTGCCTAGTAAAACTCGCCTATCCCCCAAGCGCCGCAATTGATGACGCGGGTGGGTTACCCATGCCCGTATTGATGAGAATCCCGTAATAGGGAGACACGATCTCTGCTTTGATAAGACGTGTCGAAAAACTGCCTCGCATTATGTGCGGTGCTGGTTAAAAGAAACGGTTCGAATAATCACCGGGCCATGACGTAACGTCATGTTGCCAAAGCAAGCTAGCAGATTAGATCTGTGAAAGCATTATTCTCTATGGCGAAGTGTGGAACTTATTTTGCAGGGTCAGACACTATCCTCGTATTCAAATTCTTCTGTGATGTATTCGGAGAAGGAACCCGCCTTGCAATGCCGAAGACAACTGCGCCGGACTCATCGTCATTGAAGCCTGGTTCAGGGGCTACTGAGGGAGTCCTGGATTAGGGGGTCTCCGGACAGCCGGACTATCTCCATTGGCCGGACTGTTAGACTATGAAGATACAAGATTGAAGACTTCGTCTCGTGTCCGGATGGGACTCTACTTGGCGTGGAAGGCAAGTTAGGCAATACATATATGGATATCTCCTCCTTTGTAACCGACTTTGTGTAACCCTAACCCTCTCCGGTGTCTATATAAACCGGAGGGTTTTAGTCTGTAGGACAATAATCACAACATACAATCATACCATAGGCTAGCTTCTAGGGTTTAGCCTCCCTGATCTCGTGGTAGATCTACTCTTGTAACACCCATATCATCAATATCAATCAAGCAGGACGTAGAGTTTTACCTCCATCAAGAGGGCCCGAACCTGGGTAAAACTTCGTGTCCCTTGCCTCCTGTTACCATCCGGCCTAGACGCACAGTTCGGGACCACCTACCCGAGATCCGCGGGTTTTGACACCGACAATCATAAACCCACAATTCATCGGATCTCGACAAACACACTGCAAAAGAAGATTACATTGAATAGATCTCCAAGAAGTTCGAGGAGAACTTTGTATTGAGATCCAAAGAGAGAGAAGAAGCCATCTAGCTAATAACTATGGACCCGTAGGTCTGAAGTAAACTACTCACACATCACCGGAGAGGGCATGGAGTTGATGTAGAGGCCCTCCGTGATCAATGCCCCCTCCGACGGAGCTCCCGAAAAGGCCCCAAGATGGGATCTCTCGGGTACAAAAGGTTGCGGTGGTGGAATTAGGTTTTCGTGTGGCTCCTGGATGTTTGGGGGGTACGTGGATATATATAGGAGGAAGAAGTAGGTCAGTGGAGCAACGAAGGCCCCACGAGGGTGGAGGGCGCACCAGGGGGGTAGGCGCGCCCCCTGCCTCGTGGCCTCCTCGATAGTTTCTTGACTCCCACTCCAAGTCTCCTGGATCACGTTTGTTGAGAAAAATCACGTTCCCGAAGGTTTCATTCTGTTTGGACTCCGTTTGATATTCCTTTTCCGCGAAACACTAAAATAGGCAAAAAACAACAATTTGGGATGGTCCTCCGGTTAATAGGTTAGTCCCAAAAATGATATAAAAGTGTAAATAAAGCCCATTAACATCCAAAACAGATAATATAATAGCATGGAGCAATCAAAAATTATAGATACATTGGAGATGTATCAAACATCCCCAAGCTTAATTACTGCTCGTCCTCGAGTAGGTAAATGATAAAAGAAGAATTTTTGATGTGGAATGCTTTCTAACATATTTCTCAATGTAATTTTTTTCTTTATTGTGGCATGAATGTTGAGATCCGTAAGATTCAAGATAAAAGTTTAATATTGACATAAAAATAATAATACTTCAAGCATACTAACTAAGCAATTATGTCTTCTCAAAATAACATGACCAAAGAAAGTTATCCCTACAAAATCATATAGTCTGGCTATGATCTATCTTCACCACACAAAATATTTAAATCATGCACAACCCCGATGACAAGCCAAGCAATTGTTTCATACTTTTGATGTTCTCAAACTTTTTCAATCTTCACGCAATATATGAGCGTGAGCCATGGATATAACACTATGGTGGAATAGAATGGTGGTCGTGGAGAAGACAAAAAAGGAGAAGATAGTCTCACATCAACTAGGCATATCAACGGGTTATGGAGATGCCCATCAATAGATATCAATGTGAGTGAGTATGGAATGCCATGCAATGGATGCACTAGAGCTATAAGTATATGAAAGCTCAACAAAAGAAACTAAGTGGGTGTGCATCCAACTTGCTAGCTCATGAAGACCTAGGGCATTTTGAGGAAGCCCATCATTGGAATATACAAGCCAAGCTCTATAATGAAAGATTCCCACTAGTATATGAAAGTGATATCATAGGAGACTCCCTATCATGAAGATCATGGTGCTACTTTGAAGCACAAGTGTGGAAAAAGGATAGTAGCATTGTCCCTTCTCTCTTTTTCTCTCATTTTTGGGCCCTTTTTGGCCTCTCTTTTTTCGTACGGGGTCTCATCCCGACTTGTGGGGGAATCATAGTCTCCATCATCCTTTCCTCACTTGGGACAATGCTCTAATAATGATGATCATCACACTTTATTTACTTACAACTCAAGAATTACAACTCAATACTTAGAACAAAATATGACTCTATGTGAATGCCTCCGGCGGTGTACCGAGATGTGCAATGATGCATGAGTGACATGTATGAAGAATTATGAACGGTGGCTTTGCCACAAATACGATGTCAACTACATGATCATGCAAGCAGTATGACAATGATGAAGCATGTCATAATAACGGAACAGTGGAAAGTTGCATGGCAATATATCTCGGGATGGCTATGGAAATGCCATAATAGGTAGGTATGGTGGCTGTTTTGAGGAAGGTATATGGTGGGTTTATGGTACCGGCGAAAGTTGCGCGATACTAGAGAGTCTAGCAATGGTGGAAGGGTGAGAGTGCGTATAATCCATGGACTCAACACTAGTCTTTAAGAACTCATATACTTATTGCAAAAATCTATTAGTTATCGAAACAAAGTATTACGCGCATGCTCCTAGGGGGATAGATTGGTATTAAAAGACCATCGCTCGTCCCCGACCGCCACTCATAAGGAAGACAATCAATAAACAAATCATGCTCCGACTTCATCACATAACGGTTCACCATACGTGCATTCTACGGGAATCAAAAACTTCAGCACAAGTATTTCTCAAATTCACAACTACTCAACTAGCATGACTCTAATATCACCATCTCCATATCTCAAAACAATTATCAAGTATCAAACTTCTCATAGTATTCAGTGCACTTCTATGAAAGTTTTTATATTAAAGCAAATTTTCATGTTGTTCTAAAGGAATCTCAAAATAATATAAGTGAAGCATGAGAGATCAATTATTTCTATAAAATAAAACCACCGATGTGCTCTAAAAGATATAAGTGAAAAACTAGAGCAAAAACTATATAGATCAAAAGATATAAGTGAAGCACATAGAGTATTCTAGTAAATTTCAAATCATGTGAGTCTCTCTCAAAAGGTGTGTACAACAAGGATGATTGTTCTAAACTAAAAAAGCAATGACTCAAATCATACAAGACGCTCCAAGCAAAACACATATCATGTGATGAATAAAAATATAGCTCAAAGTAAAGTTACCGATAGACGAAGACGAAAGAGGGGATGCCTTCCGGGGCATCCCCAAGCTTAGGATTTTTTGTGTCCTTTAATTTTACCTTGGGGTGCCATGGGCATCCCCAAGCTTAGGCTCTTGCCACTCTTTGTTCCATAATCCATCAAATCTTTTCCCAAAACTTGAAAACTTCACAACACAAAACTCAAAATAGAAAATCTTGTAAGCTCCGTTAGCGAAAGAAAACAAAACACCACTTCAAGGTACTGTAATGAACTCATTATTTATTTATATTAGTGTTAAACCTACTGTATTCCACTTTCTCTATGGTTTATAAACTCTTTTACTAGACATAGATTCATCAAAATAAGCAAACAACACACGAAAAACAGAATCTGTCAAAAACATAATAGTCCGTAGTAATCTGTAGCTAACGCAAACTTCTGAAACCCCAAAAATTCTAAAATAAATTGCAGGACGTGAGGAATTTATCTATTAATCATCTTGAATTAACTAAATAGCACTCTCCAAATAAAATGGCAGCAATTCTCGTGAGCACTAAAGTTTCTGGTTTTTGCAGCAAGAACAAAAAGACTATCCCCAAGTCTTCCCAATGGATCTACTTGGCACAAACACTAACTAAACACAAAAACACAACCAAAATAGAGTCTAGATAAATTATTTATTGAAAAACAACAAGGAAAATTGGGTTGTCTCCCAACAATCGCTTTTCTTTAAAGCCTTATAGCTAGGCATTGATAATTTTAATGATGCTCACATGAAAGACAAGAATTGAAGCACATAGAGAGCATCATAAAACATGTGACAAACACATCTAAGTCTAACATACTTCCTATGCATAGGCACATTATAGGCAAACAAATTATCAAGTCAAGCAAAAACTAGCATATGCAAGGAAGCGGAAAGAAACAATAGCAATCTCAACATAACGAGAGGTGATTTAGTAACATGAAAATTTCTACAATCATATTTTCCTCTCTCATAATAATTACATGTAGGGTCATAAGAAAATTCAACAAAATAGCTATCACATAAAATATTTTCAACACGATCCACATGCATGCAAAGTTGAAACTCTTCCAACATAGTGGGATTAACATTAACTAAAGTCATGACCTCTCCAAACCCACTTTTATCAAAAATTTCATAAGATTGAACATTCTCCAAATATGTGGGATATAAAGTTGACACTCTTCCAAACCCACTTCAATAATATTGCAAACACTATTATCAATCTCATATTCATCATGGGGCTTAAATAAATTTTCAAGATGATAAGAAGAATCACCCCAATCATGATCATTGCAACAAGTAGTAGACATAGCAAAACTAGCATCTCCAAGCTTAGGGTTTCGCATATTATAAGCACAATAGACATTAATAGAACTTGTACTATCATCGTTGCAATCATGCTTTCTATTCAAAGATCCATCGCGAATCACTCCATAAAGTACTTCATCACAATTTTCAGATTCACGAATTTCAAGCAAAACTTCATAAAGATAATCTAGTGCACAAAACTCACTAGCAGTTGGTTCATCATAATTGGATCTCTTAAAAAGATTGGCAAGCAAATGAGGATCCATAGATCTTAGGTTCCCTGTTTAGAAATAAATAAACAACTATTCCAACTAGACGAGCAAACGAGCCAAGTAAGACATCAAAGCAAATAGAAAGATGAACAGAACGAGGACGGATAAAATGGCAAGGGTGAAGTGGGGGAGAGGAAAACGAGAGGAAAATGGCAGATAATGTAATGCGAGGGATAAGAGTTGTGATGGGTACTTGGTATGTCTTGACTTGGCGTAGATCTCCCCGGCAACGGCGCCAGAAATGGCTCGTTGTCGGGAGTCAAATCTTGACTTGACTTGGTGCGAATCTCCCCGACAGTGGCGCCAGAAATCCTTCTTGCTATCTCTTGAGCACTGCGTTGGTTTTCCCTTGAAGAGGAAAGGGTGATGTAGTAAAGTAGCATAAGTATTTCCCTCAGTTTTTGAGAACCAAGGTATCAATCCAGTAGGAGATCTCGCTCAAGTCCCACGCACCTACACAAACAAATAAGAACCTCGCAACCAACGCGATAAAGGGGTTGTCAATCCCTTCACGGTCACTTACGGGAGTGAGATCTGATAGATATGATAAGATAATATTTTTGGTATTTTTATGATAAAGAGAAATAAAGATGCAAAGTAAAATAAACGGCAATAGAAATAGCTAAGTGTTGGAAGATTAATATGATGGAAGATAGACCTGGGGGCCATAGGTTTCACTAGTGGCTTCTCTCAAGAGCATAAGTATTACGGTGGGTAAACGAATTATTGTGGAGCAATTGATAGAATTGAGCATAGTTATGAGAATATCGAGGTATGATCATGTATATAGGCATCACGTCCGCGACAAGTAGACCGAAACAATTCTGCATCTACTACTAGTACTCCACACATCAACCGCTATCCAGCATGCATCTAGAGTATTAAGTTCATAAGAACAGAGTAATGCTTTAAATAAGATGACATGATGTAGAGGGACAAACTCATGCAATATGATATAAATGTTGGGGAACGTAGCAGAAATTCAAAATTTTCCTACGTGTCACCAAGATCTATCTATGGAGAGACCAGCAACGAGTAGAAAGAGAGTGCATCTACATACCCTTGTAGATCGCTAAGCGGAAGCGTTCAAGTGAACGGGGTTGATGGAGTCGTACTCGTCGTGATTCAAATCACCGATGATCAAGTGCCGAACGCACGGCACCTCCGCGTTCAACACACGTACAGCCCGGTGACGTCTCCCACGCCTTGATCCAGCAAGGAGAGAGGGAGAGGTTGAGGAAGACTCCATCCAACAGCAGCACAACGGCGTGGTGGTGGTGGAGGAGCGTGGCAATCCAGCAGGGCTTCGCCAAGCACCATGGGAGAGGAGGAGTAGGAAGAGAGGTAGAGGGCTGCGCCAGAACTTCGTGTATAGCTCCCATGCGCCTCCCCACTATATATAGGGGTGGAGGGGCTGGTTTCTTGCCCTCCAAGTCCATTGGGGCGTTGGCCAAGGTGGGAGGAAAGAAATCTCATTATTTCCTTCCCCACCGATTGTTATCCCCCCTTTTTAGGGATCTTGATCTTATCCCTTCGGGATATGATCTTATTCCTTCTAAGGGGGGATCTTGGTGCGCCTTGACCAGGGGTGTGGGGCCTTGCCCCCACTACCCACGTCCATGTGGGTCCCCCCATGCAGGTGGGCCCCACTCCGGAACCTTCTAGAACCTTCCCGGTACAATACCGAAAAATCCCGAACATTTTCCGGTGGCCAAAATAGGACTTCCCATATATAAATCTTTACCTCCGGACCATTCCGGAACTCCTCGTGACGTCCGAGATCTCATCCGGGACTCCGAACAACATTCGGTAACCACATACAAACTTCCTTTATAACCCTAGCGTCATCGAACCTTAAGTGTGTAGACCCTACGGGTTCGGGAGACATGTAGACATGACCGAGACGTACTCCGGTCAATAACCAACAACGGGATCTGGATACCCATGATGGCTCCCACATGTTCCACGATGATCTCATCGGATGAACCACAATGTCAAGGACTTAATCAATCCCGTATTCAATTCCCTTTGTCTATCGGTATGTTATTTGCCCGAGATTCGATCGTCGGTATCCAATACCTTGTTCAATCTCGTTACCGGCAAGTCACTTTACTCGTTCCGTAACACATCATCCCGTGATCAACTCCTTGGTCACATTGCGCATATGATGATGTCCTACCGAGTGGGCCCAGAGATACCTCTCCGTTTACACGGAGTGACAAATCCCAGTCTCGATCTGCATAAAACAATAGATACTTTCGGAGATACCTGTAGTGCACCTTTATAGTCACCCAGTTATGTTGTGACGTTTGATACACCCAAAGCACTCCTACGGTATCCAGGAGTTACACGCTCTCATGGTCGAAGGAAGAGATACTTGACATTGGCAAAGCTCTAGCAAATGAACTACACGATCTTTTGTGCTAGTCTTAGGATTGGGTCTTGTCCATCACATCATTCTCCTAATGATGTGATCCCGTTATCAACGACATCCAATGTCCATAGCCAGGAAACCATGACTATCTGTTGATCACAACGAGCTAGTCAACTAGAGGCTCACTAGGGACATATTATGGTCTATGTATTCACACGTGTATTACGATTTCCGGATAATACAGTTATAGCATGAATAAAAGACAATTGTCATGAACAAGGAAATATAATAATAATACTTTTATTATTGCCTCTAGGGCATATTTCCAACAGTCTCCCACTTGCACTAGAGTCAATAATCTAGTTCACATCGCCATGTGATTAACACTCACAGGTCACATCGTCATGTGACTAATACCCAAGAGTTTACTAGAGTCAGTAGTCTAGTTCACATCACTATGTGATTAACACTCAATGAGTTTTATGTTTGATCATGTTGCTTGTGAGAGAGGTTTTAGTCAACGGGTCTGAACCTTTCAGATCCGTGTGTGCTTTACAAATCTCTATGTCATCTCCTAGATGCATCTACCACGCTCTATTTGGAGCTATTCCAAACAACTGTTCTACTTGGAGCTATTCTAAATTATTGCTCCATTATATGTATCCGGTCTCTCTACTCAGAGCTATCCGGCTAGGTGTCAAGCTTGCATCGTCATAACCTTTACGACGAACTCTTTTACCACCTCCATAATCGAGAAAATTCCTTAGTCCACTAGTTACTAAGGATAACTTTGACCGCTGTCCTGTGAGCCATTCTTGGGTCACTCTTGTACCCCTTGACTGACTCATGGCAAGGCACACTTCAGGTGCGGTACACAGCATAGCATACTGAAGAGCCTACGTCTTAAGCATAGGGGACGACCTTCGTCCTTTCTCTCTATTCTGCCGTGGTCGAGCTTTAAGTCTTAACTTCGTACCTTACAACTCAGGCAAGAACTCCTTCTTTGACTGGTCCATCTTGAACACCTTCAAGATCATGTCAAGGTATGTGCTCATTTGAAAGTATTATTAAGCATTTTGATCTATCCTTATAGATCTTGATGCTCAATGTTCAAGTAGCTTAATCCAGGCTTTCCATTGAAAAACACTTTCAAAATAACCCTATATGCTTTCCAGAAATTCTACGTCATTTCTGATCAACAATATGTCAACAACATATACTCATCAGAAATTCTATAGTGCTCCCACTCACTTATTTGGAAATACAAGTTTCTCATAAGCTTTGTACAAACCCAAATTTTTTTGATCATCATCAAAGCATACATTCCAACTCCGAGATGATCACTCCAGTCCTTAGAAGGATTGCTGGAGCTTTGCATACTTATTAGCATCTTTCGGGATTGACAAAACCTTCCGGTTGTATCACATACAACCTTTCCTCATTAAAATCGTCGAGGAAACAATGTTTTGACATCCTATCTACAAGATTTCATAAATAATGCAGTAATTGCTAATATAATTCCAACAGACTCTTAGCATCGCTACGAGTGAGAAAATCTCATCGTAGTCAACTCCTTGAACTTGTCGGAAAACATCTTAACGACAAGTTGAGCTTTCTTAATGGTGACATTTACCATCATTGTCCGTCTTCCTTTTGAAATCCATCTGTACTCATTTGCCTTACGACCATCGAGCCGTTCTGCCAAAGTCTACACTTTGTTTTCATACATGGATCCTCTCTCGGATTTTATGGCCTCAAGCCATTTATCGGAATCCGGGCCCACCATCGCTTCTCCATAGCTCGTAGGTTCATTGTTGTCTAGCAACATGACCTTCAAGACAGGATTACGTACCACTCTGAAGTAGTACGCATCCTTGTCATCCTACGAGGTTTGGGAGTGACTTGATCCGAAGTTTCATGATCAATATCATAAGCTTCCACTTCAATTGGTGTAGGTGCCACAGGAACAACTCCCTGTGCCTTGTCACACACTAGTTGAAGAGACGGTTCAATAACCTCATCAAGTCTCCACCATCCTCCCACTCAATTCTTTCGAGAGAAACTTTTCCTCGAGAAAGGACCCGATTCTAGAAACAATCCATATTGCTTTCGGATCTGAATTAGGAGGTATACCCAACTGTTTTGGGTTTCCTATGAAGATGCATTTTATCCGCTTTGGGTTCGAGCTTATCAACCTGAAACTTTTTCATATAAGCGTCGCAGCCCCAAACTTTTAAGAAACGACAACTTAGGTTTCTCTAAACCATAATTCATACGGTGTCATCTCATCGGAATTACGTGGTGCCCTATTTAAAGTGAATGTGGTTGTCTCTAATGCCTAACCCATGAACGATAGTGGTAATTCGATAAGAGACATCATGGTACGCACCATATCCAATAGGGTGCAACTATGATGTTCGGACACACCATCACATTATGGTGTTCCGGGCGGTATTAATTGCGAAACAATTTCCACAATGTCTTAATTGTGTGCCAAAACTCGTAACTCAGATATTCATCTCTATGATCATATCATAGACATTTTATCCTCTTGTCACAATGATCTGCTACTTCACTCTGAAATTACTTGAACCATTCAATAATTCAGACTTGTGTTTCATCAAGTAAATATACTCAACATTTACTCGAATCATCTGTGAAGTAAGAACATAATGATATTCACTGCATGCCTCAGCACTCATTCGACTGCACACATCAAAATGTGTTACTTCCAACAAGTTGCTATCTTGTTCCATCTTACTGAAAATGAGGCTTTTCAGTCATCTTGCCCATGTGGTATGATTTGCATATCTCAAGTGATTCAAAATCAAGTGAGTCCGAACGATCCATTTGCATGGAGTTTCTTCATGCATATACACCAATAGACATGGTTCGCATGTCTCAAACTTTTCAAAAACGAGTGAGTCCAAAGATCCATCAACATGGAGCTTCTTCATGCGTTTTATACCATTATGACTTACATGGCAGTGCCACAAGTAAGTGGTACTATCATTACTATCTTATATCTTTTGGCCTGAAAATGTGTATCACTACGACCGAGATTCAATAAACCATTCCTTTAGGTGCAAGACCATTGAAGGTATTATTCAAAAATAGAGTAACCATTATTCTCCTTAAATGAATAACCGTATTGCGATAGACATAATCCAATCATGTCTATGCTCAACGCAAACACCAATCTCGGTGGTAGAGGGAGCGTGCGATGCTTGATCATATCAACCTTGGAAACACTTCCAACATATATCGTCAGCTCACCTTTAGCTAGTCTCCGTTTATTCCGTAGCTTTTATTTCGAGTTACTAACACTTAGCAACCGAACCGGTATCCAATACCCTGGTGCTACTAGGAGTACTAGTAAAGTACACATTAACATAATGTATATCCAATATACTTCTATCGACCTTGCCAGCCTTCTCATCTACCAAGTATCTAGGGTAATGCTGCTCCAGTGGTTGTTCCCCTTATTACAGAAGCACTTAGTCTCGGGTTTGGGTTCAACCTCGGGTTTCTTCACTGGTGCAGCAGCTGATTTGCCGTTTCATGAAGTATCCCTTGTTGCACTTGCCCTTCTTGAAACTAGTGGTTTCACCAACCATCAACAATTGATGCTCCTTATTGATTTCTACTTTCGCGGTGTCAAACATCGTGAATACCTCAAGGATCATCTTATTTATCCCTGATATGTTATAGTTCATCACGAAGCTCTAGCAGCTCGGTGGTAATGACTTCGGAGAACCATCACTATTTCATCTGGAAGATCAACTCCCACTCGATTCAAGCGATTGTTGTATTCAGACAATCTGAGCACAAGCACAACAATTGAGCTTTTCTCCTTAGTCTGCAGGCTAAGAAAATCGTCGGAGGTCTTATACCTCTTGACGTGGGCACGAGCCTGAAATCCTAATTTCAGCCCTCGAAACATCTCATATGTTCCGCGACGTTTCGAAAAAGTCTTTGGTGCCTCTACTTAAACCATTTAACTGAACTATCACGTAGTTATCAAAACGTGTATGTCCGATGTTCGCAACATCCACAAACGACGTTTGGGGTTCAGCACACTAAGCGGTGCATTAAGGACATAAGCTTTCTACTATCCGCATAATTGCTACTATCAACTTTCAACTATATTTTCTCTAGGAACATATCTAAAACAGTAGAACTAAAGCGCGAGCTACGACATAATTTGCAAAAGGTCTTTTGACTATGTTCAGGATAATTAAGTTCATCTTATGAACTCCCACTCAGATAGACATCCCTCTAGTCATCTAAGTGATCACATGATCCGAGTCAACTAGGCCGTGTCCGATCATCACGTGAGACGGACTAGCCAACGTCGGTGAACATCTTCATGTTGATCGTATCTACTATACGACTCATGCTCGACCTTTCGGTCTCCGTGTTCCGAGGCCATGTCTGCACATGCTAGGCTCGTCAAGTTAACCCTAAGTGTTTTCGCTGTGTAAAACTGTCTTACACCCGTTGTATGTGAACGTAAGAATCCATCACACCCGATCATCACGTGGTGCTTAGAAGCGACGAACTGTAGCAACGGTGCACAGTTATGGGAGAACACTTCTTGAAATTTTGTAAGGGATCATCTTATTTACTACCGTCGTCCTAAGTAAACAAGATGCATAAATATGATAAACATCACATGCAATCAAATAGTGACATGATATGGCCAATATCATTTTGCTCCTTTTAATCTCCATCTTCGGGGCTCCGTGATCATCATCGTCACCGGCATGACACCATGATCTCCATCATCATGATCTCCATCATCGTGTCTTCATGAAGTTGTCTCGCCAACTATTACTTCTACTACTATGGCTACCGGTTAGCAATAAAGTAAAGTAATTACATGGCGTTGTTCAATGACACGCAGGTCATACAATAAATAAAGACAACTCCTATGGCTCCTGCCGGTTGTCATACTCATCGACATGCAAGTCGTGAATCCTATTACAAGAACATGATCAATCTCATACATCACATATCATTCATCACATTCTTCTTGGCCATATCACATCACAAAGCATACCCTGCAAAAACAAGTTAGACGTCCTCTAATTGTTGTTGCATGTTTTACGTGGCTGCTATGGGTTACTAGCAAGAACGTTTCTTACCTACGCAAAACCACAACGTGATATGCCAATTGCTATTTACCCTTCATAAGGACCCTTTTCATCGAATCCTTTCCGAGTAAAGTGGGAGAGACTGGCACCCGCTAGCCACCTTATGCACCAAGTGCATGTCAATCGGTGGAACCTGTCTCACGTAAGAGTACGTGTAAGGTCGGTCTGGGCCGCTTCATCCCACAATACCGTCGAAACAAGATTGGACTAGTAACGGTAAGCATATTGAACAACATCAACGCCCACAACTACTTTGTGTTCTACTCGTGCAAAGAATCTACGCAATAGACCTAGCTCATGATGCCACTGTTGGGGAACGTAGCAGAAATTCAAAATTTTCCTACGTGTCACCAAGATCTATCTATGGAGAGACCAGCAACGAGTAGAAAGAGAGTGCATCTACATACCCTTGTAGATCGCTAAGCGGAAGCGTTCAAGTGAACGGGGTTGATGGAGTCGTACTCGTCGTGATTCAAATCACCGATGATCAAGTGCCGAACGCACGGCACCTCCGCGTTCAACACACGTACAGCCCGGTGACGTCTCCCACGCCTTGATCCAGCAAGGAGAGAGGGAGAGGTTGAGGAAGACTCCATCCAACAGCAGCACAACGGCGTGGTGGTGGTGGAGGAGCGTGGCAATCCAGCAGGGCTTCGCCAAGCACCATGGGAGAGGAGGAGTAGGAAGAGAGGTAGAGGGCTGCGCCAGAACTTCATGTATAGCTCCCATGCGCCTCCCCACTATATATAGGGGTGGAGGGGCTGGTTTCTTGCCCTCCAAGTCCATTGGGGCGTTGGCCAAGGTGGGAGGAAAGAAATCTCATTATTTCCTTCCCCACCGATTGTTATCCCCCCTTTTTAGGGATCTTGATCTTATCCCTTCGGGATATGATCTTATTCCTTCTAAGGGGGGATCTTGGTGCGCCTTGACCAGGGGTGTGGGGCCTTGCCCCCACTACCCACGTCCATGTGGGTCCCCCCATGCAGGTGGGCCCCACTCCGGAACCTTCTAGAACCTTCCCGGTACAATACCGAAAAATCCCGAACATTTTCCGGTGGCCAAAATAGGACTTCCCATATATAAATCTTTACCTCCGGACCATTCCGGAACTCCTCGTGACGTCCGGGATATCATCCGGGACTCCGAACAACATTCGGTAACCACATACAAACTTCCTTTATAACCCTAGCGTCATCGAACCTTAAGTGTGTAGACCCTACGGGTTCGGGAGACATGTAGACATGACCGAGACGTTCTCCGGTCAATAACCAACAGCGGGATCTGGATACCCATGATGGCTCCCACATGTTCCACGATGATCTCATCGGATGAACCACGATGTCAAGGACTCAGTCGATCCCGTATACAATTCCCTTTGTCTAGCGGTATGTTACTTGCCCGAGATTCGATCGTCGGTATCCAATACCTTGTTCAATCTCGTTACCGGCAAGTCACTTTACTCGTTCCGTAACACATCATCCCGTGATCAACTCCTTGGTCACATTGCGCATATGATGATGTCCTACCGAGTGGGCCCAGAGATACCTCTCCGTTTACACGGAGTGACAAATCCCAGTCTCGATCTGCATAAAACAATAGATACTTTCGGAGATACCTGTAGTGCACCTTTATAGTCACCCAGTTATGTTGTGACGTTTGATACACCCAAAGCACTCCTACGGTATCCAGGAGTTACACGCTCTCATGGTCGAAGGAAGAGATACTTGACATTGGCAAAGCTCTAGCAAATGAACTACACGATCTTTTGTGCTAGTCTTAGGATTGGGTCTTGTCCATCACATCATTCTCCTAATGATGTGATCCCGTTATCAACGACATCCAATGTCCATAGCTAGGAAACCATGACTATCTGTTGATCACAACGAGCTAGTCAACTAGAGGCTCACTAGGGACATATTATGGTCTATGTATTCACACGTGTATTACGATTTCTGGATAATACAGTTATAGCATGAATAAAAGACAATTATCATGAACAAGGAAATATAATAATAATACTTTTATTATTGCCTCTAGGGCATATTTCCAACAATAAACCCCATCTTTTTATCCTCGATGGTAACAATATACGTGCCTTGCTGCCCCTACTGTCACTGGGAAAGGACACCGCAAGATTGAACCCAAAGCTAAGCACTTCTCCCATTGCAAGAAAGATCAATCTAGTAGGCCAAGCCAAACTGATAATTCGAAGAGACTTGCAAAGATAAATCAATCATACATAAAAGAATTCAGAGGAGATTCAAATATTGTTCATAGAGAAACTTGATCATAAACCCACAATTCATCAGATCTCGACAAACACACCGCAAAAGAAGATTACATAGAATAGATCTCCAAGAAGATCGAGGAGAACTTTGTATTGAGATCCAAAGAGAGAGAAGAAGCCATCTAGCTAATAACTATGGACCCGTAGGTCTGAAGTAAACTACTCACACATCACCGGAGAGGCCATGGAGTTGATGTAGAGGCCCTCCGTGATCAATGCCCCCTCCGATGGAGCTCCGGAAAAGGCCCCAAGATGGGATCTCTCGGGTATAGAAGGTTGCGTCGGTGGAATTAGGTTTTCGTGTTGCTCTTGGATGTTTGGGGGGTACGTGGATATATATAAGACGAAGAAGTAGGTCGGTGGAGCAACGAGGTCCCCACGAGGGTGGAGGGCGCGCCCAGGGGGTAGGCGCCCCACTGCCTCGTGGCCTCCTTGATTGTTTCTTGACTCCCACTCCAAGTCTCCTGGATCACGTTTGTTGAGAAAATCACGTTCCCGAAGGTTTCATTCTGTTTGGACTCCGTTTGATATTCCTTTTCCGCGAAACTCTGAAATAGGCAAAAAACAGCAATTTTGGGTTGGGCCTCCGGTTAATAGGTTAGTCCCAAAAATGCTATAAAAGTGTAAAATAAAGCCCATTAACATCCAAAATAGATAATATTATAGCATGGAGCAATCAAAAATTATAGATACGTTGGAGACGTATCAACAGTCTAATGAGAAGGAAAAAGAATCTGACAAGGATGAAGACAAAGAGGAAGATGATTGTTTTCCCAATGTCAATTCCACCCTAATGATTTTTGCTGACGTTGAGAGCAAAAGTCGACTGAAAGTAATCAACAGAGAGGTGAATATGGTTGCTCCGACAACGACAATGTACCTGAAGTGGTCACAAACAACTATCACGTTCGACCAGTCTGATCATCATGCTCGCATTGCCACCCCTGGGAAGCAAGCGTTGGTGGTCGACCCAGTTGTTGGAGGGACTAGACTGACCAAAGTGTTAATGGATGGTGGTAGCGGCCTGAATATCCATTATGCTGAAACCTTGAAGGGGATGGGCATTCTGATGTCCAAACTTAGTGAGAGCAACATGAGCTTTCACGGCGTCATCCCTGGCAAGAAGGCTGAATCACTCGGCCAGATAACCCTTGACGTGGTTTTCGGTGATTCAAAGAACTATCGTAAGGAAAACTTGACATTTGAAGTAGTGGATTGATGTCTACTACACAACCTTCTTCTTGTAGACATTGTTGGGCCTCCAAGTGCAGAGGTTTGTAGGACAGTAGCAAATTTCCCTCAAGTGGATGACCTAAGGTTTATCAATCCGTAGGAGGCGTAGGATGAAGATGTTCTCTCTCAAGCAACCCTGCAACCAAATAACAAAGAGCCTCTTGTGTCCCCAACACACCCAATACAATGGTAAATTGTATATGTGCACTAGTTCGGCGAAGAGATGGTGATACAAGTGCAATATGGATGGTAGATATATGTTTTTGTAATCTAAATATATAAAAACAGCAAGGTAACTAATTATAAAAGTGAGCGTAAACGGTATTGCAATGCGTTGAAACAAGGCCTAGGGTTCATACTTTCACTAGTGCAAGTCCTCTCAACAATAATAACATAACTATCCCTCAACATGCAACAAAAAGTCACTCCAAAGTCACTAATAGCGGAGAACAAACGAAGAGATTATGGTACGGTACGAAACCACCTGAAAGTTATTCTTTCCAATCAATCCGTTGGGCTATTCCTATAAGTGTCACAAACAGCCCTAGAGTTCGTACTAGAATAACACCTTAAGACACAAATCAACCAAAACCCTAATGTCACCTAGATACTCCAATGTCACCTCAAGTATCCATGGATATGATTATACGATATGCATCACACAATCTCAGATTCATCTATTCAACCAACACATAGGACCTCAAAGAGTGCCCCAAAGTTTCTACCGGAGAGTCAAGACGAAAACATGTGCCAACCCCTATGCATAGGTTCATGGGTGGAACCCGCAAGTTGATCGCCAAAACATACATCAAGTGGATCAATAGAATACCCCATTGTCACCACGGGTATCCCACGCACGACATACATCAAGTGTCCTCAAATCCTTAAAGACTCAATCCAATAAGATAACTTCAAAGGGAAAACTCAATCCATTACAAGAGAGTAGAGGGGGAGAAACATCATAAGATCCAACTATAATAGCAAAGCTCGCGATACATCAAGATCGTACCACCTCAAGAACACGAGAGAGAGAGAGATCAAACACATAGCTACTGGTACATACCCTCAGCCCTGAGGGAGAACTACTCCCTCCTCGTCATGGAGAGCACCGGGATGATGAAGATGGCCACCGGAGAGGGACTGCCCCCTCCAATAGGTTGCCGGAACGGGTCTAGATTGGTTTTCGGTGGCTACGGAGGCTTTTGGCGGAGGAACTCTCGATCTATTGTGCTCCCCGATAGTTTTAGGGTATATGGATATATATATATATATATATATATATATATATATATAAAGGCAGAAGAAATACATCAGGGGAGCCACGAGGGGCCCAGGAGGGTGGAGGGCACGCCCAGGGGGGTGGGCGCGCCCCCTGCCTCGTGGCTTCCTCGTTGATCCCCTGACGTGCACTCCAAGTCTCATGTATTGCTTTCTGTCCAAAAATAACGTTTCCAAAGGTTTCATTCCTTTGGACTCCGTTTGATATTCCTTTTCTGTGAAACACTGAAACAAGGGAAAAACAGAAATTGGCACTGGGCTCTGGGTTAATAGGTTAGTCCCAAAAATAATATAAAAGTGGATAATAAAGCCCAGTAATGTCCAAAACAGTAGATAATATAGCATGGAGCAATAAAAAATTATAGATACGTTGGAGACGTATCAAGCATCCCCAAGCTTAATTCCTGCTCATCCTCGAGTAGGTAAATGATAAAAAAGATAATTTTTGATGCGGAGTGCTACTTGGCATAATTTCAATGTATTTTTTCTTAATTGTGGTATGAATATTAGGATTCGAAAGATTCAGGATAAAAGTTCATATTGACATAAAAATAATAATACTTCAAGCATACTAACTAAGCAATTATGTCTTCTCAAAATAACATGGCCAAAGAAAGTTCATCCCTACAAAATCATATAGTTTAGTCATGCTCCATTTTCGTCACACAAGAATGCTCTCATCATGCACAACCCCGATGACAAGCCAAGCAATTGTTTCATACTTTAGTAATCTCAAACCTATAAACTTTCATGCAATATATGAGCGCGAGCCATGGACATAGCACTATGGGTGGAATAGAATATGATGATAGGGGTTATGTGGAGAAGACAAAAAGGAGAAAGTCTCACATCAACGAGGCTAATCAATGGGCTATGGAGATGCCCATCAATTGATGTTAATGCAAGGAGTAGGGATTGCCGTGCAACGGATGCACTAGAGCTATAAATGTATGAAAGCTCAACAAAAGAAACTAAGTGGGTGTGCATCCAACTTTCCTGCTCACGAAGACCTAGGGCACTTGAGGAGGCCCATTGTTGGATAATACAATCCAAGTTCTATAATGAAAAATTCCCACTAGTATATGAAAGTGACAAAATAAAAGACTCTCTATCATGAAGATTATGGTGCTACTTTGAAGCACAAGTGTCGCAAAGGATAGTAGCATTGTCCCTTCTCTCTTTTTCTCTTTCTTTTTTGGGCCTTCTCTTCTTTTTTTATGGCCTTTCTATTCTTTTTTTATTTATTTCCTCACTTGGGACAATGCTCTAGAAAATGATGATCATCACACTTCTATTTATTTACAACTCAATGATTACAACTCGATGCTAGAACAAAAGATGACTCTATATGAATGCCTCCGGCGGTGTACCGAGATATGCAATGAACCAAGAGTGACATGTATGAAAGAATTATGAATGGTGGCTTTGCCACAAATACTATGTAAACTACATGATCATGCTAAGCAATATGACAATGATGAATGTGTCATGATAAACGGAATGGTGGAAAGCTGCATGGCAATATATCTCGGAATGGCTATGGAAATGCCATAATAGGTAGATATGGTGGCTGTTTTGAGGAAGATATAAGGAGTTTTATGTGTGAAAGAGTGTATCATATCATGGGGTTTGGATGCACCAGCAAAGTTTGCACCAACTCTCAATGTGAGAAAGGGCAATGCACGGTACAGAAGAGGTTAGCAATGATGGAAGGGTGAGAGTGCGTATAATCCATGGACTCAACATTAGTCATAAAGAACTCACATACTTATTGCGAAAATCTACAAGTCATCAAAAACCAAGCACTACGCGCATGCTCCTAGGGGGATAGATTGGTAGGAAAAGACCATCGCTCGTCCCCGACCGCCACTCATAAGGAGGACAATCAAAGAATACCTCATGTTTCAAATTTGTTACATAACATTTACCATACATGCATGCTACGGGACTTGCAAACTTCAACACAAGAATTTCTCAAATTCACAACTACTCAACTAGCACGACTTTGATATTATTACCTCCATATCTCAAAACAATCATCAAGCATCAAACTTCTCTTAGTATTCCAAACACTCATAAGAATTTTTTTACTAATCTTGAATACCTAGTGACGGTGTCTTGGACTAGGGGTACTCACCACGTCATCTCCCGATCTGTTAGATTGGACCGAGGACCCCATGGCCGTATACTCATGGGCCAGTTCGGACAGCTGCCACATACATGGAAGATTCCACAAGACTTGGTGATCAAGACAAGGACTCCTCCCCGCCGGCGTATTCGGCTAGGACTCTTGTTAAACTCAGCCTCTGGTGCATTATATAAACCGAGGCCAGGCTAGTCGATAGATAATATACATACAATCATACCATAGGCTAGCTTCTAGGGTTAGCCTCTCCGATCTCGTGGTAGATCAACTCTTGTAATACTCATATCATCAAGAATAAATCAAGCAGGACGTAGGGTTTTACCTCCATCAAGAGGGCCCGAACCTGGGTAAAACATCGTGTCCCCTGCCTCCTGTTACCATCCGCCTTAGACACACAGTTCGGGACCCCCTACTCGAGATCCGCCGGTTTTGACACCGACATTGGTGCTTTCATTGAGAGTTCCGCTTTGTGTTCGGCAAAAGGTTGGTGGCTCGCCTGCAGATCAATTGCGACTTCGGCATCTTCGTCACCAGCTCGACTGGTCACCTTGGTTCGACCAAGGACTGCACCCTACCTCCGATCATCATGTTCGGATGAGGACCTTTATAAACATCAACTCCGATCTCTATCAAGAACATGGAGGAATCATCCAGGGAGCCGGGGGGCTCAACGTCAACATTGCCCTTGGGCGACCGTGCTGTTTTTCTGGACAGCAAACGTGTGTCCGCCGCCACCGCCTCCTCAAGTGTCGTTTTAACGATTGCTTCGGTGGAATTGTGCAGAATTGAGTCTACAACAACGTTGGAAAATTTCGTCGAGTTCCGATGAAGGAATCTCTGGCAATCCATGATATACCGGAGCCCTGTCAAATCTGGACGGGAATCTGAACGAGTTTAGGGCGTGGTGTCCAGCTTCTAGCTCGGACGTCCTTTGGAAGCTCCAACCGTTGATCGGCTGCAGAATTCCTATATCTACCACCTCTCAAAATTTGAGCTCGATCTGACCGTCCAAACTCCGGGAACCTTCCGATTAGTGCATCACTTTCCGAATCTGTTTTCTGCGCGAAAACGAAACCGATCCGAGTTCGTCTTTTTTATGAACGGGATTTCGGACATCCCTTTTGAAGGAAGTTTTGTATGGGGTATTGTGTTTTGTTCCCGCACACATCCCACCAACTTTAAGATCATTTGAACATGATCTTCAACATCATGCTGGTGTCAAACTAGTCCGGCAATATTCCTCCATGGCTGCTGACCTGCGCTAGACAAGTCGTCACTTTGTTGAGCCGAGCTCAACTTCTTCAGATCACCATCTCGGCAAGCCGAACAAGAGTCCGGGATCGCGAAGGATAAATCATCACCAACATCGCCGCCCCACGGATTACATGGAGCGGGCATACCGGCATCGCCGCATGGTCGCTTCATCAAGCCGACATCGACCACGTCACGACCTGGATCGGCAGGGCCGCACTATTGCTTCTTCAAGCTGGTGTCCATCACGCCGACCTACTTCGACTCATCAGCCGACATCAAGGCTTTGGCATCTCGGCTGGACCAGGGGCTTCGCCATCTCTTTATCAACCTACTCCGGACACTTTGGCTTCACTAGCCGACCAGCTCCGTCACGTTAGCTGGACCGAGGGTTTTGCCCCGGTGAGCCCACCTTTGCCAGCATTGTCATGTCGTTGTTCTATCACCCATCAAGCAATGGGTGTGCGGATTGAGTCCCAATTTTGCGAATCACCTTCCTTCGGATTGCTACAACAAATAAACCAGGTGCTATTAATCCCAGTATTTTTTGCTTGTTTGGGTTCATTTTTCCCAAGGAATTATTATTCTGGCTTGTTCATCATATGTACACAGGTCTATCAAATGGTGGCCGCATTAACGACGGTCGCATGGTGGTTCGGTCAGTCTCCGTACATAGTCCGGCGAATGCCGCATCCGGAACTCGGACCGACATGTGAATTCAGGCTTTGCCACGCCTTTACCGCATCACGCCGACGCCCTGCATCGACATTGACTTTGGCGCCAAGCCATATTTCTTTTATTACTCACTTTGCAATTTATTATGCAATGATTTTTTAATTATTATTATTACTATTATCTCCGATTTGCACTATTTTTTGTGCACGGGGAAATGATCCGAGGAACTTCGGCGTCACTCTGCCGGTCTGCATTGATCGTGCTATGTCACCACTTCGGCGTGTCGAGCTCTCCGCTCCGCCACCTCGGGACCTGCTTGGGGGATGGAACCTTGTCCCACATCAAGCTCGGACCGCGTCATCAATGCCGAACGCATTAACCAGCTAAGTCGCTTTCATGCTCAAAGTTTCAAATTTTAACTTGTGTTCGGTTCGACCAAGCATTATACATTTTTGGAAAGAAGTTGCTTGTGAAAAATTTTCTTGTCCAAACTTTGTTTGTGACACACATATTCAAATACCCTGTTTATTTGGGGGCTTCCTTTGTGAAGCTTTTCCTCTTGCATATGATTATACTTGTATGGCTTCGTTCCTTGTTCGTGTATTACGCCACAATATGCACCATATTGACTTAAGCAATTTGCAAGCTGGGTTGCCTGGCTCCTGTGCTTACCCCTACGTTCCCGATTGTTCGGCTAGGGAGTAAAGGGAGCACCTCTGCGATTGTCACGACCGGGTCCTCCGAGCTCTGACCTCAGATTGGGTGAAGCCGAAAGCTAGCGCTCTTATTGTTTTCAATCATGGTCGGCACACAACGGAAGTCATGAGTACAAAAAATCTATTGCACAAGTCTCATAGTAATAATGAGCACCGAAGAAAGGTATCGGTGGGGGCACTATTTTCTTCGAAGATGCTTCTTACACTTCGTCTGTAATATAGCATAAGTTCCCTGAGCGCGCTTTGTCTGTTACAGCCTTATGGCCCGGTTGCCTGGTTATCGGAAACACTGTCGATATTCTCGACAGGTGGAGTACATAACACTTTTCGGTCCTTGACCGAAGAGGGAGAAGCCGACAGTCGGTTAAGACACGTTTAAAGTTTGGCTGAACAAAGATATGATATAAGTACTTCGATACATACAATCATTATACATAAAATCTTTTACCCAAGTCACTTGGGGGCTCTTAAAATTTATATGATCTATTTTATAGTAAATGTGTTTTCTTCTTGGTCGTTGCAAAGTATTATTTATCACTCCTTTTTTCAACACGAGCGTGTGGTCACTAGCCGGGGAGCCTAATTTCTCTCTCAAAGCCGCTAGAGTTTAGTTTACTAAACTGACCTAATGAGAAGTACTCCGCCCTCCGGATAGGAGGTTGAAGCCGTAGGCTGACCCGCTTGAAGTCTTGAGATAGGATGTGTCATGTTAAAGCATGACAGAAGCATTTTTTTCTCTAAGGCCAATTTTTGGATTGGCACCGAACAATTGATCTTGCTCGGACGTCATGTTTTTACTGACGTGTTTTGTTTTTCCAAGCTTATGGCACTTTCAAACTATTTGTGTGTTTTCAGCACAAATCTCGCAGTGCAACGCCGGACACCTTTAGAGATTCAGCAAGAACATCCTCGGATATTGCTATATATGCATCGGTTTCGAATTGTGTCTTCGGTCAATAGTTGGGTTGCCCGGCTCCTGCACTTGCTTCCTATGTTCTGCTTTGTTTAGCTAGGCGTGCAAAGGGAGAACCATTGCGATTCTGCTACCAGCTCACATGGTTAAGCACCTCAGTGGAGAAAGCTAAAAACTGACTGTCACAATAAGCGTAAACTGGTCAGCAATCCGATGACTGTGTTAAATGACGGCCATTCATAACAATGGCCGAAGTGTTTACGGCTTGACCTCGACTGTCGCCGAACACTACCGGGGGCTATTAACTGGCCTCCCAAACTAAATCTTCAATATTTTGCTCTTGCATTAGAGCTGAGGTTTCATGATCATGCTTAGCATGACAACCCAAAGAAAGGAACCGATAGCGGGACTATTTTCTTTGGAAGACATTTCTTATGTTAAACAGTAATATAACATATCTCTCTGCATACCTTTATTTATAAAACCGTATGGCCAGATTGCCTTGTTTGTCTTGCCCTCATAAAGGCTTTATAAAGTAGGACAAACACTCCTCGGCTACTGGCCGAGGAGGTGGAAGCCGATGGTCGGTCAACAAAGTTTTGTACAATGCGGATCCAAGTATTAATGACGTAAAGTACTTGGATACATAGAGTCATTACACATAATTTGTGATTTTACTATGGATATCGATCCTTAATTCGGCCACCCGTGCCCACATTAAGGCTCGGGGGCTACTGGGCTTCGGGCTTATTATTTACAAATATTAAAGGGGCACATCGATCCCCTGATTTGGTGTTGCCACCCGACTAGTGTCTCGGGGGCTACTGCATTGCTTGTTCAATGCAGAAAATTTTAAGTGCAATACAGTTGCCAAGGAGATTTTGATCCTCAGGTTGGTCGGTCGCACCCATCCTGAGTCTCGAGGACTGAGCACACCGCTTTTTGTGTCCTGAAGTATTCTGCCAAGCTAGGACTTGATTCTCAGCGGCTACTGGGATCAGCGGTCTTACGTCATCCTTCAAGTGCATCTCGGGTTTTAAACCGATACACACCTTGAGGGCTACTGGCTATATATATCGGCAGAGAATAAATTGCACCAACAAAAAATATTGACAAAAAATCGGCCCACAGTCGGGGTGGTGCACCACCTCGGAAGCAGTCCGGCATAAAGCTCGAGCGCTAGTGGCTGGCTCCATAGAGGGCATTTCCGGCAATAAGCTCGGCTAAACTCCTTCAACTTTTTTGAACGAAGGTGATTTATGATAGTCCGGCATTGGAGCTTGGACATAGTCCGGCGTTGGAGCTCGGATACAGTCCGACATTGGAGATCGGATACATTCCGGCGTTGGAGCTCGGAAGCGGTCCGGCGTTGGTGCTCGTCTGCTAAAGATACCTCGAATGCAGCCCGGTGTTGGAGCTCGGACACAAGAGGACACTGCCTCCCAGGAACAACTTCAAACCCGAGGTGTGGCACAAAAGTAACAAGGCATTAATGAAGGCCGGAAACTTAAAGGGGCTCCTCGGATACCCGACGTATAAACTTGTCGAATGCATTTCGGCGATCCTCAAGATCGAAGATGAGAAGATTTGTTGAACCAGTTTTCAAGACCGACAACCGAAGATGAAGAATAGTTCGGAAGAATCGACGAGCGTCCCTAACTTGAAGACCGGTTCAGGGGGCTACTGACGGTGTCTTGGACTAGGGGGTACTCACCACGTCATCTCCCGATCTATTAGATTGGGCCGAGGACCCCCATGGCCGTATACTCATGGGCCAGTTTGGACAGCTGCCACATACATGGAAGATTCCACAAGACTTGGTGATCAAGACAAGGACTCCTCCCCGCCGGCGTATTCGGCTAGGACTCTTGTTATCCTCGGCCTCTGGTGCATTATATAAACCGTGGCCAGGCTAGTCGATAGATAGTATACATACAATCATACCATAGGCTAGCTTCTAGGGTTTATCCTCTCCGATCTCGTGGTAGATCAACTCTTGTAATACTCATATCATCAAGAATAAATCAAGCAGGACGTAGAGTTTTACCTCCATCAAGAGGGCCCGAACCTGGGTAAAACATCGTGTCCCCTGCCTCCTGTTACCATCCGCCTTAGACGCACAGTTCGGGACCCCCTACCCGAGATCCGCCCGTTTTGACACCGACACCTAGCATATTAGGATTATTTAAGCAAATTACCATGCTATTTAAGACCCTCAAAATAATCTAAGTTAAGCATGAGAGATCAGTAGTTTCTATAAAACAAATCCACCACTGTGCTCTAAAAGATATAAGTGAAGTACTAGAGCAAAACTATATAACTCAAAAAGATATAAGTGAAGCACATAGAGTATTCTAACCAATTCCAAATAATGTATGGCTCTCTCAAAAGGTGTGTACAGAAAGTATAATTGTGGTAAACTAAAAGGCAAAGAATCAAATCATACAAGACGCTCCAAGCAAAACACATATCATGTGGTGAATAAAAATATAGCTCCAAGTAAAGTTACCGATATAAGTAGACGAAAGAGGGGATGCCTTTCGGGGCATCCCCAAGCTTTGGCTTTTAGGTGTCCTTAGATTATCTTGGGGGTCCCATGGGAATCCCCAAGCTTAGGCTCTTTCCACTCCTTGTTCCATAATCCATCAAATCTTTACCCAAAACTTGAAAACTTCACAACACAAAACTTAACAAGAGAATCTCGTGAGCACCGTTAGCGAGAGAAAACAAAACACCACTTCAAGGTACTGTATTGAACTCATTATTTATTTATATTGGTGTTAAACATACTTTATTCCAACTTCTCTATGGTTTATAAACTATTTTACTAGCTATAGATTCATCAAAATAAGCAAACAACACACAGAAAACAGAATCTGTCAAAAACAGAACAGTCTGTAGTAATATGGATCAACCGTATACTTCTAGAAGCCCAAAAATTCTAAAATACATTTCGGGACGTGAGTAATTTATCTATTAATCATCTGCAAAAAGAATTAACGAAATAGCACTCTCCAATAAAAAATGACATCAATTCTCGTGAGCGCTAAAGTTTCTGTTTTTTACAGCATGATCGCAAAGACTTTCCCCAAGTCTTCCCAACGGTTCTACTTGGCACAAACACTAATTAAAACATAAAAAATTCAATCATAACAGAGGATAGATGATTAATTTATTACTAAACAGGGACAAAAATCAAGGAACAAAAATAAAGTTGGGTTGCCTCCCAACAAGCGCTATTGTTTAACGCCCCTAGCTAGGCATGATGATTTCAACGATGCTCACATAAAGGATAAGAATTGAAACATAAAGAGAGTATCATGAAGAATATGACTAGCACATTTAAGTCTAACACTCTTCCTATGCATAGGGATTTTTTGAGCAAACAACTTGTGGGAACAAGAATCAACTTGCATAGGAAGGTAAAACAAGCATAGCTTCAAAACTTTAAGCACATAGAGAGGAAACTTGATATTATTGCAATTCCTACAAGCATAAGTTCCTCACTCATAACAATTTTCAGTAGCATCATGAATGAATTCAACAATATAACCAGCACCTAAAGCATTCTTTTCATGATCTACAATCATAGAAAATTTACTACTCTCCACATAAGCAAGATTCTTCTCATTCGGAATAGTGGAAGTATCATAAGAAACTAGAATACTATAAATTGTTTCCACATTAAAAGAGTATTGTTAAGAAAAAGGGTAATCATAATCATGACATGTTTTATAAATATAATCATCACTACTTTTTATAGCATATATATCATCACAATAATTATCATAAGTAGCAACTTTGTTCTCATCATAATCGATTGAAACCTCTTCCAAGATAGTGGAATCATCACTAAATAAAGTCATGACCTCTCCAAATCCACTTTCATAATTATCATAATAAGATTCAACATCCTCCAAAATAGTGGGATCATTACTTCCTAAAGTTGACACTCTTCCAAACCCACTTTCATCATTATAATCATCATAAGTAGGAGGCATGTTATCATCATTATAAATTTGCATACCAAAACTTGGGAGACTAAAAATATCATCTTCATTAAACATAGCTTCCCCAAGCTTGGGACAAACATTAATTGCAGCAAATATATTCTCAAAAACATCATCTTCATCAAACATAGCATCCCTAAGCTTGGGCCTTTTCATATCATAAGCATAATCACTCTCATCATTAATAGTATGGATAGCACCAATAGTATAGCAATTATCATATTCTTCCAAACAAGTGCCAAAAAGATTTTCAAGATCATAAGAAGTATCATTATCCTCCACAATTATATTTTCATGAGGCACAACAGTAATAGGAGCAGCATTATTTGGGAGAGATATCTTTCTACCTCTCTTCCTTTTTCTTTTCTTCTTCTTCACCACATCATGTGTGGGTTCAATCCTCTTTTTGGAGCTCCTTATTAATGAGATTGGTTGAATAGGAGGCTCCTCCTCGTTACCTGATTCATCATAAGAAATAATAGGAGGGTATTGGGAAGTCTCTTCCCTTTCATTAGTATTCTCTTCATCTTCTATTTGGTTTCTTTTCTTTATGTAATTGGCAATATAAGGATTTTCAATGCAATTCACTGCATAATACATATAAATTTCTTCTAGATCAAAATCAAGAAGTTTATAATGGGAAAATTCTGGAAGATGCTTAGTTATACGTTTCATTTCTTCGTAACCCATAAGCAAACTAAGTTCATTATAATGTGCAAGGGAAATCAAGTCATCACAATTTTTGGACACGATTAGATCATGAAACAATTTGCATCGGATAGTTAAATGACCTCGTTCATTACAAAGTTCACAAGTATGGCCAAGAAAATTTAAATTTTCAGCACAAACATCTAGCCTTTCTTGCAACAATTTAGTTTTTAAATGCTTATGCCTCTTGCAATATCTATCTTCCCTATTTGGTGTGTACTTGCAAACCCAATGCACTCCGCAAAAATTGACATGTTTATAGGAGAGATTTTCCTCGTAACTAGTGCAATCATCATTAGTACTATGGATATTCAAGGAGTTCATACTAACGACATTGCAATCATGCTCATCATTCAAAGATTTAGTGCCAAACATTTTAATGCATTCTTCTTCTAACACTTTGGCACAATTTTCCTTTCCATCATACTCACGAAAGATATTAAAAAGATGAAGCGTATGAGGCAAACTCAATTCCATTTTTTGGTAGTTTTGTTTTATATACTAAACTAGTGATAAAACAAGAAACTAAAAGATTCGATTGCAAGATCTAAAGATATACCTTGAAGCACTAACCTCCCCGGCAACGGCGCCAGAAAAGAGCTTGATGTCTACTACACAACCTTCTTCCTGTAGACGTTGTTGGGCCTCCAAGTGTAGAGGTTCGTAGGACAGTAGAAAATTTCCCTCAAGTGGATGACCTAAGGTTTATCAATCCATAGGAGGCGTATGATGAAGATGTTCTCTCTCAAGCAACCCTGCAACCAAATAACAAAGAGTCTCTTGTGTCCCCAACACACCCAATACAATGGTAAATTGTATAGGTGCACTAGTTCGGCGAAGAGATGGTGATACAAGTGCAATATGGATGGTAGATATATGTTTTTGTAATCTGAAAATATAAAAACAGCAAGGTAACTAACGATAAAAGTGAGCGTAAACGGTATTGCAATGCGTTGAAACAAGGCCTAGGGTTCATACTTTCACTAGTGCAAGTCCTCTCAACAATAATAACATAATTGGATCACATAACTACCCCTCAACATGCAACAAAGAGTCACTCCAAAGTCACTAATAGCGGAGAAAAAACGAAGAGATTATGGTATGGTACGAAACCACCTCAAAGTTATTCTTTCCAATCAATCCGTTGGGCTATTCCTATAAGTGTCACAAACAGCCCTAGAGTTCATACTAGAATAACACCTTAAGACACAAATCAACCAAAACCCTAATGTCACCTAGATACTCCAATGTCACCTCAAGTATCCGTGGGTATGATTATACGATATGTATCACACAATCTCAGATTCATCTATTCAACCAACACATAGGACCTCAAAGAGTGCCCCAAAGTTTCTATCGGAGAGTCAAGATGAAAACGTGTGCCAACCCCTATGCATAGGTTCATGGGCGGAACCCGCAAGTTGATCACCAAAACATACATCAAGTGGATCAATAGAATACCCCATTGTCACCACGGGTATCCCATGCAAGACATACATCAAGTGTTCTCAAATACTTAAAGACTCAATCTGATAAGATAACTTCAAAGGGAAAACTCAATCCATTACAAGAGAGTAGTGTTGGGGAACGTAGCAGAAATTCAAAATTTTCTACGCATCACCAAGATCAATCTATGGAGTAATCTAGCAACAAGGGGAAGGAGAGTGCATCTACATACCCTTGTAGATCGCTAAGCGGAAGCGTTCAAGTGAACGGGGTTGATGGAGTCGTACTCGTCGTGATCCAAATCATCGATGATCCTAGTGCCGAACGGACGGCACCTCCATGTTCAACACACGTACAGCCCGGTGACATCTCCTACGCCTTGATCCAGCAAGGGGAGAAGGAGAGGTTGGGGAAGACTTCGTCCAGCAGCAGCACTACGGCGTAGTGGTGGTGGAGGAGCGTGGTACTCCAGCAGGGCTTCGCCAAGCACCGCAAGAGACGAGGAGGGAGAGGGGTAGGGCTGCGCCAAGAAGGAGATGTTCTCGTGTGTATGGCAGCCCAAAACCTCAAGTATATATAGGGGGAGGGGAGGGGCTGCGCCCCCACCTAGGTTTCCACCCCTAGGGGTGGTGGCCAGCCCTAGATCCCATCTAGGGGGCAGCCAAGGGGGAGAGAGGGGGGCGCACCACTAGGTGGGCCTTAGGCCCATCTGAGCCTAGGGTTTCCCCCTTTTCCCTTCTCTCTTTGCCTTGGGCCCTGGTGGGGGGGCGCACCAGCCCACCTGGGGCTGGTACCCTCTCACACTTGGCCCACGCAGCCCTCTGGGGCAGGTAGCCCCACCTGGTGGACCCCTGGGACCCTCCCGGTGGTCCCGGTACGTTACCGATAGCACCCGAAACTTTTTCGGTGACCAAAACAGTACTTCCCATATATAAATCTTTACCTACGGACCATTCCAGAACTCCTCATGATGTCCGGGATCTCATCCGGGACTCTGAACAACATTCGGTAACCGCGTACATACTTTCCCTATAACCCTAGCGTCATCGAACCTTAAGTGTGTAGACCCTACGGGTTCGGGAACCATGCAGACATGACCGAGACACCTCTCCGGCCAATAACCAACAGCAGGATCCGGATACCCATGTTGGCTCCCACATGTTCCACGATGATCTCATCGGATGAACCACGATGTCAAGGACTTAATCAATCACGTATACAATTCCCTTTGTCTAGCGGTACGATACTTGCCCGAGATTCGATCGTCGGTATCCCGATACCTTATTCAATCTCGTTACTGGCAAGTCTCTTTACTTGTTCCGTAACACATCATCCCGTGATCAAATCCTTGGTCACATTGTGCACATTATGATGATGTCCTACCGAGTGGGCCTAGAGATACCTCTCCGTTTACACGGAGTGACAAATCCCAGTCTCGATTCGTGCCAACCCAACAGACACTTTCGGAGATACCTGTAGTGAACCTTTATAGCCACCCAGTTACGTTCTGACGTTTGGTACACCCAAAGCATTCCTACGGTATCCGGGAGTTACACAATCTCATGGTCTAAGGAAATGATACTTGACATTTAGAAAAGCTTTAGCATACGAACTACACGATCTTTGTGCTAGGCTTAGGATTGGGTCTTGTCCATCACATCATTCTCCTAATGATGTGATCCCGTTATCAACGACATCCAATGTCCATGGTTAGGAAACCGTAACCATCTATTGATCAACGAGCTAGTCAACTAGAGGCTTACTAGGGACATGGTGTTGTCTATGTATCCACACATGTATCTGAGTTTCCTATCAATACAATTCTAGCATGGATAATAAACGATTATCATGAACAAGGAAATATAATAATAACCAATTTATTATTGCCTCTAGGGCATATTTCCAACAGTCTCCCACTTGCACTAGAGTCAATAATCTTGTTCACATCACCATGTGATTAACACTCACAGGTCAAATCGCCATGTGACCAACATCCAACAGTCTACTAGACTAAATGATCTAGTTCACATCACTATGTGATAAACACTCAAAGAGTTCTGGGTATGATCATGTTATGCTTGTGAGAGAGGTTGTAGTCGACGGGTCTTGCCATATTCAGATCCCTATGTATTTCACAAAACTTTATATCGTAGATGCTGCTACCACGTTCCACTTGGAGCTATTCCAAATTATTGCTCCATTATACGTATCCGGTATCTCTACTCAGAGCTATCCGGATAGGTGTCAAGATTGCATCAATATAACTCTTTATGTCGAACTCTTTATCACCTCCATAACCGAGAAACATTTCCTTATTCCTCTAAGGACAATTTTGACCGCTATCTGGTGATCTACTCCTAGATCACCTTTGTACCCTCTTTCCAGACATGTGGCAAGGCACACATCAGGTGTGGTACTCAGCATGGCATACCGTATAGAGCCTATGACAAGATCATAGGGGACGACCTTCTTCCTTCCTCTTTCTTCTGCCGTATTCAGTCTTTGAGTCTTACTCAACTTCACACCTTACAACTCAGGTAAGAACCCCTTCTTTGACTGATCTATTTTGAACTCCTTCAAAAACATGTCAAGGTGTGCGTTCTTTGAAAGTATCATCAGGCGTCTTGATCTATCTCTATAGATCTTGATGCCCAATATGTAAGCAGCTTTATCCAGGTCTTCCTTTGAAAATCACTCTTCAAACAAACCGTTTATGCTTTCCAGAAATTCTACATTATTTCGGATCAACAATATGTCATCCACATATACTTATCAGAAATGTTGTAGTGCTCCCACTCACTTTCTTGTAAATACAAGTTTCTAGCAAACATTGTATAAACCTAAAAGCTTTGATCACTCCATCAAAACATATATTCCGATTCCGAGATGCTTGCTCTAGTCCATAGAAGGATTGCTGGAGCCAGCATACCTTTTAACATCCTTAGGATCGACAAAACCTTTTATTGTATCACATACAACTTTCTACGAAAACTGGTAAGAAAACTTGTTTTGACATCCATCTGTAAGATTTCATAATCGAAAAATACAGCTAATGCTATCATGATTCCGACGGACTTAAGCATCGCTACGGGTGAGAAATTCTCATCGTAGTCAACTCCTTGGACTTGTGAAAAGACTCTTTCCCACAAGTCGAGCTTCATAGACAGTAACATTACCGCCCACGTCCGTCTTCTTCTTAAAGATCCATTTATATCAATAGCTTGCCGATCATCGGGCAAGTCCACCAAAGTCCATACTTTGTTCTGATATATGGATCCTATCTCGGATTTCATGGCTTCTAACCATTTGTCGGAATACGGGCCCACCATCGCTTCTCCATAGCTCGTAGGTTCATTGTTGTCTAACAACATGATATCTAAGACAGGATTACCGTACCACTTAGGAGTAGTACATATCCTTGTCGACCTACGAGGTTCGATAGCAACTTGATCCGAAGCTTCATGATCACTATCATTAACTTCCTATTCAACAGACGTAGGCGCCACAGAAAACATCTTTATGTGTTGGATCACTCTTTGGTTGAAGTGAAGGTTTGACAACCTCATCAAGTTCTATCTTCCTCCCACTCAATTCTTTCGAGAGAAACTCCTTCTCGAGAAAGGACCCGTTCTTAGCGACAAACAATTTGCCCTCGGATCTGAGATAGATGGTATACCCTACTATCACCTTTAGGTATCCTATGAAGATGTGTTTGTCCGCTTTGGGTTCGAGCTTCTCCAGCTGAAGCCTTAAGCATCGCATCCCCAAACGTTAAGAAACGACAACTTTGGTTTCTTGCCAAACCAATGTTCTTATGACGTCGTCTCAACGGACTTAGATGGTGTCCTATCTAAAGTGAATGCAGCTGTCTCTAACGCATAACCTCAAAATGAAAACGGTAGATTGATAAGACACATCATAGATCGCACCATATCTCATAAGGTTCGGTTACGATGTCCGGACACACCATAACCCAGTGGTGTTCCAGGTGGCTTCAACTGTGAAACAATTCCACAATGTCTTAAGTGTTTGCCAAACTCATAACTCAGATATTCTCATTGATCAGATCGTAGGAATTTTATCTTCTTGTTATGATGATTCTTAACTTCACTCTGAAATCGCTTGAACTTTTCAAACGTTTCAGACTTGTGCTTCATTAAGTAAATATACCTATATCTACTCAAATCATCAGTGAAGATGAGAAAATAGCGATATCCACCGCACGCTCCAATTCTCATTGGATCACACACATCTGCATGTATGATTTCCAACAAGTCACTTGCCTGTTTCATTGTACCTGAAAACGGGGCCTTAGTCATCCTTCCCATGAGGCATGGCTCGCATGTGTCAAGCGATTCAAAATCAAGTGACTCCAAACATCCATCGACATGGAGTTTCTTCATGCATCTTACGCCAATATGACCTAAGCGGCAGTGCCACGAGAAAGTGGTACTATCATTATTAACTCTACATCTTTTGGCGTGAACTTGTGTATTACCACGACTGAGATTCAATGAACCATTCACATAGGGTGCATGACCATGAAAGGTATCATTCATGTAAACAGAATAACCATTATTCTCTAACTTAAATGAATGACCGTATTGCAATGAACATGATCTAATCATATTCATGCTCAACGTAGACACCTGATAACATTTATCAAGGTTCAATACTAATCCCGAAGGCAGATGGAGCGTGCGATGGTGATCTCATCAACTTTGGAAACACTTCCAACACACATCGTCACCTCGCGCTTAGCCAGTCTCCGTTTAGTCCATAGCTTTTGCTTCAAGTCACCAGTAATAGTAACTGAACCGGTATCCAATACCCAGGTGCTACCAGGAGTACTAGTGAGGTACACATTAATAACACGTATATACTTTGTTGAAGTTGCCAGCCTTCTTATCTACCATGCATTTGGGGTAATTCCGCTACCAGTGACCGTCCCCTTTACAATAGAAGCACTTAGTCTCGGGTTTGGGTTCAACCTTGGGTTCCTTTACTGGAGCGGCAACTGGTTTGCCATCCATGAAGTTTCCCTTCTAGCCCTTGCCCTTCTTGAAACCAGTGGTCTTATTAAACCATCAACACTTGATGCTCCTTCTTGATTTCTACCTTTTGCGGTCTTAAGCACCGCGAACAGCTCCGGGATCAACTCCATCCCTTGCATGTCATAGTTCATCACGAAGATCTAGTAGCTTAGTGATAGTGGCTAGAGAACTCTATCAATCACTATCTTATCTGGAAGTTTAACTCCCACTTGATTTAAGTGATTGTAGCACCCAGACATTCTGAGCACATGCTCACTAGCTGAGCTATTCTCCTCCATCTTGTTGGCAAAAGAACTTGTCAGAGGTCTCACACCTCTTAACACGGGCATGAGCCTGAAATCCCAATTTCAGCTCTTGGAACATCTCATATGTTCTATGGCGTTCAAAACGTCATTGGAATCCCGATTCTAAGCCGTAAAGTATGGTGCACTAAACTATCAAGTAGTCATCAGGATGTGTCTGTCAGGTGTTCACAACATCCACAGACGATGTTGTAGGGGTTTGCACATCGAGCGGTGCATCAAAGACGTAAGCCTTCTGTGTAGCAGTGAGGACACTCCTCGGACTATGGACCTAGTCCGCATCAGTGCTTACAATATCTTTCAACTTGGTCTTTCTCTAGGAACGTATTGAAACAGGGAGCTACAACGTGAGCTATTTATCTACAACATATTTGCAAAGACAATTTAGACTATGTTCATGATAATTGAGTTCATTTAATGAACTCCCACTCAGATAGACATCCCTCTAGTCATCTAAGTGAAACATGATCCGAGTCAACTAGGCCGTGTCCGATCATCACGTGAGACGGACTAGTCAACATCGGTGAACATCTTAATGTTGATCGTATCTTCTATACGACTCATGCTCGACCTTTCGGTCTTCCGTGTTCCGAGGCCATGTATGTACATGCTAGGCTCGTCAAGTCAACCTAAGTGTTTTTGCTGTGTAAATCTGGCCTACACCCGTTGTGTTCGAATGTTAGAATCTATCACACCCGATCCTCACGTGGTGCTTTTAAACGACGAACCTTCGCAATGGTGCACAGTTAGGGGGAACACTTTTCTTGATATTTTATTGAGGGATCATCTTATTTAAGCTACCGTCGTTCTAAGCAAATAAGATGTAAAACATGATAAACATCACATGCAATCAAATAGTGACATGACATGGCCAATATCATTTTGCTCCTTTTGATCTCCATCTTCGGGGCTCCATGATCATCATTGTCACCGGCATGACACCACGATCTCCATCATCATGATCTCCATCATCGTGTCTTCTTGAAGTTGTCTCGTCATCTATTACTTCTACTACTATGACTAACGCTTTAGCAATAAAGTAAACTAATTACATGACATTTATGTTAACACGCAGGTCATAAATAAATTAAGATAACTCTTATGGCTCCTGCCGGTTGTCATACTCATCGACATGCAAGTCATGATTCCTATTACAAGAACATGATCAATCTCATACATCACATATATCATTCATCACATCCTTTTGGCCATATCACATCACAAGGCATATGCTGCAAAAACAAGTTAGACGTCCTCTAATTGTTGTTGCAAGTTTTTACGTGGCTGCTATAGGCTTACCTACGCGAAAACCACAACGTGATATGCCAATTTCTATTTACCCTTCATAAGGACCCTTTTCATCGAATCCGATCCGACTAAAGTGGGAGAGACAGATACCCGCTAGCCACCTTATGCAACTAGTGCATGTCAGTCGGTGGAACCAGTCTCACGTAAGAGTACGTGTAAGGTCGGTCCGGGCCGCTTCATCCCATGATGCCGCCGAATCAAGATAAGACTAGTAACGGCAAGTAAATTGACAATATCGACGCCCACAACTGCTTTGTGTTCTACTCGTGCATAGAAACTACGCATAGACCTAGCTCATGATGCCACTGTTGGGGAACGTAGCAGAAATTCAAAATTTTCTACGCATCACCAAGATCAATCTATGGAGTAATCTAGCAACGAGGGGAAGGAGAGTGCATCTACATACCTTTGTAGATCGCTAAGCGGAAGCGTTCAAGTGAACGGGGTTGATGGAGTCATACTCGTCGTGATCCAAATCACTGATGATCCTAGTGCCGAACAGACGGCACCACCGTGTTCAACACACTTACAGCCCGGTGACATCTCCTACGCCTTGATCCAGCAAGGGGAGAAGGAGAGGTTGGGGAAGACTTCGTCCAGCAGCAGCACGACGGCGTGGTGGTGGTGGAGGAGCTTGGTACTCCAGCAGGGCTTCGCCAAGCACCGCAAGACACGAGGAGGGAGAGGGGTAGGGCTGCGCCAAGAAGGAGATGTTCTCATGTGTATGGCAGCCCAAAACCTCAAGTATATATAGGGGGAGGGGAGGGGCTGCGCCCCCACCTAGGTTTCCACCCCTAGGGATGGCGGCCAGCCCTAGATCCCATCTAGGGGGCGGCCAAGGGGGAGAGAGGGGGGCGCACCACTAGGTGGGCCTTAGGCCCATCTGAGCCTAGGGTTTCCCCCTTTTCCCTTCTCTCTTCGCCTTGGGCCCTGGTGGGGGGCACACCAGCCCACCTGGGGCTGGTCCCCTCTCACACTTGGCCCACGCAGCCCTCTGGGGCAGGTAGCCCCACCTGGTGGACCCCTGGGACCCTTCCGGTGGTCCCGGTACGTTACCGATAGCACCCGAAACTTTTCCGGTAACCAAAACAGGACTTCCCATATATAAATCTTTACCTCCGGACCATTACGGAACTCCTCGTAATGTCCGGGATCTCATCCGGGACTCCGAACAACATTCGGTAACCGCATACATACTTTCCCTATAACCCTAGCGTCATCGAACCTTAAGTGTGTAGACCCTACGAGTTCGGGAACCATGCAGACATGACCGAGACACCTCTCCGGCCAATAACCAACAGCGGGATCTAGATACCCATGTTGGCTCCCACATGTTCCACGATGATCTCATCGGATGAACCACGATGTCAAGGACTTAATCAATCCCATATACAATTCCCTTTGTCTAGCGGTATGATACTTGCCCGAGATTCGATCGTCGGTATCCCGATACCTTGTTCAATCTCGTTACTCGCAAGTCTCTTTACTCGTTCCGTAACACATCATCCCATGATCAACTCCTTGGTCACACTGTGCACATTATGATGATGTCCTACCGAGTGGGCCTAGAGATACCTCTCCGTTTACACGGAGTGACAAATCCCAGTCTCGATTCGTGCCAACCCAACAGACACTTTCAGAGATACCTGTAATGAACCTTTATAGCCACCCAGTTACGTTGTGACATTTGGTACACCCAAAGCATTCCTACGGTATCCGGGAGTTGCACAATCTCATGGTCTAAGGAAATGATACTTGACATTTAGAAAAGCTTTAGCATACGAACTACACGATCTTTGTGCTAGGCTTAGGATTGGGTCTTGTCCATCACATCATTCTCCTAATGATGTGATCCCGTTATCAACGACATCCAATGTCCATGGTTAGGAAACCGTAACCATCTATTGATCAACGAGCTAGTCAACTAGAGGCTTACTAGGGACATGGTGTTGTCTATGTATCCACACATGTATCTGAGTTTCCTATCAATACAATTCTAGCATGGATAATAAACGATTATCATGAACAAGGAAATATAATAATAACCAATTTATTATTGCCTCTAGGGCATATTTCCAACAAGTAGAGGGGGAGAAACATCATAAGATCCAACTATAATAGCAAAGCTCGCGATACATCAAGATCGTACCACCTCAAGAACACGAGAGAGAGAGAGAGAGAGAGAGGTCAAACACATAGCTACTGCTACATACTCTCAGCCCCGAGGGAGAACTACTCCCTCCTCGTCATGGAGAGCACCGGGATGATTTAGATGGCCATCGGATAGGGATTGCCCCCTCCGGCAGGGTGCCGGAACGGGTCTAGATTGGTTTTCGGTGGCTACGAAGGCTTCTTGTGGAGGAAATCTCGATCTATTGTGCTCCCTGATAGTTTTAGGGTATATGGATATATATAGGCGGAAGAAATACATCAGGGGAGCCACGAGGGGCTCACGAGGGTGGAGGGCGCGCCCAGGGAGTGGGCACGCCCCCCTGCCTCATGGCTTCCTCATTGATCCCCTGACGTGCACTCCAAGTCTCCTGTACTGCCTTCTTTCCAAAAATAACTTTTCCGAAGGTTTCATTCCATTTGGACTCCGTTTGATATTCCTTTTCTGCGAAACACTGAAACAAGGGAAAAATAGAAACTGGCACTGGGCTCTGGGTTAATAGGTTAGTCCCAAAAATAATATAAAAGTGGATAATAAAGCCCAGTAATGTCCAAAACAGTTGATAATGTAGCATGGAGCAATCAAAAATTATAGATACATTGGAGACATATCATGGATTTCCAGAGTGCTTATCATGCTATTCTGGGAAGGCCTGCATACGCACGTTTTATGGCTCGACCATGTTACATGTATCTTAAGTTGAAAATGTCTGGTCCCAGAGGAGTGATCACGGTCACTGGCAATCGGCAGAAGGCAGAGGAATGCTTCCAAAAGGGCTCTAAAATTGCCGATGCACAAATGGAAGCAGTTGAAATGCAAGAATATCAGAAAAATGCAGATCCGAGTGATTTGTTGCGAGCCAAGAAGCCTGCCACAGATTCTGCATTTCAGTCGTCCGGTGAAACAAAACCAATTCATATTCACCCGACCGATCCTAATGCTACTCTTACTCATATCTCAACATCACTCGACAGCAAATAGGAAGAAGCGCTCATCCAGTTCCTCCGTGAGAACTAGGACATCTTTGCATGGAAACCTTCTGACATGCCGGGTGTACCCAGGGGACTGGCTGAGCACCATTTGTGAGTCGACCCAAAAGTGAAGCCAGTCAAGGAACATCTTAGACGGTCTGCCATACAGAAGAGAAAAGCAATTGGCGAAGAAGTGGCTCGGCTCCTAGCAGCTGAGTTCATCCGAGAGATCTACCACTCCAAGTGGCTTGCCAATGTTGTCATGGTCCCCAAGAAGGACGATTCACTTCGTATGTGCATTGACTTCAAGCATATCAATCAGGCCTGCCCGAAAGATCATTTTCCTCTCCCCCGTATCGACCAAATCATCGACTCGACTGCGGGATGTGAGCGTTTTTATTTTCGAGACGCCTATTCTGGGTATCATCAGATCCGATTGTATGGACCCGATGAGATAAAAATAGCTTTCATCACTCCATTCAGGTTCTTTTGTTATGTCACCATGCCATTCGGTCTCAAGAACACTGGTGCCACATTTATGAGGATGATTCACAAGTGCCTGCTCACTCAAATCAGTCGGAATGTGGAAGCATATATGGACAACATTGTGGTCAAGTCGCACAAAGGTTCCGACCTGCTGACTGACCTCGCTGAAACCTTTGCCAACCTAAGAAGGTATGATATCAAGCTTAATCCGTCCAAATGCACATTCGGAGTTCCAGGAGGAAAGTTACTTGGTTTCCTCGTTTCTGAACGAGGAATCGATGCCAACCCAGAGAAAGTTGGAGCCATACTCCAGATGAAACGCCCTGTGCGTGTGCATGACATTCAGAAGCTTACTTGTTGTTTGGCCGCCTTGAATCAATTCATCTCTCGCCTTGGTGAAAAGGCATTGCCTCTTTACCGACTGATGAAGAAGTCTGATAAATCCGAGTGGACTCCTGAAGCTGACGCAGCATTTGCAGAACTCAAAACCTTGCTTTCCACCTAGCCGGTGCTCGCTGCTCCAATCAGCAAAGAACCTTTATTGCTTTATATTGCAGCCACTGGACAAGTTGTCAGTACAGTACTTACGGTCGAGCAGGAAGAAGGAAAGCCTATAAAGTTCAGCGCCTAGTGTATTATATTTCTGAAGTCTTGAGGCCATCCAAGCAAAGATATCCTCACTATCAGAAGCTTGTCTATGGGATTTACATGACCACGAAGAAGTTGCACATTATTTCTCTGATCACTCTATTACAGTCATCATCGACGCACCTTTGTTAGAAATTCTGAACAATAGAGATGCAACTGGTCGAGTGGCAAAGTGGGCGATTGAACTCCATCCCTTAGATATCAAGTTCGAGGCAAAGAAAGCTATCAAGTCCCAGGCAATAGCAGATTTCCTCGCCGAGTGGGTCGAGCAGCAACAACCGACTCAGATACACTCGGAGCATTGGACCATGTTCTTTGATGGATCCAAGATGCTGAACGGCTCTGGTGCTGGGGTGGTATTGGTATCCCCTCAAGGAGACAGACTCAGCTATGTTCTTCAGATCCATTTTGATTCCTCCAACAACGAAGCCGAATATGAAGCACTTCTGTACGAGTTGCGTATGGCCATTTCACTCGGCGTCCGTCGCCTAATGGTCTACGGCGACTCAAATTTGGTGGTTAATCAAGTAATGAAGGAGTGGGACATCAAAAGCCCGACTATGACTTGTTATTGTAATGCAGTGAGAAAGTTAGAGAAGAAGTTTGAGGGGTTAGAGCTCCATCATATACCCCGACTGAAAAATCAAGCAGCTGATGATTTGGCAAAGATAGGCTCGAAGCTTGAGCCATTCCCAGTAACGTGTTCTTGGAGCATCTCCATACGTCGTCCGTCCAAGAGGATCCCTTCATGGAGGAGCCCCCACAACCTAAGAGTCCTACTGATCCGACTGAAGTTGAAGTCCAAGCCGTGGTCGACTTGGTCGTGGAAATTTTGGTCGTCATACCCGATTGGACAGTGCCGTACATCACGCATATTCTTAGGAAAGAGATTCCAAAGGATGAAGAAGAGGCTCATCATATTGTCCGACGATCTAAATCTTTCATAGTAGTGGGTGGACAGCTTTACAGAGAAAGTGTTACTGGAGTTCCTCGGAAGTGCATAACACCAGAAGAAGGTCGAGATCCTCAACGACATCCACTCGAGGACCTATCATCACCATGCGTCCTCTTGGACCATTGTGGCCAAAGCATACCAAGCGGGATTTTATTGGCCATGAGCGAATGAAATGGCAAAAGACATAGTCGATAGATGTGAGGGTTGCCAGTTCTACTCCAACATGTCTCACAAGCCTGCATCAGCCCTGAAGACCATTCCACTCGTTTGGCCCTTTGCTGTTTGGGGATTAGATATGGTTGGACCTCTGAGGACTTTCAGAAGTGGCTCCACCCATGTGCTTGTAGCAGTCGACAAGTTCACCAAATGGATTGAAGCCAAGCCTATTAAAAACCTCGAAGCAAGTACTGTTGTTAGCTTCATCAGAGAGTTAACATTCAGATATGGTGTCCTGCACAGCATCATCACGGATAATGGGTCAAACTTCGATTCTGATGAGTTCAGAGCCTTTTGCGCTTCCCAAGGCACTCGGGTTGACTATGCTTCAGTCGCCCATCCCCAGTCGAATGGACAAGATGAAAGAGCGAACGGATTGATTCTCAAAAGGACTGAAACCCCGGTTGATGCGTGACCTCAAGCATGCAGCGGGCGCTTAGGTCGATGAACTTCCATCAGTACTTTGGGGATTGAAGACAACTCCTAATCAGTCGACCGGCCAAACTCCATTCTTCTTAGTCTGTTGGGCTGAAGCTGTGCTTCTGAGTGACTTACTTCATAACGCCCCGCGAGTGGAGCTCTTCTCAAAAGCCGAAGCAGAACAAGCCTATCAGGATGTTGTTGACCTTCTGGAAGAAGAAAGAGAGATGGCGCTAATCCGGTCGACCATCTATCAACAAGACCTGCGTCGATTCCACGCCAGGAACGTGAGAGGTCAAGCATTTCAAGAGGGAGACCTGGTTCTTCGAGTGGATCAGCAGAAACCACACAAGCTCGCTCCTGCTTGGGAAGGCCCCTTCATCATCACCAAAGTACTTCACAACGGGGCTTATTGCCTCTACAATGTGGAGAACAATAAAGACGAGCCACGTGCTTGGAATGCGGAGCTGCTCAGCCCCTTTTATACTTAAGCATTCGGATTGTTGTGATGTAATAAGAAATACATTCTAGTTCGATTGTCAAAGACACAGTTTCTCAGAGGATTGTTGTTCCTTTTTTAAGCGTTCTAAATCCCCCAGTGGGTGCCTTAGCTGCGAATCCGTTTCACCTAAGTTTAAAAAATCCTACCGAGTGATGAGCAAGTCTCTCACTCGGGGGCTTAGCTGTGAATCCGTTTTGACTAAGTTTAAAAAATCCTACCGAGTGATGAGCAAGTCTCTCACTCGGGGGCTTAGCTGCGAATCCGTTTCGCCTAATTTTAAAAAATCCTACCGAGTGGTGAGCAAGTCTCTCACTCGGAGGCTTAGCTGTAGTCCAGTACTCGCCTAAGTTTAAAAGATCCTACCGAGTGGTGAGCAACCCTCCCACTCGAAGGCTTAGCTGTAGTCCAGTACTCGCCTAAGTTCAAAAAATCCTACCGAGTGGTGAGCGACCCTCTCACTCGGGGGCTTAGCT